>NC_080540.1:210223401-210558179 GCF_028640845.1 Ahaetulla prasina
GCAGATCAAGGCTGCTCAGCTGGGCACAGGCACCGCATGGAAGGCAGCTGAGCTTAGGCAGGCAAGCTGCAGAGCAGACTGTGTGCATGTGCAAATGAGTGCCACACAGTGTGCTATGCCGCTGGGGAGGTAAGGAGTGACTGGGCGGGGTGGGGCAGGTGGACGGGCAGGGTGAGCAGGCAAACAGGGATGAGCAGCGACCAGGTGACCGGGCGGGTGGGGGCAGAGCCAGCCAGACGTAGTTTTTGCCGGTTGGGCGAATGAGTTAAAATTTCCGCTACCGGTTTGCCCGAACTGGTCCGAATCAGCTGAATACCATTTCTGAAAGAACTGCTTTTCAAGAAATCCAGCATTTTGGGGGAATGTATTGTTATCTTGGCCAAGAAGGTCCATGCCTTTTTTTAAATTTTATTTGGATGCATCTGTACAGGGGTTTGGGCAACCTTACATGTAGAAAACATATGCAGCTTCCATCCAACCATTGTGGTTTCCATCTTGCCTTATTTTTTCACCACATCCAGCAGACATCTCTGCATCACTTCATGAACTACATTTTTCAGGTGAATACTTGAAAACATGACGTGGCTGATAAAAAGGGTATGTTTAGAAACTGCCAGAATTGAAATGTAATTTAGCAATAAGATTTTCTGAAGCTTTCTTGCCAAATGTGTCTTTAAACTCAGTTTTGACTCCTTGTAATACGTGGCGCAGTCTTTCAGGCAGAGAGAAAAAAACAGCCTTAAAAAAGTAAATAAAATAAAATAAACTAGATACAGCTGACCTTTCCTGTATAACCTGGGTTTTCCACAAAGTGTGATCCTAAAAATCACCATGGCAGGAACAACAATAAAATAATGCCGGTGCTTCAATTATGTCATAATGCCACCATCTTGATTTTTTTGATCCTCTGGACACCCATGCCTGGAGGGTATGGAAGACCAAGGGAGGGGTTTGCGGATTAATATTTTGAGGGCTTAAAATATTAGAGACAGACATTTCAGCAATAAAATTTCTGCTGGCCCAGTTGGATCCGTATGTAATTTCTCAATGCAATGCTGTTTTTAAAAATTCTTTACGTTAAAGAACGCCACTCTTCTTCATAATATAATCTCCTAGGTCTTCATCAAGTCTGGGCAGTTGTTTCTTAATCTGTTTATGGACTTTTGGACAGATAAGATCAGTGGTGGGTTTCAATTTTTTTTATATTAAAAAAAGTTTTACAAAGTTTTTCCCCTAACATCTCCCTCATCCCTCCCACCCTAATCCTCTTTCCTCCCCCTTTCCTCCTTCCCCCCTTCCCTCCCCCCCCCCAGACTTCCCAGAGCAAATACAGGGTAAAATGCCAACAATCACAAACTAAAATATACTAATCATCCAAAAACTCCCACCCCTCTCTAAGCCCTAAACTCCCCTTTTCCATAAAAACAAAGAAAAGATTGTAGCAATACAATTTACAGTCTTTCCATTCATAAACTATTTAACTTTTTAGTCTTTCAGTCCAATTTTTAAGTATCAGTCTATCTTCTCCATTCCTGTATATATCTTGCACAAGCAGTCCTTCATATATGATATTTCCACGTTGCCATCTAAGATCATAAATTTTACTGTCCATTCTTCAACAATAAGCGGTATTCCAACTTCCGATATTACACCATCAAGAGTTATTCTTCAATATCCCTTATAATCCATGTTTGCTTTCTAAAATGTATGGCAATCAAAAATCAATTAGGAAATATACTTATAGTCCATATTTGTATGTCCATCAAATAAACACCATCCTTCTAATATGTTTAAATCTAACATTTAACTCCAGTTCATTCCCATATTCCCAACATTGTATTCTAAGCATTTTCTAAATAATCTCGACATATATAATTCCAACATTTAAATTAATAAGCATTTTCTAAATCCTTAACCAATTACTTTTCTTAACAATAAAATTCCAGTAATATCTCTCACACTTAATTAATCAAATAACATTGCTAAAATTACATCTCCAACTTATATCCAAAATAAATCAATTATTAACAATTAAACCATATATAATCAAATAACATCATTACATCTCATCACATCTCCAACATTTAAATTATTATTTTAACTTTCTTCTTTTATTATATTCAAAAAAATTTTTTTATCCTTTCCCATAGACAGAAACACCCTTTGATTTAGAAGCTACTTGAATCTCTCCTTGTTCTTTTAATTCCCCTGTTTTCTCCAATATTTCTCCTCCCCTCATCTTATCTTGTATTTGTATTACATCCTTATTCCATTTTTTTGACATCTCGACACCAATCAATTTAGCTTCTAGCAACAAGGGATTTCCAGCCTTTAATACATTAATATAAAAATCTCTTGCTTTAAGAACTGTATTAAGAGACTTCCGGTGGCTCTGCTGCGTTGATGGTTGTCTTTTTTTAGACCGCTAGCTCCGTGATTGCGTAGAGCCGCTCAGACAGTGCAAATCAGCTGTCTGGCAGCTTGGAAACCTTTCCCTCGGGTAAAGAGGGAAAGGTGAGCATTCGGGCTGAAGTAGAGCCCCCCGGAAAGCCCCAGGAAAGTTTCTGGAGGCTTGAGGGTGAGTGCTCCTTCTTAAGCTCGGAAAAGCTCCGGATCTGGAGTGCTTCTGCCCTAATGGCAGAACAAAATTCTGCGTCCACTTCTGCGATCGATATGGACCTGTGAATGGATTTTTAACACAGACGGAGCAAAAACAGGAGTACTGGCAGTTATTTGTAAGGAAATTCTAACTCCCTAATCAGAGGATACTTTGTTGGAAAGATCGGAGATGAAGAAAGGAATGGCGCTTTGTTCTTTGAAAGCGAAAGTTAAGGAAGTGCTTGTTAAAGCAGTTGGTGTTGAAGCTACACGAAGTCTATAAGAAGAGATTAAGTAAATGGAATGAACAAGAACTGATTTATTTTTTATTATAGCATTCAAGAGGAGAAGATTTACTGAATTTTTCCATTTTTTAAAATTTTTCTTTGCCATTTGGCAGATTATAGTTTAACAGGAAATGGCTTTTAAGCAAGCAAAGCCAAATGTTATCAAGGACTGTGAAATCTCTTTAGCTCAAATACAGAAGTTAAAAGAAGATCTTAAGGAATATTTAAGGACTTTTTTTAAGGAACTCTGGGAGGTTCAAATTTCTGTAATAGATCAAAAATTTAATGAAATGGAAAAAGAAATACTGGATTTTAAAAATATGGTGGAAGTTCAGAATAAGGCTTTGGAAAGTGTTGTGGATGCATTTAAACATTTAGCAGATTATACTATCCAGATGAATGAAAGAATGGAAGAACTTAATCAAGTTAATTTGGATTTGGAAAGGAAAATAGAGGAGGTTAAAATGAATCAAGTTAATTTGAATTTAGAAAATAAAATAGAGGGAATACAGGTTAAGGTGGATAGGGCAGATGAAGAAATGGTTATATTACAATATAGGTTAATGGAATATGCCGTAAGGGTGAGAGGATTGAAGGAATGTAAGCAGGAGAATTTAAAAATGATTTTTACACAGGCTTTTGCATAGATAACTGGAGAGAATCCAGAAGATTTTGAAGTTAATATTGAAAAAAATTATCGTGTTAACTCCTGGCTGGCTAGACAGAGGCAATTACCAAGAGATGTGGTGATTTATTTTACAACTAAGAAGATTAGGT
The DNA here is from genome assembly GCF_028640845.1 of Ahaetulla prasina. Lineage (NCBI taxonomy): Eukaryota > Metazoa > Chordata > Lepidosauria > Squamata > Colubridae > Ahaetulla > Ahaetulla prasina. The sequence goes on from NC_080540.1 coordinate 210,227,064, forward strand.
ATGGAATTTTACAAGCATTTTATAAAAATAAATTTCAAATATTAGGACAACATATAATAATGATAAAGGAAATTCCTCCTAAAATGTTAAGAAAGAGAAAAGAATTTGCCTTTTTAGTGGATGAACTTAAGAAATATCAGATACAGGTTAGATGGGATGTTCCAGCTGGTTTAAAGTGAATTACAAAGGAAGAAAGTATTGCCTTAATACAGTTCAATTTTTTTTACTATCAGTTCTATGGGCGTGGCTTGGTGGGTGTGGCAGGGGAAGGATACTGTAAAATCTCCATTCCCTTCCCACTCCAGGGGAAGGATACTGCAAAATCTCCATATCCTCCCAATCAGTTGGGAGGCAGAGAATAGATGGGAGTGGAGGCCAGTCAGAATTTTTACTACCGGTTCTCTGAACTACTCAAAATTTCCGCTACCGGTTTTCCAGAACTGGTCAGAACCTGTTGAAACCCACCTCTGGATAAGATACTTTGATCCAAAGCAGGCACAAGAAGTTTGACTCAAATCCAATTGTATCAAAATGCCCAGCTTTTTGAGCAAAAGCAATATGTGTAGCTTGCTGATTTTGTGCGACTTTCTTTGGTCTACTTAATTGCCAACTTAATGCCAACTGGATAAACTTTTGAGCTGAAACACTGAGAACTGCTTTTTAATTCAAATCACAGGGTAAATGCTTCTCCCTATTCTATATGTACTGATTCTGATAGTGATAATCAAAACTCTTTTTCTCCTCAATAAATTTGTTCTACAAATAAAGACATTTTCATATCAGTTGGTGATGAATGTCGGAGAAGACTTGCTGAGCAAGTCTGTAGCTTTGAAGAAAGAAGAGCACCAAGAAGCAATTGCTTTAAAAAAATTAAACTTTTCAGGATCTCTGATGTGTCAGAAGGGGGTTTGGATAAAATGCCTGTCCCAACATCCATGTTGCTATTGAAACCCACCAAACCAAAGGCTATGATTAAAGGTAAAGGTTCCCCTCGCATATATGTGCTAGTCGTTCCCAACTCTAGGGGGCAGTGCTCATCTCCGTTTCAAAGCCGAAGAGCCAGCGTTGTCCGAAGACGTCTCCGTGGTCATGTGGCCGGTATGACTAAATGCCAAAGGCTCACGGAACACTGTTACCTTCCAACCAAAGGTGGTCCCTATTTTTCTATTTGCATTTTTTACGTGCTTTCAAACTGCTAGGTTGGCAGAAGCTGGGACAAGTGATGGGAGCTCAACCCGTTACGCGGCACTAGGGATTCAAACTGCTGAACCTCCGACCTTTTCAATCGACAAGCTCAGTGTCTTAGCCCCTGAGCCACTGCGTCCCTTCCAGACTATGATTACATGGATGCAAAATTCAGATAGAATTGATTTGCAACAATGAGAACATCAGTGGAAGATAAATATTGTAAATATTAAAATTAGAGGAAACGGACTCAAGATGTTTCATCAATGGTATAATAATCCAGTATTGATAGCTAAAAATAGATAATTCATTATCTAAAAATGTTTGAAAATATAATAAGAGATCAGATCATATTTTTTTTCATATTTGGTGACAATGTCACAAAGCCTCCAAATTTTTGGTCATTGCCATTTTAATAATGACCCAACGTTTAAAGATTCAGAGCTTCTGAGGTTCTCCAGCCTCAACCTTGCCAGTTTATAAGAAGCAGCCCTAATCCATGGGAAGTATAACTTGGTTAGAATCAGATGGGTGCCTCCCAGGGGTGAAATGCTCCCAGTTTGGACTGGATCACGTGATCTGGTAGCGATGGGGGTGGGTAGTTCGGAGAACCAGTAGCAAAAATCCCTGCCCACCACCACCACCCACGCCTCACTGTTCCTCTTCTCTGTCCCTGAAGCTCTCGGTAGTGATATAGCTGCAAACGGCCTTAAATGACTTCTGCGGCGCTTCAAAGGGCCACACTACAGCTGATCAGTGCTGTAGGTGCTTTGGGTGGCTAGTAAACTGGTGCCTCTATTTTTAAAGAAGGGAGACCGGTGCGCTCCCAAGTTTTGTATACTTTGTTTATTTTTATTATTTATTATTATTGGCCATGCCCATTCAGTCACCTGACCACCAATTAAGCCACGCCCACAGAACCGGTAGGGAAAATTTTTAGATTTCACCCCTGGTGCCTCCTGTCTTCCTGGATCCTTTGCAAAACAAAACGCATTTGGGGCTCTGTTACAAGGGCCTATTACCATCAGTTACCGCTGCTGAGACATGCAACCACAGCATCGGACTATGAGTTTAGGTTTGAAACATTTCAAACGTTAATGCAGGAGAGAAAAATAGAGGATACAGACCCTGACCTGATACTTCTCATCAACATGTAGATGGCCACTACTTCCCATCATGTTTTCATACTTGTGGCAGGTAGTGCAAAGCATGCCCTTTGCAAGTTTGGGGTTCAATGTGCTGTGTCTAAAACTGTCCATCTCCATTCTTGGGCTCCCATCCTTCCCACCCATCCTTTTGCTTTGATTTGCTGTGTGATGTGACCAGGTACATTGGTACGTTAGCACAGGCTACTGTAATTAATAGACTTCTGGAGGCGAATAGCTGCACTTTGTTCTTTTATGGTGGCCTTTTTCAGCCTGTTGTTTTTGAGATACGTTGGCCAGACAGCTGGGTTGAAGCAAGGCATCAAGCACATTATGAAAGACGTAAATTGGTAATAGAGGGTTTGCTGTTTTGATCCAGGCCTCTCCTGTTAACCAAATTAAGCAAGGGGAGAATCGGTTGGAAAAGTCAGAACTCTTTCCCCACTTAGGACAACAATTCCATGGTCAACATTGTTGCGGGTTGTTGTTGTTTTCCCCTGTGTCTGGATTTGGAGCAGTGACTGAACCCGTTTGTCCTGTTTTGCTGCCTTGAAGCACCCACTGCCTCTTACAAAACAAGTATAAAGGGAAACCAGCAGAGTTCCCTAGGCAACAGCCAGACCTTGGGAGAAATCACAAACTGGATAGCCATCTGTTGGCTCCCTGCACCTATTTTCCATTCATGGTCTGGCTCTTATTATTAAACACACAGCCTTCCCTAGAATCTGGAAGTGAAAATAAACAGGCAGCTGTAAATTCCCCAACCTTCATTTAAAAACCTTTTCTTTTCTCTTCTTGATGTTGCATCTTTCCTCTTTTATCTTTGTTTGAACAGGAAACGAGAGGCAGTCCATTCCAGCAGCTGCTGTGACATCAGAAGCCGCTCAGGCTTCACTTAAAGTGCCTTTATTCTGCTCAGTTTTTATGTGCATTGCACACATGATGCACATTAAAAGCAGGCAGAGATCCGATCATCTTGACTTTTTTTTTTTTTTATCACTCTCCACAGAAAGCCTACAAGCTCCCTTCACCCCAGGCTGCCAGGGAAGATGGGAACACTGGTGGGAGGAGAAACAGCCATCAATTGCTGCCATTAAGTTCCCTCGTCTTTTGCAGGACTCAATACTAAAGCAGAATAGAGATCAGATGCTGGGACAGCAAATTAGGCCAGCAAACTCTTGGGTTGTCTCCCAGATTGTGCTGTCTAGATGAGCTCATAGCTAGACCTAGGCCATTATATTTGTGATAGGATATAAAGGTAATAAGGAATAAGTTCTTAATATACAGTATATGCAGTATCTATGTCTATCATCTATCTGTCTAATCTGTCCCTGGGCTGCAGGAAGCCAGCTGACCATGAGATGGCAGCAACAAAATTGAGAAAATGTGAAAATGTACGTGAGAATGGTCTTGGCATCCATCCATTCCCTCTCTCTCTCTCTCTCTCTCTCTCTCTCTCTCTCTCTCTCTCCATCCATACATCCATACATCCATACATCCATCTATATCTATCTATCTATCTATCTATCTATCTATCTATCTATCTATCATCTATCTATCTATCTATCTATCTATCTATCTATCTACCTACCTACCTACCTACTTACCTATCTATCTATCTATCTATCTATCTATCTATCTATCTATCTATCTATCTATCTATCTATCTATCTATCTATCTATCTATCTATCTACCTACCTACCTACTTACCTATCTATCTATCTATCTATCTATCTATCTATCTATCTATCTATCTATCTATCTATCTATCTATCTATCTATCTATCTATCTATCTATCTATCTATCTACCTACCTACCTACCTACCTACTTACCTATCTATCTATCTATCTATCTATCTATCTATCTATCTATCTATCTATCTATCTATCTATCTATCTATCTATCTATCTATCGTCTCTATCTGTCCCTGGCAGCAATGAAATTGAGAAAACTATAATGGTATGTGAGACTGGCCTTGGCAGACTGAGCAAAAAGATGCTTCATAGGGAACAATAGATAATATAGCCCACAACTGCATAGTGGACAAAGCAACAGAGTCAGAAAGGACTATCCCTAAGTTATGGAACTGTAAAAGTGACAGTGGGAGAACTGTACTTTCAGATTTGCAAGACTCTGTTAATGTAGCTTTACAACAAAGTAGAATTAGCTTATTTGGCCATGTTTTTTGTCTGTTCTACCTGCTAAGGCCGACAGTAACTTTATAATGGTCATCAAGATTTTTGCAGCCAGATATAGTAGCTCTGCTATAAAGCCTTAATTTATTTCCTGTAATTAATATTAATAAACAAAATAAGTAACCTGAAATATGGGTGAGCAAACATTTTCCTTCCACACCTGCTACATCAGTGGTCCCCAACCTTTGTGGCTTGGTGGCCCAGCAGGGGTGGGGGAGAGGGGAAGTGGGCCAAATGATGGTGGGCTGCCATGCACAGGAATGCCCATCGGCCCCCTGCTTGTGCAAGTTGAGCTGCATGTGCATGCTCCGGCCAGCCACTCGTGTGGCCCAATTCCAAATAGGGACCCCTATGCTAGATAATCGGGGGTTGGGGTGGGTGGGAGTGATATGCCAATCACTGATGTTTTTGAAATTCAGCTAGCCCTATTGTAGCATCAAAAAGTGATTAGAATGAATGGAATTTAAATGTACTTATATTGGATGCCGGTACTAAATTGTCAATGCCAATCATTCCTGGTTTGAAATTTCCCTTTTTGCTTTCCTGCAGCTGAGTGTAATGATTTTATTGTGCAATGAAGCTGAATTAAAGCTGAAATGATTTTCCTGAATGTACTGATTTAATTTCAGCTGACTAAAAATTTTATCAGGACCAGTGCTGCCACACTGAATGGCTCTATAAAGCATAACCAGTTTAATTTAGAGTTGATTGTTTGCAATAAATGGAAAGTTTTAAAAACTAGCAAAAATATAGTTTCAGTGTAATAAAACAAAGAAATTAACTGGGATTTGTGGAAGTGGCGAGTTGGTCTCTGACAGAAAGCTACTTGAAGAGACGAGAAGCATTTGAAATGTGGATTTACAGGCAGATGTTACATATAAGTTGGTTTGACAAAATCAGAATGAGGAGGTGATGAGCTGCCAGGGAAAGCCAAGGGAAATAATCAAAACCATAAAAATGCAAAAGTTAGAATATTTTAGACGTGTGATGTGACATCCAGAAAAATATGGCATACTTCACTTAATCTTCCAAGGAAAGATTGAAGGCAAACGAAGTCCAGGCCGAAGAACAACATCATGGCTTCAAAATCTAAGGGACTGGTTTGGACAAAACTCAACAGCACTTTTTCGTGCGGCTGTTGATAAAAACATGATCGCCAGCATCCTATGACGAATATGGCACAAGAAGAAGACTTGACACTCCCTTCTTGAGTCTGTCAACATGATGCCTTTCAGAGGTGTTGGACTGTAACCTCAGTCACCAAGAACTGCACTTTCCAAATGTATTGGACTTCCGTTCCTATCATTCCCAGCCACATAAATTACTAGTGATTGATGTTCTGGTCTTTGAAGGCTTCCAGAATGGAAAATATTGTTTTATTTTAAATGAATTAAATGAGTGAATGAAAAAATGCAACAATAAAGGTAAGTATATGAAAGAACATTTTCAGAAGTTACCACTATTGTGTGTTGACTCTGTGCTGACAGTATTCAACATAGTAACAGTGTCCGTGAAAGTTTACAATTCTACTAATGCACAGGTTGAGAAAGAATTTTAAAATATGGGTTTAAAAAGTATTATACCGAAGTCACTGTGATCATCATTTTAGGATACATAGAGGTTTTGCTCAAACTGGCATTATGTAAATGTGTTTGGACTACTTCCCCAAGAATTCCTTCACCAAGAAGACTAATAGAATTATTGTGCAACACAACTGGTGAGCATCATATTGGGAAAAACTGAACACTCACCAGAGAACAGCTTCTGTGAATCATGGCTTTCAAAATTTAGTGCAAACAGCTGGGCTCTTTAGCAGGTGGAATCTGTGACCTCAAAAGATGTCATCTCATGTTCTTTCAGTTTGTTTTTTTGTTGCTTGCATATCTGGAAAAAATATGTTTTTCACATTTGTCTTCCGGTGGAAAATTTTGGAGGCCTGTGGGCTGTCCAGTAGACCACAATTCAGATAAGGCACTGGTGGCATTGAGAAAATGATTTGTAAATGCAGCTGAACCCTAACCCTGTCTGGAACCCATATCTCATTTCGGACATTAATACAATTGAGCGTGTCCAGAAATATTTCACAAGAAGAGTCCTCCACTCCTCTGTTTACAACAAAATATCTTATGCCACCAGACTTGAAATCCTGGGTTTAGAAAATTTAGAATTCCGCCGCCTTCAACATGACCTGAGCTTAACTCATAGAATCGTCTGTTACAACGTCCTTCCTGTTGAAGACTACTTCAGCTTCAATCACAATACACGAGCACACAATAGATTTAAGCTTAATGTGAACCGCTCTAATCTTGATTGCAGAAAATATGACTTCAGAAACAGAGTTGTTAATGCCTGGAATGCACTACCAGACTCTGTGGTCTCTTCCCCAAATCCCCAAAGCTTTAACCAAAAACTATCTACTACTGACCTCACCCCATTCCTAAGAGGTCTGTAAGGGGTGTGTATAAGAGCACCAATGTGCCTATCGTTCCTGTACTAATGTTCCCTTTGATTGTATACAATTTCATATAGTTATTACATACTTATGGTTATATATATGCTCATATATCGTATAGTTATTTCATGCTTATGCTTATATAATGTTGTGACAAATAAAAATAAATAAAAATAAAATAAAAAGGAAGTAGAAAAATGTGATTGAGTTCTTACCACACAAGGAAGCGGTGCGATGGAAGGGAGGCTATTGGGCGTGAGGGAAAACATGGGAGGAAAAAGCCATCCTGTTTGCTGGCAGTACTTGTTCCGAGTACTGTAATCATATTACTGGAACTACAGCAGCAGATAAACAAAAATAACTAGAAAGTAAGAGGTTTGCAGGCTGGTAGATTTCAGAAGTGGGAAGTCTTTTCCGGGGGGGGGCTGGAATTTGGAGGGCATATTGTGGCTGTTCTCACAAAGTAGTTACTTGGCTCAGGAAAGAAGACTGATGCTATGCACATTCACAAAATGATTGCTTTTTTGCTCCCATTTTATCTTGGTTTATGAATGCTTGCGGAACCAATGTAGGCCCAGAGACTTTCTGGCAAGGAATGCTGACGCTTTGCAGCCTGTCAGGTTTCCTTTCCATTTCTTATTGTAATTAAGTATGTACATCAGTTAAGTCAGGGAGGAAGGGAATTTGATCCCATATTAGTCTATCTGGCAAGTAATACCCTTTGCTCTGCCTCCACGAAAGAAAAATTTGCTAGCTCGAAAATCATTTAAATTGCTCAGAGTCTCACAATTGTTTGCATCATTCATGTTCATCTGTGAAATCACCCCTTGTGTTTTGTATTTTAAAACACTTTTCCTGGTGCTTGAAGGAAAAGAAGTCGGATATTATAGTAGCATCAATTCCTGAATATATACTTTCTGATTTAATAAACAGGAAGGAGACGAGGAGTTTCTGGATCCCACCTCTTTCATATAATGCATTCATTTACAAATTTTCTAGAAAAAACACAATAATGGAAATTCAAAACCTTTTGTTAGGATACAAATGAAAATTCAGAACAATAGGAGTAATAATTATCCTAGAGAATTGTTATGAATGCAATAATCAAAACCCCAAATTAGACTGCAGATCGATATATTTTTAGATTTATAAACTGATATTAATCTTGCCTTACACAAACTCATTTCCAGAACATATGGCTTGTATTATAAAATATATCTCAGACCCCAATATTTGGTTAGTGGACTTTTGAAGAACTGTTGTTTTTGTGCCAAATATGGACAAAAAAAATATCTTCTCAGCTACTAAATTAGACCAGTCATTGATTTAATTGATTTAGCAATTTCACTTCCTTGGTTGTGCAACACTTCACAGCATTTTTGGAAAGAAAGCAATAAAATATTGTTGAAGTTCATTAAGCAGAAAGAGAGCTGTCAACTGATTTTACTTATTTTTGCAAAATAAACAGCCAACTCGGCATCTATTTTCAGTCAGATGAGATTTCTGCTAACTTTACTTTCTGTAAATGAGTTGAAAAAATCTGAATGGGTCAGGATATATGGAAATATTCTGTTCCTACCTCTTTCCCTCTTCCTCATTTGATGCAGGTGAGATGTAATAACTTATCTGAAATTACACTGTGGCTATACAGCATGTATTGGTAGACCTACCTGGGTTGACTGAACTAGCTATCCTGCAGTTAATCCAGCTTTCCAGGTTACCATGACTCATTGAACCATTACCTGAACTGGGTTAACAGAAGTAGAATACAATAGGATTAACCCGCTTGCCCTTCAATATATTGTGTACTATAGAACAACTTCTGCATAATGTACAGGGCCAGCCCAAAAGATAAAGAACAAGACTGCACCTCCTTTCCATTTTATGTACTATTGGATCTTACTGGTCATTGGTTACTGTACATCCTCACGCTCGCTAGAATGGATATGTACAATATTTATTTATTTTATTTGTTAAATGTATTTGCTGCCTATCTTACCATGGAGCTACTTGAGGCAGCTAATAGGACACTGCAAAAGCTCTGTTCCATCTATTCCTCTTCCCAAGTCACCAAAGCTTCTGAAGTAATAGCAAAACCTTCTCCTCACACCATTAAAAAAAAACCCAAAAAACCAACCAATTGAATCACACCCCTGAATGTTTTGTACATCTTGTACAGATAGTCCTCAACTTATAACCACAGCTGAGTCCAAAATTTCTGTTACTGAGGTATTTGTTAATCAGTTTTGCCCCATTTTACAATCTTTCCTGCCACCATTAATGTTAATGAATCACGGAAATAGTTAAGTTAGTGACATGATTGTTAAGTGAATCTGGCTTCCCTCTTGACTTCGCTTGTCAGAAAGTTATAAAAATAGTTACGTGACCCCAGAACAGGGGTGAAATGCTCCCAGTTCGGACCGGCTCGTGCAATCCGGTAGCGATGGCGGCTGCTGGTTCAGAGGACTGGTAGCAAAAATCCCTTCCCCCCTGCCTCTGCTGAGCCACACCATCAGCAGAGGGTCTTTTTTTACTTTTAAAAACAGGTTTTTCTTCAGCCGAAACATGCCTTTAAAAGTAAAAAAAAGCCTTTGAGGGTCCTGCCCCTCAGCTGAGATTGGCAGAGCCTTTAAACTTAAAAAATTTTTTTTTTAAAAGACTCCTCTGGCGATCTCACCTGAGTTCCTCATCAGCAGAACCTTAAAAAATATGTTTTCTGTAGTAAACATGTAGAAAAACTTCTTTTAAGAGATTCTAAGGCACTTACCTGATTACTAATCAAACGCATGGCTTTTTTCCCAGGCCGAAAGCCCCTGTTTCACTTTCAGCACCAGACAGAACTAATCTAAATTTAGCTAATCTATTTCATCACTGAGCGACTAATGCTGGCTGGCTTTGCTGGCTGAGGAACTCTGGGAATTGAAGTCCACAAACCTTAATAATAAAATAAAATATTTGTGCAGCTTTCTGAGATTTGGTGTGTTTCTGTAGTGTTTCACTCTAACTACACAAACACACAAAATCTCAGAAAGCTGTATGTGGTATTGTGTGTGTGTGTGTGTGTGTGTGTCAGTTGTGTTGTGTTGTGTGTGTGTAAAGTGTGAAAGTTGATTTTTGAGCTTTTTGTGGCTGTGTGAAATGTGAAGTGCAGCTGCTTTTACATTGTGTGAGTCAGTTGTGTTGTGTTGTGTGTGTGTAAAGTGTGAAAGTTGGTTTTTGGTACCTCTTGCTGTTTTTTATACTTTGTTTATTATTTTTATTATTTATTGTTATTGGCCACGCCCACCCAGTCATCTGACCACCAATTAAGCCACACCCACCAATTAAGCCAAGCCCACAGAACCGGTAGAGAAATTTTTTAGATTTCACCCCTGCCCCAGAACACTGCAACTGCTACAACGTCCTACCTGTCAACTTACGAGACCGCCTGCTGTTACCTTATGCCTCCCATCGACCCGTACGCTCTCACAGAGAGGGCCTTCTCAGGATGCCGTCCGCCAAACAATGTCGGCTGGCAGCCCCCAGGAGTAGGGCCTTCTCTGTGGGAGCACCAATACTCTGGAACGAACTCCCCCCTGGCTTACGTCAACTGCCTGATCTTCGGACCTTTCGTCGTGAGCTTAAAACATATGTATTCATTCAAGCAGGACCGGCATAAATAGTTGATTTTAAATTGGGGGTTTTAATAATATTTTAAATTTTTAAATGTTTTAATTATCTGCCGTATAGTAATAGTTCATTTTAAATTCTTTTAATTGTATATATTCTGTGTTTTTATTCTGGCTGTACACCCTGAGTCCTTCGGGAGAAGGGCGGTATAGAAATTTAATAAAATAAATAAAATAAATAAATAATTTAATAAAATAAATAAAAATAAAATAAATGACTACTTCAGCTTCAACCACAACAATACATAAGCACACAATAGATGCAAACTTAAAGTAAACCGCTCCAAGCTGGATTGCAGCAAATACGACTTTAGGAATAGAGTGGTCAATGCCTGGAATGCACTACCTGACTCTGTGGTCTCATCCCCAACCCCCAAAACTTTAACCTAAGACTGTCTACTGTTGACCTCACCCAATTCCTAGGAGGTCTGTAAGCGGCGTGCATAAGCGCACCAATGTGCCTACTGTCCCTGTCCTACTGTCCCCATTTATTCGTATCCATTTCATGTATTCATAATCATGTGTATATTTAAATCTATTATCTTATACATGCCTGACAAAATAAATAAATAAATAAAAATAAAAAATAAATATATAAATATGTCAATCTGAATTTTTGGTCTCGTGACCATGGGGATGCTGCAATGGTTATAAGTGTGAAAAATGGTCATAAGTCGCTTTTTTCAGTGCTGTTGTAATTTTGAACAGTGACTAAAAAAACTATTGTAAGCCTGTATATGTTTTATTGTTCACCTCCTGCCCTAAAAACCTGACCATTTATAATTGAATGAAGCTGCCTGGCTACCATGCCATCATTCCTCCTTTCTTAAAATCCCACTGAGCGAGTGAAGGCTGCAGGAGATCCTGCCCTCAGTTTTGCAATCTGATTGTTACCCTGACATTAGCAACTATGATCATGATTGGAATTGTGAATACAGGTCATCCTCGACTCACGACCACAATTGAGCCTAGAATTTTTCTTGCTAAGTAAGACAGTGGTTAAGTGAATTTTGCCTCATTTTACGACCTTTTTTGCCACAGTTGTTAAGTGAATCCCTGCAGTTGTTAAACCAATAACACGGCTGTTAAATGAATCTGGCTTTCCCATCGACTTTGCTTGTCGAAAGGTCACAAAAGGGGATCACATGATCTTGGAACTTTGCAATGGTTATAAATGTGACTCAGTTGCCAAGCGTCTGAATTTTGATCCATGGGGATGCTAACCATTGTGTGAAAAACGGTCATAAGTCACTTTTTTCAGTGCCGTTGTAACTTTGAATGGTCACTAAATGAACTGTCGAGTAAACGTAAGTCGAGGGATACATGTATTTTATTATGAAACTATGATTGAGATTATGACTGAAATCCCGTTAAATCCCACCACACAAATCAGGAAGACAAAGCTAGGTCTCCTTCTGCTACTTGAACTGGGACTGCAAAACACCCAAGAAGTCTGATGCATAAAAGGGAAAAACTCCTGCCTATTTCCTGTTTTCTATGCCTGTGCTACTCTGAAACTGCAGGAACAGTTGCAAAATCATAACAGCCCGTGCAAATTCTGGCAGTGTTTTAAAGTAGCCTCAGCAGGGTAGTGTACATTTGTCCAGTTATTTGTAAAAGTTATCAGCATGGTTCTCTGAAGAGAAAATTAGCAGACTAGTTTTTCACTTCTTGAAAACTATGACGAGACTGTTCCATTGGCTGGAGGCCAGAGAATAATGCAAGAGTTCCTGCACTCCAGAAGGAAGGAAGGAAGAAAAGAAAGAAAGAAAGAAAGAAAGAAAGAAAGAAAGAAAGAAAGAAAGACCCACTAGCAAGTTCTGTAATGGCTGCAAACCACTTTTTGTGGCGTAGATCAAGGGTCTCCAACCTTGGCAACTTTAAGCCTGGAGAACTTCAACTCCCAGAATTCCCCAGCCAGCAAAGCTGGCTGGGGAATTCTGGAGTTGAAGTCCTCCAGGCTTAAAGTTGCCAAGATTGGAGACCCCTGGCGTAGATGACACGTAGCTGCCAAACACATGTGATGGGCTGAAAATCACAGGTGCAAATTTGATTCTGGACTGATACAAATTGCATGCATGGAAACCATGAGAATCTGATGGAGATGAGTGGCTCTGTTGTCCTGAAGTTGGGTTTTCTCACTGCTTTGACGCGAATGTTTTACAAAAGCAAATATTACACAACCACCACCAACCCCCGCAGATCTTCAAAGTGTAGTCGTGCTCTGTGCCTGGGCCTTTATTATGTCCGATTGTATTACAAAATAGAGGTTGAGTTTCAGTGTTCTTTTAAAGCCTTCACTAAGATGAAACAAGATCAAGGAAAAGAAAGAAAGAAAAATTTCTCCTGGCGTGAAGTTGAAGCCATAAGCCCGCAGCTGTAACAATCTAACACAAAACTCTTGAGAAGGTTTACAAACAGAATGGGATTAACTTCTAGTAGATTTCAGGTTGCAACAAAACTGTTGGAACACAAAAACAACCGTGTGCCAGATCACTTGCATTTGAAGACACAATGGCAGGCTATTATTAAGCTCTAACTATATTTTTCAAGGGTCATTTCACTTGCAAGGACTAATTGGCACTGCCCTTGGGTGTCCCTGTGGCATCTTGAGGCTTTCAGTAGGCCTTGGTCATTGAGTTGATTACCTTAAGAAGTTATTCAACACACTCTGCTGCCTTCGGCATAACCTGAGCTTAATTCATAGAATCATTTGTTACAATGTCCTTCCTGTTGAAGACTACTTCAGCTTCAATCGCAACAATACACGAGCACACAATAAATTTAAGCTTAATGTGAGCTGCTCCAATCTTGATTGCAGAAATGCCTGGAATGCACTACCTGACTCCGTTGTCTCTTCCCAAAATCCCCAAAGCTTTAACCAAAGACTATCTACTATTGACCTCACCCCATTCCTAAGAGGTCTGTAAGGGGCATGCATAAGAGCACCGATGTGCCTACCATTCCTGTCCTAATGTTCCCCTTGATTGTATCCAACTCATATAGTTATTTCATGCTTATGCTTATATATACCATTGTGACAAAATAAATAAATAAAGAATAAAAATAAAACATTTGCTGCTGCATAGGAAACACAGCAGCAATAATTTTTCCGTGTTTTCTATACAGAGGGACAAATGGTTCCCATCATTGGTAGAAACTCTTGGTTCCCAAGTTCTATGATTTCCTAGGGGTGACGTGGAAGGATTAAGGGTGACATGTAAGCAGTGTTCCAATATCTCAGGGGTTGCCACAAAGAAGAGAGAGTCAAACTATTCTCCAAAGCACCTGAAGGCAGGACAAGAAGCAATGGGTGGAAACTAATCAAGGAGGGAAGCAATCTAGAACTAAGGAGAAATTTCCTGACAGTTATAACAACTTGCCTCCAGAAGTTGTGAATGTTCCAACACTGGAAGTTTTTAAGAAGAGATTGGATAACCATTTGTCTGAAACGGTATAAGGTTTCATGCTTAAGCAGGAGGGTGGACTAGAAGACCTCCAAGGTACCTTCCAACTCTGTTATTCTGTTTCTGTTTTCCTTTTTCTGAATAAGATAGCCTGGTTCTTTAATTTATGACGATGATTGTGTATACTGTTAGGACAAAATGAAAATTAAAAAAAAAATAGATCAAACTGGCTCCCTTTTATTTTTCTTTTCATTAATTGTTTGCCATTTTACTTTACCATATATACTGTATAGGGTGTCCTGCCTAAGCAGGGGGTTGGAGTAGAAGACCTCCAAGGTCCCTTCCAACTCTGCTATTCTATTCTATTCTATTCTATTCTATTCTATTCTATTCTATTCTATTCTATTCTATTCTATTCTATTCTATTCTATTCCTCTTCCCTCTTCTTCTAAAGTGCAGGGGCTGCTGTGAGGCCTGGCCATTATTTTCCCCATCCTTTCTAGCTATTGTGAAATGTTGCTGTGCCATGATCTTGCAGCATGGCCAGATATATGGCTGGCTTTGCTTGCTAGGGAAAAAGAAAATGTGTAGCACCCTGGGAAAGGGCCTGTGACAATTCGCCATGGCCAACTCACCACGACCAATTTGGTGCAGGCAATTTGCTGCAGGACAACTAGCTACAGCCAACTCGACAAGAATTACACTAATATCAAAGGCACATTGGAATAGAATCATTAAAGAAAAAAAAATGCCAAAGGAGGGATAAAATGAAATGTGAATGACAAAAATTAAAATATTTTTAATTTTTTTTAAAAAAAATATTTAAAATGCATTGTTCAATTGTCTGGCAGAGAGTTAGCCGCAGCGAGTTGCCCTATTCCACCTTGGGAATGCTATCTACCTCAAAGCAAAGTTTTAGGAGGCCACAAAACTAATAGCTCTGTTCCAATAGTAGAAAATATATTCGCTCAGGATTGAACTGTTGGGTTCTCTGAGCTTGGTTTTTTTTTTTTAACATCGGCATGAAGGAGACTGGAATTTGCTGGTTGTTTATATAGAGTAACTTGCCCTGTTAGTTTTGATGGGGATGTGGTAAACCACACTCACTGACTGTTATTGCACTGATGTCACCTCACCAGGTAACAACCAAGCTCCAAGAATGCTAAGAATCATTAGCTCACAATAGCTCTGTGGAAGAGAACGTGAAAGCCATCATTTCCCTGCAATTCAGAGGGCTGAAAGAAATGAATGTACTGGCAAGGGTGGAGTTTGCATGCCGGTGATGTAGGGGATGATAGAAGTTAAAAAGGAGCCTCTCACAACAGGGATAAAAAGGAAGCAATAGGAAGCAAACTGACAGTGTGGGAGAAGCATGGGAGAGGCGTGGTTCACCCCCTCCACCGTCTGTCAGATCTCTCTTATATAACTGCAGAACTGCAGAAAAAACAATGGCTACCAACATGCCTTCCATTGAGAACCTGTATACTGCACGAGTCAAAATGATGGCTGTGAAAATATTTACAGACTCCTCACATCCTGGACATAAACTGTTTCAACTCCTACCCTCAAAATGACACTATAGAGCTCTGCACACCAGAACAACTAGACACCAGAACAGTTTTTTCCCGAATGCCATCACTCTGCTAAACAAATAATTCCCTCAACACTGTCAAACTATTCACTAAGTCTGCATTACTATTATTATTAATCTTCTCATCATTCCTATCACCCATCTCCTTCCACTTATGACTGTATGACTGTAACTTTGTTGCTTGTATCCTTATGATTTGTATTGATATTGTTTCCTGATTGCTTATTTGTAACCTATGACTATCATTAAGTGTTGTACCTTAGGATTCTTGATGAACGTATCTTTTCTTTTATGAGAGCCTATGCACCAAGACAAATTCCTTGTGTATCCAATCACACTTGGCCAATAAAAAAATTCTATTCTATTCTATTCTATTCTATTTCATCTTCTCCTATCCACCCAATTCCCCTGCTATAATCTCCTCCAACCTGATGCCCTTCAGAACGCCAGACTCCTAGAATTGCCAGTTATAATGCCTAGATTTCCTAAATTTAGATTATTTAGATTATCCCAATTCATACATATGAAGGATGCTGAACTGAAAATTTAACTTTGAAAATTACGCTAAAGAAATCGGTCTGCTGGCTCCAATTTTTTGCCAGGTGAAGCTGTTGTGGACAAGGATTTTTTCTCTCTCACCATCCCCTTGAGATTCCGCATGACAAAGATTAAATACTTACTTCTTTGTCCTTTATGAGGACTCAGTTATACAAAACATTGGTGGCTTACTTCTCTGAAAAAAGAATATTTTGTTTATTAGAAGTAAAAATATAAAGTATGAAACTTGTGCTTTGAGTTACTACAGATGTGAAGTTGCTATTCCTCCAAATTCTTTTAGGTTTACTGATAATGATTAAATCTATCTAGAAAAAAATCCAGCTGGCTAATTAACAACAACCAAAAGTATCTTTAAAATAAGGGATTTCTTAACAATTCAGGGAACCACTTAAAAGCAGACTCCAGTTTCAGAGTAATCTATAAAGCAGGGGTATCAAACTCTATTTCAGCGGTTCTCAACCTGTGGGTCGGGACTCTGTTGGGGGTCGAATGACGATTAGCCAGGGGTCGCCTAAGACCATTGGAAATATGGGAAGTATACTTGCGAGTCGAAGAATCGCGCTCCAATGGTTGACTCCACAAGCCAGCTGCAAGCTCTTCAAATCTCTAGTCGAATTTGGCTTCAGGCGCAATGAATTAAAAAAGAGAGAAATCTTTGCTCTGATGTCTCCCTCTCAAGCCAGCTGCAATCACTCCCAATCGCTAGCCTAATCTGGCTTAATAGGGGAGGAGTCTCCACTTTAATGCCTCCATCCTCAAGGCAATTGCAAGCAGTTCAGATCGCTAGCCAATACAGCTTCAGGCGCAATAAATTCAAAACAAAAATAATTTTATGGTTGGGGTCGCCACATCGTGGGGAATTGTATTAAAGGGGTCGCAGCACTATAAAGGTTGAGAACCACTGCTCTATTTCATCAGTGTTGTGTTTGACCTTGGGGGGCCAGGGTGTGTGTGGCCAAGGTGGGCATGGCCAGTTTGATGTCACTTGCATTGGGGGTACCTGTGGAGGCCCTGAGCACTCTGCCAACGAAAACAGGCTCTCAAGCTCCATTTTTGGCTGCGACGACCTCCTGCAACCCTTTGCCAGTGAAAATGGAGCTCAAGAGGGACGCATGCAGCCCTCCCAAGCTCTGTTTTCAATGGCAGAGGCACTGTGGGCCAGTCCTTCACTGTTTCCAGCAGGGGTGAAATGCTCCCGGTTCGGACCGGATCACCTGATCCGGTAGTGATGGTGGTGAGTGGTTCAGAGAATCGGTAGCAAAAATCCCTTCCCCCCCGCCCCAGCTTAGATGCACTATCATCAGAGGTTTTTGTTTTTTTTTACTTTTAAAAGCATTTTTTTCTTCGGCCCAAAAAAAAATGCTTTTAAAAGTAAAAAAAAAGTCTCTGATAATTGCGTGGCTCAGCTGGGATCTCAGCTGGGATCGTCAGAACCCTTTAAAAGCATTTTTTCTACAACCTCTTTGGCCAAAGCGGTTGTAAAAAAAAAGTTTTCAAAAGGCTCCTCTGGCGATCCCAGCTGAGTTTCCTGATGGCCAGAACCTTTTAAAAGCATTTTTCACAATCTCTTCGGCCAAAGAGATTGTAGAAAGGGTTCTGGCCATCAGGCAACTCAGCTGGGATCATCAGAACCCTTTAAAAGCTTTTTCGCCAGAACCTTTTAAAAGCATTTTTTTTACAACCTCTTCAGCCAAAGAGATAGTAGAAAGGGTTCTGGCAATCAGGCAACTCATCTGGGATCATCAGAACCCTTTAAAAGCTTTTTTTTTCCCCTCTGGCGATCCCAGCTGAGTTGCCTGATCATCGCAGGCTTTTAAAAGCATTTTTTTACAATCTCTTTGGCCAAAGAAGTTGTAGAAAAAATGCTTTTAAAAGTAAAAAAAAAAAGTTGGCCATGCTCACCCAGTCACATTACCACTTCCACCAAGCCAGGTCCACAGAACTGGTAGTAACGAATTTTACATTTCACCCCTTGTTTCCAGGGTGGCCCCGTGCACCCTGCAGACCGAATCCAGCCCCTGGGCCTTGAGTTTGACACCTCTGCTATAAAGCCAATTGCAGTATTGTACTTAAATTGTGGGATGTGAGTTATTTTTCAAAGCCCCGCATCCCCTTGTACCAGGGAAGATCACAACTGATCACCACCTGGAGCAGGGCAAATAATCCTCTAGCTACAGCATCCACCTGCTGCTCAGTGCAGAGTATCAGTGCAAAAGCCCTCCCCCCCCAATTGTGAATCTGCTTCTTCAGAGGAAGTCCTTGCCTGTCCAGAGTTAACATGGAGTCAATAGCAAATTTCAGGGTACAAACAGTACCTCTGCCTTGTATCAGTCCATCACTGCCATCCGGTTCTATACAACTTTCAGGCACCAGAAGATATCCTATAATCAGACAGCAATGTATAGGTGGATATCAACAGTACAGTTGTGATAATGTATCCCAAATTGTTAAATGACTGAACAGAATAAGAGTTGGAAGGGACCTTGGAGGTCTCCTCTCAGCTGCTTTATACACATGTTAAAAGGGGGAGGAGCGAGGATCAAGTTCTGCTGGCCCCCGATTGATTGAGGCCACCAAACCAATCACTCCTCCTCCACTACTGCTAACTGAAACCACCTCTGAGGAAGAAGAGGAACCAGTGCAGAATAGTGCCTCCAATTCAAACCCCAGCATGCAGACCAGGAGAATGCCAAGGTCAATGGTATCAAAGTCACTGAGAAATCTAAGAGGATGAGGAGAGTCGCACAATCCCCATTCAACTCCTGAGAAAAGTATTCATTTAGACCGGGAGGGGGGGTCAAGGGGGGGTCAAACTTGATTTCACTGAGGGCTGCAACAGGGTTGTGTTTGATCTTGGGGGGCCGGGGTGGGCGTGGCCAGGGTTGGCATGGCCAACTCAATGTCACTTGTATTGGGGGGCACCTGTGGTGGCCTGAGCATTCTGCCAGTGAAAACGGGCTCCCGAGCTCTGTTTTAGAGTGCAACGGTCTCCTACAAACCCCTGCCAGCAAAAACTGGGAGCTCAGGAGGGGCCCCCCGGCCTTGAGTTTGACACCCCTGATTTAGAGGGACCAATGCCATCTTTCCAATCTCATATCCTGGCCTGAACTCTGCCTGTAAATGATCCAGATAATCTCTTTTGACTTTGGTACAGTGTAGCTATTTTGCCATCTCACCAATTTGGCTCAGAAATGGAAGATTGGAGACCAAGTGATAGTTGTCTATGTCTACCAGATGTAGAAATGGGCTCTTCAAAAGATGGTGCACCACCACCTCTTTCAAGGCTGCCAACAGTTCTCTAACGAGGCTTTGAAAACTTCTTGACTAAGCCAAAGGCTATATAGATCCAGCCCACTGGCAGCAGAGGAAAGCCTAGAAAGCATCCTACTCAATTCTACCAAGTTCATAGGTCAACAGGAGTCCACCAATCATAGGCCACTGTCAGAGACAAATGAGATTTAATGTACCTGAGTCAGACTACAGATTACAAGAGAGAAGTCATGGTTGCTATAGAGATAATGAATTCCTGAGTCCTGACAGAAATAGCCCTGGCATGGAGCTGTTGTGGTCCGCCAGCAGCCTGCATAGCTGGCAATGGAGTTGGACAGCGAGGAGGCTGGGGAAGGCCCAGATGAAGGCTCTGCATCAGAGGCTGAGGTGGGGCCAGGGCGATCAGGGAGTGAGGTGCAGACTCCAGAGCCTCCAGAGACTGATAGTAGTGAGGCAGAGAAACAGGAGGAGCCTGCTCCTAATGCACGCATGAAAAGAGCAGCTCAAGCAAAGATTCAGGAGTAGGGCCAAGAGATGATTGGCCCCTCCCATAAGGCTCCCATAAGGCTTAAAACAGACAAGCAACAGCATTTGGGCTTTGCCGGAAAACAATGTTGATAGCTTCGTCTTCATGCATTTATTTTGTATCGGTGACTTCTGAACGTTTGCCAAGAAAGGCCTTTGGCAGTTTGCCTAATTGAATGAAGGTTTGTGATAGGGCTGAGGAATTTGTGTTGGGAGGAATTTGCTTTAATTTATTGAACTACACTAAGAATGAAGTAATTCTCAGCTATTCAAATCAAGCTTGTTTGTTTTTTCACTGACTGAGTTCCTACTACCTACTTGGGCCTGGGTCACAACAGGAGCTTCCCCATTGCCAAGAGGTATAGGTTATCCGTCTTCAGCCTGGAGCAACTTTTTTGACCAAATACTATGCAAATTGGTTACCTCATGGTCTGGTGGGAGATTATGAGGCTGGCTTCTCTCTAAAACAGGGGTCTCCAACCTTGGTCCCTTTAAGACTTGTGGACTTCAACTCCCAGAGTCCCTCAGCCAGCAAAGCTGGCTGAGGAACTCTGGGAGTTGAAGTCCACAAGTCTTAAAGGGACCAAGGTTGGAGACCCCTGCTCTAAAAGGTCATTTCTGCCTCCCAAGAAAGAAGTTACTTTGCTTTAGCAATCTTATTGCCACTGAATAGGCTGGGACATGGGCACATACACATCTTCAGTCAGGTTTACTTTTTGTCTTCTTCCATCAGTACTCCAGGTGTCCCTTCATTTCCTGGAGGAGCTAAGTGGGATTGTCAAATAGAAAAGGGCTGCTCAAGGGAATTATGCCTCGCATTGCCAGTGTTCAACTGAACCAAGCTGCTTGTTATAGAGCTGAGACAATCGCATTTTGGAAGCCATTTAGATCCAATCGGTGCCTGGGACAGATCATCTGAATAAATTTATTTGTTCCATGGAGGTCAAAGTTGGCTATCGAGTACATCAGGCTCAGGGTGTGAGCTGACCACAGCAAAGGAGTGGTGGAAATCCCCTTCATACCCCAATCGTGCAACAGCTGCTCAGAGGCAAAAATGACATCTAATGTACATGAGTCAGATTATTTGATATGAGCCCATAGTTGACATGGAGGCTATGAATTCCTGCCAGGATTGTCCTCCACATCACAGAAGTGGAAATTCCCTAATAGCAAGAGATAGTGATTCTCCACCCGCAGCCTGGAGACCAGCTGCAACAGCTCAGGGAGGAATTGTGTGAGGCAGCAAGTCCTCGCACAATTTCCCACTAGGATCCCAAACTTGTCTCTACAACCCAATTTAGCAGAGAGATATTCCCGCTCCGGTATCTCAGGATAACAATGCTTCCAATGACCCCAATAATGTAATATCCTGTTCCCTGACAAAAATACTCCCGAAATGATGTAGTCAATAAACCCTTAAAAGAAAGGGAGACTATTAATGATACTGTAGAAATAGTGTTCTGTCATCTCCTAAAATGACTCCATCCAGCTATGTAGGGACTACAGTTATGAGAATTCCTAGCCAATGTGACTAATTTCTGGCAGCCATAGTCCTTAAACATCTGGAGGGAACCTGGGGAAATCTGTGCAGTAGCTGGATTGCTGAATGGATGGGGATGGAAAGACTTCAGTGCAAGTGACCTTGGGTTGAAACTCTTTCTCGGTTTTCTTTTCCTTTCCAGTGTTCTGCTTGGTATAAAAATTACTTCCTCCTGGGGCTGCCTTTGACTCATGGGGAAACTCAAATGAAGTATTGCGGTAAGTACTAGACTAGTCTTCTTAAGAAGAGAAGCAATTGCATTTGCCTTTTCAAATTTGCATATGTATAAATCAGTCCCTTCTTGCGACCCACTCTCTCCTCCCACCCCTCAAATCCTTTGCCTTCAAAGCTTGAAGTAATTTCTTGGATAGACTATGAACTGGAGCCTCGAAGAGTTATCAAAAAGGGGGAGGAGAAATTGGGTTGTTCTCCTGCTGCCTTTTTTTTTTTTGGTTGAAATAATATTCCGACAAGGGACAGCAAAAAGGAGGAAGTGTAGTAGAACATTTAGATTCTGCCAGGAAGGTCTTTCTTTCTTTCTTTCTTTCTTTCTTTCTTTCTTTCTTTCTTTCTTTCTTTCTTTCTTTCTTTTCCTTTCCTTTCCTTTCCTTTCCTTTCCTTTCCTTTCTTTTCCTTTTTTTAAAGAACCATTTTTCCCCTCAGATGATATTTTTATGATTGTTAACTTGCACAATAAATATTCAGTACATTGAAATGTTCCCCAAAGATGGAGGGCTTAATGAATTTCTGTGGTTACTTCAAGTTTTCAGTCCTTCCGGTCTCCTTTGCTTCTCCTTTTTGCCAAATTCATAGTCCCACTTGTTTCCTTGCCTTGATCCATCCCACTTCCAGCGCCGATGATGTTGCGGTTACTTAGTTTGGGTAATGAAACATCGGCATGAAAGAAAGAAAGCTCAGAAAGTACCACGAACCCCTCATTTCAACCCTGAGTTACAAATATTCTCCTTTATTGCCATTCCTCTTCAACTTCATAGTTCCTTTATTTCTTTCACTCCCTATTTTCTTCTCGTTTTTCTTCTTCTCTGCTTCCTTTCATTCCTTTCTCTCTTGGGCAATCTCCAGATGGCTGTGGTAGCCCAGCCCACTTCATCTGCAACACAGGGATTCTGTGGGGTTTCTTTCTTCCAAAGTCCACCCTTCTCCATGTGCACAGGTGGGCTTCAAAAATTTTAGCAAGAGGTTCTCTTCCTGGTTGCTGGGCGGGCGTGGCCATGGTGGGCATGGCCTATTCGGCCTCCTGCACCATGGCGGGGGGGGGGCGTTTTTGCCCTCCCTGCGCTCTGGAGGCTTTCCTCGAGCCTCTGGGAGGGCAAAAACAGCCTCCCCAGGCTTCGGAGGCCCTCTGGCCTTCCCGAACTTCCGGTAGGACCATTTTTTGCCCTCCCTGAGCCTCCGTGCTTACCTACATCCAAAACAGGCTGCATGGGGACCCCTGGGAGGGGAGGGGTGGGGTGGGCGGGGCCAGCCAGTAGTGGGATTTGAAGGTTCTCCGAACTTCACAGAATCTTAACTAGAGGGTCTCCCAAACTCCTGCAAACCCCCAGCAGCCCACCCCTCTCCATGTGTCCAGAAATGTTTGTCAACCATGGCAACTTGATATCCACACATCTTCAAGCTGCCAAGGTTGAGAAATGCTGATCCAGACTATAATGAAGGACTTAGACTGTCCTGCTTATTTGTCCATTTATTTGCATTTATCAGGTTTATTCATCCCATGCTATACGCCCATGATGGCGAACCTATGGCATGCGTGCCACAGGTGGCACATGGAGCCATATTGGTGGGCACATGAGTGTTGCCCTAGCCCAGCTCCAGCATGCATGTGTGTGCCGGCCAGCTGATTTTCCGGGCCTTCCGGGCCTTCTGGGCTCACAGGAAGTCTGGAAACAGGCTTTTTCTGGCCTCCGGAGGGCCTCTGGAGTGGTGGAAAATGCCGTTTTTGCCCTCCCCAGGCTCCTAGAAAGCCTCTGGAGCCTGGGGAGGGCAAAAAATGGGTCTTCTAGTCCCACCGTGCCATCATGTGCCAAAAGTGGGGGGAGAGCAGGGGGTCACGTGCCCATGCGTGTGGGGGAGCACGGGGAGCTTTGAATTATGGGTGTGGGCATGTGCATGAACCCCCCCAGTTTCCCCCGCTTTTGGCACACTATGGCAAAAAGGTTAGCCATCACTGCTATAGGCCCTGGCACTGCACAGTTGCAGCTTCCATCCAAGGGAAGCCCAGGGAGGGAGAATCTTTATGTCAGATCTACCTCCTTCTAAGACAGTTCCAAGATACCAAGACGCTTCCAGAAGTGTTTGTGCTCAATACTGGAATACTTATTCCTGACAAAATGCAGCCTTACCCACCCAGGTGGACTTTAAGTCACCCACTCCCCTATAATCAGTCTGAGATCATTTAAGAAGCATTTCCAATTTCCGAATTAGCCTAATTTTGCTGATGTCTAAATGGGCAGGATAGACAAGATGGCTCTGCCACATTAGCTATGTTTGCATTGGTATCTAACATGGTGAGCAAGCAGCCAGTTTCTTTAGCTTTCAAACAATAATGCGGTGGAGAGGCTGCTGTTAATAATTAAAAGACATGGAGAGTTAGAGTGATGTCAGCCAAAGGGTGCCCATAACTTATTAACAAACAATTCTTCTCTTTTCCAAGAAATTGTAATTCTTCACCAGTTTTCAGGACCTTTATTTTAAAGTATAAATCTGGATCCCTGCAATAGCTAGAGACAACATGCACAGCTATTCCAATAAGCAAACACAACAGGTCAACAAGCTTTCAAGTATATTTGCTAAATATTTTAGACAGGTTTGTGAATAAGAATGATTCTTGTGTTTGTGAACACAAGAATAAGACGCAACACATGATTCTCAAGAAAAACGATCACCAAAATCAATCTGAATGCTTTCAATGGCTAGGTGTTAAAAAATGCAGAGAAACCTTAAGATATAATGAAGATTTCTTCAGAGAAACTGTACCAAATTACCTCAGGTGCCAGCTCATGCTCTTGAACAGTGACCTAAGTACTCTTCACCCAAATGCAGAAATCTCATTAAAAATATTAGATTTTGCTGATTTTGCAACATTTTAGCAAAAAAAATATAGATGGAGATGAAGATCTTTATATGGCATTATATGAAAAATTCTGATATACTTTAAAAAAAAAAACCCTGTTAATCCATTTCAGTGATTATAATACCTGAAATCTGAGTATCTTAAAAGCTCTCAGGTATTTGGATAAAAGCAATCACTGTAATAATTTAAAACAAAAAATAGTTGTAGGAAAGCAGTATGAGAATAGCACTGATTTAATTGGAAGCGCTGGAAAAATCTATAAATGTCACAGATGTTGCATTGCTTGGTTAGCAGAGAGGCAGCTCTGCCAGTATAGCAGAATCACGCACACTACCAGCGCTTCCAAGTTGTGCCCACAGAAATCTCTGCCATGACCAATAATGTCAATAGAGCTGAGGCCAAGAGAGGGCACTCCAGGGATGCATAGTGGCGGCCTGGCATCCATTGCAAAATGGTTGGAACTTGGCTACGAGAGAAAAAATAAGCACATTTGCTTCTGCATGAGTTGGCCTGGAGGCCATGAGTTGGCCAGCTGAAAAAAGTGCATTTAGCCTATAAGAGGGGAAAAAAATTCTCCTTCAGTCAGATCACAAGGCAAGTGTCTCTGAATCCTGAAAATTAAACATTTATGTAATTTTTATTAATTTTATTAATTAGTTCATAGGATAATGTCCATATCTCACCTGTTATCTATGAAACTGGAAAATAATGGTCAATGTTTCTTTGCAACTAATAACCCAAATACTACCGTCTCTAGGACAGAAGATACCAAATCATAAATGGTTTTGATTCTATATATGTACACTTCCAGATTGGGTAGTGATTTGGATTCTAGGGGTAAAGGGTGTGGGGTGCCCACCCATTACCAGTTGACTGATCTATAAAGTGACTCCACTGCCCACAAATCTGCTGCCATACCATGATGGGAAACGTCATGCTTGGTTTAAGAAGCTGCCCAGTTGATTCAGAAATGGGATGGGAGCAGGTTGCCTCTAAGAGTTTTTCTACTTCCATCCCATTTCATTGTATGTTATCTACGCCAACTCACACAACCCCACAGAACAGGGCTGTCAAACTCGTGGCCCGTGGACCAGATGTGTCATATACTGGTCACAGCCACGCCCATTTTAATGAAGGGGGGAAGTCTTGAGGCATCATGTCACGCCCCCATGACAACACGAGGTTGATACCTGTGACACAGAATAACTTGGTTGTGTGAGTTTCAACATCTTTGTAAGCATGGTATAGACATGGGAAGCAGAGGTGGGTTTCAGCAGGTTCTGATCAGTTCTCGAGAACTGGTAGCGGAAATTTTGAGTAGTTCGGAGAACCGGTAGTAAAAATTCTGACTGGCCCCACCCCTATCTATTCTCTGCCTCCCAAGGCCCACCTGATTGGGAGGAAATAGGGATTTTGCAGTATCCTTCCCCTGCCACGCCCACCAAGCCAAGCCATGCCCACCAAGCCACACCCACAGAACCGGTAGAAAATTTTTTTGAAACCCACCACTGTTGGGAAGCCTCGCAAAAGAAAACTGCTTTGATCCCTTCTTGAAAACACCCCCATTTTAGGAAAAAAATTAGAAGAAATTGACCATATAATTTGGGTGGCATCACATTCATATTGTCTCTTGTGACCATTTAGAACAGGGCTCTCCAACTTTGGCAACTTTAAGCCAGGCGGACTTCAACTCCCAGAATTCTGGGAGTTGAAGTCCTCCAGGCTTAAAGTTGCCAAGGTTGGAGACCCCTGGTTTAGAAGATTATGACCCCCAAAACTAGTGCAGTCACATTTAAAATAAGAGTCATTTTATGCTTAACCCTAATAATTTAGTGTCTCCCCCCTTCCCCCCAAGAATTCAGGACCTTCTTAATGAATGTGAAAGTACACAATTCAAAATGTTTTTTCTTGAGACAATAGCAAATTGCAGTAGTGATTGAAACCATCTCCAGACATGTGAGTCTCTATTCTGATTACTACTCTTCTACAGAAAGAGAGAAAAAAAATGACCCATCTTTAGCTTGGGTCTGGGATAATCAGTAATGAAAGGCCAGGAAACTTTTTCTGAAAGACATGTCATCAGATACGTCCCCTGTGATGCCCAAATGCAGGAAAATGCTAAATATTGCAAGATGCTCTTTTAGCCATATGATCACTTGATGTGCCAGGAAATGTTCTCTTAGAATTCTCTGTAGCAGACAAGGGTTCTTTACCAGAAAAAATGAAAGCTGGTGCAATCCAGTCAGAGGTTTTCACAAGATGAAGATGAGTAAATAAACTAAGTAACATTACTAGAAAAATCAGTGCTCACGAAGAACTACATGGAGTGATGCATTGCATACGGACTCTATGACTTCCTTTCCTGTGCTGATCGGTTATGGTAACGTTGCTTACAGCAAAGAAAAAAAAATTGCATACTAATTTATGGATGCTTGTTCCGAGAGAATGAAATGCCGTCACTTCCAGAGTACTCAGCACAGAGTTTATTATTATCTAACTCATGGGTGTCATACTCGATCGTGTCACATGACGTATCATGACTTTTTTGCCTTTGCGGAACCGGGGTGAACGTGGCCTGCATGTGACGCATCCAGCCCAAGGACCACCAGTTTGACAGGCCTGAATTCGAGCTGGAATCAAATTTAACAAAAACGATCCACTTCTTAATAAATAGTAAATTCCACAGAACTCCTAAAGGGCATGACCCAGACTTTTATCATCTTCCTGCTGTAGAGATATCAGTTGGCTTAACACCCCTATCCCATCTTCCCCTTTAAGCTCCCATCACATCTCTGGTCAAGGCCATTTGTTCTTATCCACTCCTCTATTCACCTGCATAGGCAGATCTAAAAGCAAGTAGTAGTAGTTGATACACACACCAAAGCCATCTTGGTAGAGAGGGCATATTGTGCCACAACAAGCAAAGTTGGTAGACAGTCAAGCTAAACAAACAAGGAAGCAAAGGGGTAATATGCAGTGGTGGGATTCAAGCAATTTAACAACCGGTTCTCTGCCCTAATTATTTCTTCCAACAACCAGTTTGCCAAACTGCTCACAAAGTTAACAACCGGTTCTCCCGAAGTGGTGCGAACTGGCTGAATCCCACCACTGGTACTATGTAACTGTGGGACAGACTGTGGACTATGCGAAATACCATTGTCGTGTCCCACTCCTCCGCTGACGGCTGGGTCAGGGAAATCCGAATCAGGCTTGCCTCTGCAGCTCTGCCCAAAGTCCTAGCAAAGTCCGCAGAGCAGGCAGGAGACCAGTAAGTAACTTCAGCAAGATAAGTTCGACTTTTGCCTGACTCAGAGACTGCCAGAAAGTAGATCCTTTATATAGGCCATGGGGTGTGGCTCCATGACTCAGCACTCATTAAGGCCTGCCCCTCCCTTCCTTCTGTTGCCTCCGCCTCTCCAATCTTCTGATCCGAGGGTCACTCCAATCAGCTGTTGTTGGGAGTAAACCCTCCTCAGGCTCACCTGCTGTGGAGGAGGGGGAGGGGTCTAGCTGCTCCGTTTGCCTGGGCATGGAGTCAGGGCTGGGGCAGGGAGATGCTCCTTCTTCTGCAGTTTGTGTGGGCATGGAGCCAGGACTGGGGCCGGGAGGCATACATTCCTCAGTGTTCGGGAGCAGGTAAGAAGGCCCCGGCTGCTCTGAGGGCGGGCCAGACACAACAACCATATATGCAAAACAAACATACCATGTTCTCATGGATAAGAATAGAATTTTTGTCAAGGCTTCAGTTGCAAACCCTCAGTCTTCAAAGAAGGTCAGGGAAGATGAAATGAATTGAAAGGGTTTGCTTAAGAAGCTGAGCTCCTTGTTAATGCCAAATTCTTGGTAAGGAGCCTGCTTTCTGCATGTAGGGAACGTTGAACATTTGGTCCACTGGACCGTGAATAGAGTAAATCCATCAGAAGGAGATGGTGAGCTCTGTATTCTAATTTGTATAACGGGCATGATATATTTTTGAAGAAAATAGATGAATATCTTAGAAAATAAAATTTATACCAGATTACAGATGGACAAGGCAAATGATGAATGGACCTGGAATAATAATAATAATAATAATAATAATAATAATAATAATAATAATAATAATAATAATAATAATAATAATAATAATATCAGAGTTGGAAGGGACCTTGGAGGTCTTCTAGTCCAACCCCCTGCCCAGGCAGGAAACCCTACACAATTTCAGACAAATGGCTATCCAACATTTTCTTAAAAAATTCCAGTGTTGGAGCATTTACAACTTCTGCAGGCAAGTTGTTCCACTGATTAAGTTGTTCTACTGATTAATTCCTGTCAGGAAATTTCTCCTTAGTTCTAGGTTGCTTCTCTCCTTGATTAGTTTCCACCCATTGCTTCTTGTTCTACCCTCAGGTGCTTTGGAGAATAGTTTGACTCCCTCTTCTTTGTGGCAACCCCTGAGATGTTGGAACACTGCTATCATGTCTCCCCTAGTCCTTCTTTTCATTAAACTAGGCATACTGAGTTCCTGCAACCGTTCTTCATATGTTTTAGCCTCCAGTCCCCTAATCATCTTCCTTGCTCTTCTCTGCACTCTTTCTAGAGTCTCAACAAACCTAAGGGAAGTTTCAGAAGCAATTAAAAAGAGTAAATCTGGAAAGGTACCTGGATCAGATGGACTGCCAAGTTTATATTCTAAGTGTTGTGAACACAAACTTTTACAACCTTTACAAAATACAACGAATTCTATTCTATGGGGGAAAAGATGAAAGAGAGTTGGAAAGACACCAATATAACACTAATATTTAAAGAGAGACACGTTTTGACTTCAGTAAGAAATTAGAGACCAATATCATTATTGAATAATTCTGTAAGTTATTTACAATGACTTTCATTGAAAAGGCTGAAAATAATTTTTCAGGAATTATTTCGTGAGGATCAAGGTGGATTTTTAGGAAAAATATGCCATGTTGATCCTTTTAAGATGCAGAGAAGGTTTTTGACAATCTGAACTGGACTTTTTTGTTGAACCTTGTTGAAGGTTTTGAAGATCTGAATTTTGTGGGTGCACCTACCCTCTGGAACGACCTTCCCCCAGGACTTCGACAACTTCCTGACCTCCGGACCTTTCGCCGCGAGCTGAAGACATAGCTATTCTTTCGAGCAGGACTGGCTTAAATAGGGTTTTTAAATATGGATTTTATTGGGGTTTTTTATATTTTGTATGGTATTTTTAAATTTAGGCTATTTTGAATAAGTTTTTTAAAATGTGTTTTATTGTAATATATTGTACTATTTTATTTGCCTGTTCACCGCCCTGAGTCCTTCAGGAGAAGGGCGGTATAAAAATTAAATTATTATTATTATTATTTTGGAGAGAAATTTACACAATGGGTGAAATAGATCTAGGCTTCCTAGTTAGTGCCAATCTTTGTTAATGGGGACATAACCAAACCATCTGATATCAAAAGGAACAAGTCTGAGTTGCCCATTGTCAACTCTTGTTTATTTTATTTATTGAAATATTGAATTAGAGATATAAGACAAAATGAGAGGATTATGGACATAAAGATGATAAAGGAATCATATAAGATTATGCAGACAACTTTTTGGTAGACCCATTAAGGAGAATTGAACTCTTTTTTTTCTTTTATTCAGAACTTTTAAAACTTTTTTTCTTTTATTCAGAAAAAAATTAAAATACAAAATACAACACTCAATAAAAATCCAAGAAGACATAAAAGGGGGGGGGAAAAGGAGAATTGAACTCTTAATGAGTAAATGAAAGGAATTTGGGGGCACTGGCAGGTTTTAAGATTCCTGAACAGAAGACAAAGTTATTAACCAAAAATATGAAGATGCAAGTTCAAACATGAATAAAACAGATTGTAAGATTGAGAAGAAGGTAAAGTACTCAAGTATTAGTATGGCAAATATGAATTGTATGTTATTTCAATATAACTATATTAAAATTATGGGGCTAAAATTATGGGGCTAAAATTATGGGGCTAAAAATAAAATTATGTCTAAAAGGATATTTCAAGGTGGGTCATATTACAGATTACATTTGTCACTGTTGGATAGAATTTCAGTGATTTAAGATGTTTTACCTAGAATGTTACTTTGGTTTCAGACAATACCTGTTTAGACAACTAATGTACCATCTTAAAAAATGGCAGAAAGATATTTATATGGCAAGGGGGAAAAACACCACAAACTAAATATAAGGTACTGCAAGATGTGAAGGAAACAGGAGGATTTAATTTACCAGATACCATACCGAAATTATATTTTGTTACTTGCTATTTAGTTTGGATGACAGAGTGGATGTTGCTAAGAAACAAGAGTTAGAAGGTCATGATCTGACTTTTGGGTGGCATGGATAGCCATGGTATAACAACATTACAGAAAATTTAATTATTATTTTTTTTGTTAGGTGAGTCATTCTTAGAATATGGAATAAATATAAATTTAGGTTCTGGCCAAAACATTTTTGTGGCTTTCAGCTCAAAAAGTTTTTTATAGATGAGGAATGCTAAGTAAACATAAATGCTTGATTTGTCATGAGATACTACGGTAGAATTTTTACAAGGGGATTGTAAAATAAGATCTATAAAAGACTTAACAAAAGAAGGATATTCTTACCAATAGTTTTATTATGTACAAGTGGTAGAAAGATTTAAAGTGGATGAAATTTATTATGGTTTTTAACAATGTAAAACCATGGTTGAAACAGAATTATGTAATATGAGGAACATATTCTTACTAAAATTAATAAATTTTGTTGAAATACAAGAGAGAAGAAGAAGTGAAAGAATGCATGATATAAAGGACTAAATTTTTTGGTTACAATATACAAATCAGAGGTGGGTTTCAGCAGGTTCTGACCAGTTCTGGAGAACTGGTAACAGACATTTTGAGTAGGTCAGAGAACTGGTAGTAAAAATTCTGACTGGCCCGCCCCCATCTATTCTCTGCCTCCCAGCTGATCGGGAAGAAATGGGGATTTTGCAGTAACCTTCCCCTGGATTGGGGAGGGAATGGAGATTTTATAGTATGCCATGCCCACTAAGCCAAACCCACCAAGCCATGCCACGCCCACCA
Organism: Ahaetulla prasina; assembly: GCF_028640845.1. Taxonomy (NCBI): domain Eukaryota; kingdom Metazoa; phylum Chordata; class Lepidosauria; order Squamata; family Colubridae; genus Ahaetulla; species Ahaetulla prasina. Next base: position 210,258,777 of record NC_080540.1, read on the forward strand.
AGCCATGCCCACTGAACCGGTAGTAAAAAAATTTGAAACCCACCACTGATACAAATGGAAAGGGAATGTGATAGCTCAGCAGCTAAAAGACACAGAGCTTGTCAACTTGAAAGCTGACAACCGGGTTCAAGACAAGAGTGCCACACAACATGGTGAATCCCATTATTTGCCCCAACTCCTGCTAACTTAACAGTTTGAAAGCATGCAAATGTGAATAGATAAATAGGTACCATTTAGGTGGAAAGGTAGTCATGCTGGTCACATGACCACAGAAAATGTCTTCGGACAATCCTGGCTCCCTTAGCTAAGAAATGGAGATGAGTACCACCCTGTAGAGTCAGACATGACTGGACAGGGGAAACTTTTACATTTATACAAATGGAACAATTGGAAAATATGCGGCTGAATTTATATTATGTTTTAATCTTAAAGAGAATATCTATGAACTGATGTCCTGTTGGCATTTGTCTACAGAAAAATTGTGTAGAATGTATAAAGGTACCTTGAATTCTGGCTGGAAACATGAACAACATGAAGGGTCATTTTAATCAATTTTGGTAGATAAGCAACTGGAAAAAAAGTCATGGAACTTTGTTTTTGTATAAGGTAACAATTGCAGCAAGACTATCATATGCTTAAAAAAAAGAGACAGGGTTCAACACTACCCACAATGGAGGAATGGTTGATTAAGGTAATGGGATTTTCAGAGATGACTAAATTAACTTCTTTGATCAGAGAAAAAACAATATCTACATTTATAGCTGAACTGGAAATCTCTTGTAGACTTTTTACAATGGGAAAAATGTACTTGTGACTTGATGATTAGAAAAAACGGATAAAAGAAAAAAAATGAGCTATTCTGTAATCATTGAGCAAGCGATAATTTTATAACTGTATTTATATTTGCTGCCAAGGAAATCAGAAGCTTCTATTTCTTTTTATACTTTCTTTCTGGAGCTTTCTTTTTCTGTTCTTTCCATTTTCGTATTAGTTTATGTTAGTGTTTATGCTCTCTGTAAAAATTTGAATAAAAGGAAACAACAAGCTTTAGTATGTTTTAAGTTCAGGGGCTTAATAAAGTTCTGTTTAGTTGAGAGGTTTTGAAAAGGAATTCCCCACAAACTCAGTTTGACAGGGAGCTGTGTTTTTTCCAGTTCTGCAGCAAAACCCTGGTCTGACTGCATATTTGAACACATTCAAATATGATCCAGCATTTGATCCCTGTGCCAAAGATCCCCTTCCTTTGACATAGTTCAAAGGGGCTTCATACTTCTGTTTTGTTTATCTGCCCACCCCCCAAAGACTATCGGAATATAGTGATCTGATGATGATATGTACATTACATGTAGTCCGATTTGCACATTACATATGGCCCAATTTTTTTATTGGTTTACAAATATCAAGACAAGCATCTGAACAATTCCATATGAGAAATATTGTGAGAGGCTGTTTGATTATAAACAGCACTATCTGTGCTAATTAATCCTCTAAATTAACTCGAATATGCTTTCAGTAACTGAACGTACTACACGGTGAACATTCTTGACTCTTTAAATCAGACCTGATTTGTGGTGATGACAATTATCTTGGCAACATTTTTAGAAGTGGTTTGGTCAGTACCTTTTGCTGGGATATTTTTTCAGCTTCCCGCATCTAGGGTTGGCCCAAAGTCTCCCAGCTGGCTTTTGTGCCTAAAGGGGAATTAGAAGACATTCTGTTCATAATCCAGTGTCTTTAGGGATTACATTATATCTCTTATATTTCTACTCATAAATACTAGGGCTTAAATTAATCTTCCATGAGAATAGTGTTTACATGTAACAAAAGTACTTACACAAAAGCTGAATACATACTTACAAAATAGCTGAATTCATAGCCATTAGATTTGACAATTTGGTTTTAACTGTGAAAATTAGGTTGATAAATGCAAATAAAGAAACAAAGTGAAGAACAGGGAGAAAAATAAATAAAATAATATAAGAAATATTAGATAGGACTAAACAGGATTTGAATAGATATGAAGGGAATATGTATGTAATTGGAGTGTGATTGAATGTATAAAAAGTATATATGGAATATGCATGATGTTATATTGTAATCAATATAAAAGAAAAAGTGTTAGAAAAGTTTGTACCAGAGAAGTCGCACCATGTCTAATGTTTTTAAATTGTATATGTAATAAAAATATTTTTTTTAAAAGAATAATAAATATAAATATCAGTGCTTGATAATGTAATTGACAATGATGAACACTGTAATCTGAATCCAATTTAACCTCGTAGGTCTTTTCCGTTTTATGTAGAACTGAGAAAATTGGTGTGTTGAAAAATTCTTATATTTTATATGTCTTTCACTAGGGGCCCGCAGCATTTTACTATTCTAGATGAAATGTTAATATATAATGCTAGTCCACCTATGATATGCCATATGCTAAATAAATATTTAAATAAATACTCTGGAGTTTCAGGGTCAGCTTTGTGAAGAGAAATATTTCGTTATAACAAATATTGAAAAGTCGTAGACCTTATACAGGCAGTCCCCAACTTACGGCTACAATTAAGCCCAAAATTTATGCTGTTAAGTGAGAAATTTGTTAAGTGAGTTTTGCCCCATTTTATGACTTTTCTTGCCACAGTCATTAAGTGAATCTGGTTTCCCCATTGACTTTGCTTGTCAGAAGATTGAAAAAGGTGATCCCATAACCCTGATCTCATGACACTGCAACAGTCATAAATGTCAGTCAGTTGTCAAGCATCTGAATACAAATCACGTGACCCAGTGATGGGATTCAATTTTTTTTACTACCAGTTCTATGAGCATGGCCTGGTGGGCGTGGCATGGCATGGCTTGGTGGGCGTGGCAGGGGAAGGATATTGCAAAATCTCCATTTCCTCCCAATCAGCTGGGACTCGGGAGGCAGAGAATAGGTGGGGGCAGGGCCAGTCAGAGGTGGTATTTACCGATTTTCCGAACTACTCAAAATTTCCACTGCCAGTTCTCCAGAACTGGTCAGAACCTGATGAATACCATCTGTGACGTGACCGTCAGGATGCTTCAACAATCATAAGAGTGAAAAGGGATCCTAAGTAACTTTTTTCAGTGCCATTGTAACTTTGAACCTTCACTAAACGAGCTCTTGTAAATCAAGGATTACCTGTATTTAAAAGCCTCCACACTTCTAAGGTTTCTGTTGATTTGTTTATGATAACCCACATTCTTTGGCCATGCTGGTGATGGCAAAAGTGGAAATTCCAGTTGGGTATATCTCGAGTGCGAGTTTCCCAGTGCTGGCTTTATGCATTGAGTAAAGATGTTAATTGTCAGTGAATTCAACCATTGCACTCAGAGCTGACTCTTCAGCACAGGAGCACTAGGCTCATGAAAGTCTGAATTGTCATATTGTTTATACACTGCCAGAGGTGGGTTTCAGCAGGTTCTGACCAGTTCTGGAGAACTGGTAGTGGAAATTTTGAGTAGCTTGGAGAACTGGCAAATACCACCTCTAGTTGGCCCCAGAGTGAGATGGGAATGGAGATTTTGCAATGTCCTTCCCTCAGAAGTGGGGAGGGAATGGAGATTCTACAGTATCCTTCCCTCAGGAGTGGGGAGGGAATGGAGATTTTACAGTATCCTTCCCCTGCCACGCGCACCAAGCTACACCCACAGAACTGGTAGTAAATTTTTTTGAAACCCATCACTGTACAGTGCATTAAAATCTTAAACATGTTCTCACATATATGATTTTAGTAAATTTTACCTTAGTCACATATTATAGCATGCAAAAACAAACCATTTAAAACCATCATGCAAGAGAGCAATATTTTGATTTTTTTTTAAAAAAACAAAGGCATTTAAAATAGTTTGAAGCTGCCTTTTCAGATTAAGTCTCCTGGAAACCATTTACCCAATAGATTTTTTTTAAAAAAATTAATACACAATGTAACCAAATCAGCAGCATAAAACACTTTAAGTTGGAGCAGCACTTGTGAGTTTACTCTTTGCCTTGACAGCTTTTTCTCTCTCAGTATCTTATTTATAACATCATTCTGTTATCAGCTGCTGATACAGTTCTACAGAGGAATTATTGAGTCTATCATCCGCACCTCTATAACTGTCTGGTTTAATTTTGCAACCCAACAAGACAGACACAGACTTCAGAGGATAATTAGAACTGCAGAAAAAATAATTGCTACCAACCTGCCTTCCATTGAAGACCTGTATACTGCACGAATAAAAAAGACAGCTGTGAAAATATTTACAGGCACCTCACATCCTGGACATAAACTGTTTCAACTCCTACCCTCAAAACAATGCTACAGAGCACTGCATACCAGAACAACTAGACACCAGAACAGTTTCTTCCCAAATGCCACCACTCTGCTAAACAAACAATTCCCTCAACACTGTCAAACTATTTACTAAATCTGCACTACTATTAATCTTCTCATCATTCCCATCACCCATCTCCTTCCACTTGGCCAATAAAAAATTCTATTCTATTCTATTCTATTCTATTCTATTCTATTCTATTCTATTCTATTCTATTCTGTGATTTCAGACTGGACATGACTCCCTATAACACAGGGGTGTCCAAACTATGGCCCGCGGGCCAACTGCGGCCCGCGGGTCAGTTTTTATTGGCCCGCAGCAAATTCTCGGTGGACAGTGGGGTGCGGCCCCCGTCCTGGCCCCCAAGGGAGCCGCCGCCCGGTTGCAGATGCGGAGTGGCTCCGCTGAGGCGATCCCCGCCCACCCGGGGCTGCGGGCCGGCCATTCCGCCACTGGGCTGTAGGGGGCGCCCAGGACGCCCATGGCTCCAGCCCGGCCCACCAGACAGAGGAAGAGGCGGGCGGGCGGCGACGCCCATCGTCCCCAGCGGGCTGCAGCCCGGAAGCCAGGCGGGCGGCGCTCTGCTTCCCAGCCCCGCGGATCCTCTCCGGCGCGGCGCTCTGCAGCGCTCAGGGGCGCTTACTTGTCGCGGATGATGGTCTGCAGCTCCCGGATCTGGTCGTTCATGGGCAGGAGTTTGAGCTGGGCCGCCGCCGATCCCGGCCAGTCGTGGCGTCGCCGTCGCCCGGCGTGGCGTGGCCTCCTCGGCGCCCCCGTCGCCCGCACAGCAGCCGTTCCCGCCAGCGCAGCAGCATCGGCTGCCGTCGGCGCTGCTGCTGCTGCTGTCCAGGCTCAGGCTGTCACCGCTGCCCGGGCCGGGGTCGGCGAAGCGCAGCTGCCGAGGCCCGCCCTCGCCGCTCGCCGGCATCCCGGCCTCTGCCCCCGCCGGGCCCACCACGCACCGGTCGCGGCAAGGCATCGCCTCCATGCGCCGCCGAAGCAGCCGCCGCGGCGCCCCACCACACGCTCCGCTTTACCTCAGCCGCGGGCCCGTGTGCCGGCCCGTGACGCGGCCGAGCTCGCCCGCTCCCATTGGCCGCCGCGCCTGCCGCGCTGCGCCGCCACTCGGTGTTCGGAGGAGGGGCCGGTGCCCGCCCACACTCACCCCCTAGTTAGCCCCGTCCCTTTCTGGCCTGGGTGGGAGCCGCGTGGCACACCTGAGTGGCTGCGAGGAAGCGGTGCGGGCCTCGCCTGGGCCTCCCCGGAGTCCCTCCATTGGCTGCTGTGTCTCCCTCAGTGGGAAGAGAGTTCGCGACGGACGGCGGAAAATCCCCAGTAAATACATGCTGGTTGCCAAAAGCTTGACTTTTGATGTAACTGGGGATGCTGCGAAGGTCATAAATGCAAAGACTGGTGGTAAGTCACTTTTTTCAGTGCTGTTGTATTGGTCGCTAAATGAGTGGTTGCAAGCCGAGGATTACTGGTAGCCGCTGTCAGTATTTAGGTCTCTATGTATTTAGGTTTCTATGCCCATAGCCACATCCACTCAGTCACATGAGGAGTTAGCCACGCCCACCAGTCACATGACCACCAAGCCACACCCCAAAATAAGCCACGCCCACAGAACTGGTACAAAAATTTTTACCACCCCCCCCCCCGTGGCCCGGGCCTTTGCTTATTTTTCTGTATTTGGCCCTCACTCAAAAAACTTTGGACACCCCTGCTATAACATTTAAAACAAATTCATGAAGAAATTTTTTCCCATTTATTTATTTTTTATTTATTTTATTTTGTCACACAGTATATATGAGCGTAAGAATGAAATAACTATACAGTATATAAGTATATATATGAGTATGTAATAACTAAATTAATTGAATATAAAGAAAGGAAACAATAGGAGAGGAACAGTAGGCACTCTTGTGCTCTTATGCACGCCCCTTATAGACCTCTTAGGAATAGGGTGAAGTCAACAGTAGAGAGTTTTTGGTTGAAGATTTGGGGATTTTGGAAAGAGACCACAGAGTCAGGTAGTGTATTCCAGGCATTAACAACTCTGTTACTGAAGTCATATTTTCTGCAATCAAGATTGGAGCGGTTAACATTAAGCTTAAATCTATTGTTGCAATTGAAGCTGAAGTAGTCTTTGACAGGAAGGACATTGTAATAGATGATTCTATGAGTTAAGCTCAAGTCATGTCGAAGACGGCGTAGTTCTAAATTTTCTAAACCCAGGATTTCAAGTCTGGTGGCATAAGGTATTTTGTAAACAGAGGAGTAGAGAACTCTTCTTGTAAATATTTCTGGACAGGTTCAATTGTATTGATGTCAGAAATGTGGTATGGGTTCCAGAAAGTCGAGCTGTATTCAAGAATTGGTCTAGCAAATGTTTTGTATGCTCTGGTTAGTAGAGTAGTGTTTTTGGAGAAGAAGCTACGTAAGATTAGGTTTACAACACTTAAAGCCTTTTTTGCGATGTAGTTGCAGTGGGCTTTGGCACTTAGATCATTTGAAATGAAAACTCCAAGGTCTTTAACAGGGTGTGGGTCACTTATTTATTTATTTATTTATTTATTTATTTATTTATTTTGTCACAACAGTGTATATAAGCATAAGCATGAAATTAACTATATAATATATAAGCATATATGTAAGCATAAGTATGTAATAACTATATTAATTGGACATAATGAAAGGAAACAATAGGACAGGAATGGTAGGCACGTTTGTGCTCTTATGCACACCCCTTATGGTCCTCTTAGGAATGGGGTGAGGTCAATAGTAGACAGTTTTTGGTTAAAGCTTTGGGGATTTTGGGAAGAGACCACAGAGTCAGATAGTGTGTTCCAAGCATTAACAACTCTGTTATTTTCTGCAATCAAGATTGAAGCGGTTAACATTAAGTTTAAATCTATTGTTTGCTCTTGTATTGTTGTGATTGAAGCTGAAGTAATCTGTAAGGTAATGTCCATCAAGCTTGTATGACCGTGGCTGGTGAACAAAGTTTGGGAAGGGAACTGGTCGTGAAAGCTTTTTCAAAGATTATGCTTAGGGGTTCTGCTATATTAGTGGAAAGCTTTTCATGAAAGTCAGCTGTTTTGCCACTTATTCTTTTCTTTCTCTCCTCTAAAAATATTGACTGGAATCCCGCTGGCTGTAAGCCAGAATTACCCAACAGTCTTCTTCAAGAAAATCCAGAGTTTGTGTTTGGAACAAAGAGAGTTTTGTTGTTCTTAGTACAGTTGGCTAAGTTTGTTGAGGCATGAGACCTGGTTTGGAAAGATCGGTCCCGCATAGCTCTTTAGAAGACCATTTTACATCCTTCAAATTAATAGCTACCTGCCATTGGCATAAACCAGTAATTTAATATTATTGCAAGACGTGTGCATCATAATTTCCTGTTTCTATTAGAGCAGCTGGAGTTCTGATTGAGATTATCCACATGATAATTTTAATATGACATGCATTGATATTTGATTCTCCTACTTACTGTGTAAGTATCCAGAGATAGTGTGAATAGAACAAAGTATATCCGGAAACAAGATGAAGTGACTTATGGGACATTGTTTATTATTATTCTTTATGAATCATAATTTATTCTTTTGTTATGATTATACCCCTTTTTCCTATCCGACATGGCTGCTTAAAGTTGCCAATATTGTAACGCCATAATGTACATGAAGAGTAAGTAAGCCACTCTAGGATTCTTCCTTGGTGTTGTGACCAAGGCCAAAGTAGTGATTACTAAACATAATTCAGTCCTCAACAAACTTATTTTATTAAAACAGCTGAGAATTAATTCGTTCTCAGCTTAGTCCAAAACAAAATTCTTCTTTTTTTTAATAAAAAAGTTTTATTTCCATTTTCCAACAACCTATTCAATATACAGTCTCTTATTCAACATTAGTCATTAACTTTCATTTGTTACTTATTCGGACCTGCCCAGCTACCACTTCCTTCCTTAACAAACCTTTCCTCCTCCCTTCTCTACTTTCTTCTACTTTCTTCATCCTTCCTCTCCTTCACTTTTCTACTTCCTCTCCTCCTTCCCCACTCTTCTCTTCCATCCTTTCTAACCCTCTCTCTTTCCCCTTTCTTCTTCCTCTCCTTTCCCACTCTTCTACCTCTCTCTTTCCTACCTACTTTCTTCCTTCACTCTCTCCTCTCCCTTTCCATTCCCTTCTGAAATGATAGCTGAGCAGCCCCAATGTCATTTCAAATTATTTCTATTTCTTAATTACATATCTTCAATCATTCCTTTACATTGATCCTTCATCTCCCCCCCCTCTCCCCCTTCTCCTCCCTTCCCCCTCCCACCCCCCGAGACTTCCCAGAACAAAGTACAGGGTATAAAATTAACAATCATAAATTAAAATACCACATAAGTTATAATCCATAGTCACTCCTCTCTCTAAGACCTTAACTCCCTTTCCAGAAACAAAAAAGTACATTCTTCTTCCAGTCCATTATATATCAGTCCATTCCACTCCTAAAATCTTCAGAATCTTCCAAATTAAATTAGTATTTCCAGTTCATCAATAAAATACATAGTTTTTAATATCCAATCTTCATCGATTAACACCAAATATATATCAATTCATTCCACTCCTGAAGTCTTCAGAATCTTATAGTTTTTAATATCCAATCTTCATCGATCAAGACCAAGACGATATTCCATCTTCCAGTATTCATCAGAAATTCTTTTATAATATACCTTTCTTCCTTAAACAGTCTCCCAAATATAATTCATATTTCCAGCTTAAATTCTTAAATTTTTATCCAATCTCCAAAAATAAACAATATTCTATCTTCTCATATCTTTAATATCACTTACATAAATCAAATAACATTGCTAATGTTAGTATTTCTTCAATTTACCTTACATCTGTCAAATAACATTATTAAAATTATACTTATAACTTATATCCAAAATATATCAATTATAACAATTAAATTCTATTTAACCAAATACCAACATTACATCCATAAATTTTTCTATCTGTCCTCCAAAAGTTAAACAATATTCCATCTTCCCGTTCCTTTATACCTCACATAACATAACATAACATAACATAACATAACATAACATAACATAACATAACATAACATAACATAACATAACATAACATAACATAACATAACATAACATAACATAACATAACATAACATAACATAACATAACATAACATAACAACAGAGTTGGAAGGGACCTTGGAGGCCTTCTAGTCCAACCCCCTGCCCAGGCAGGAAACCCTACACCATCTCAGTCAGATGGTTATCCAACATTTTCTTAAAAATTTCCAGTGTTGGAGCATTCACAACTTCTGCAGGCAAGTCGTTCCACTGATTAATTGTTCTAACTGTCAGGAAATTTCTCCTTAGTTCTAAGTTGCTTCTTTCTTTGATCAGTTTCCACCCATTGCTTCTTGTTCTACCCTCAGGTGCTTTGGAGAACAGCCCGACTCCCTCTTCTTTGTGGCAACCCCTGAGATATTGGAACACAGCTATCATGTCTCCCCTAGTACTTCTTTTTATTAAACTAGACATACCGAGTTTCTGCAACCGTTCTTCATATGTTTTAGCCTCCAGTCCCCTAATCATCTTTGTTGCTCTTCTCTGCACTCTTTCTAGAGTCTCAACATCTTTTTTACATTGTGGCGACCAAAACTGGATGCAATATTCCAAGTGTGGCCTTACCAAGGCATTATAAAGTGGCACTAACACTTCACGTGATCTTGATTCTATCCCTCTGTTTATGCAGCCCAGAACTGTGTTGGCTTTTTTAGCAACTGCTGCACACTGCTGGCTCATATCTAAATGGTTATCCACTAGGACTCCAAGATCCCTCTCACAGGTACTACTATTGAGCAAGGTACCACATATATGGTACTGGTGCATTTTGTTTTTTTTGCCTAAATGTAGAACCTTACTTTTTTCACTGTTGAATTTCATTTTGTTAGATAGCGCCCAATGTTTAAGTTTGTCAAGATCTTTCTGTAACTTGAGCCTATCTTCTGGAGTGTTGGCTATTCCTGCCAGCTTGGTGTCATCTGCAAATTTGATGAGTTCCCCATCTATCCCCTTGTCCAAGTCATTGATGAAGATGTTGAAGAGTACTGGGCCTAAAACAGCGCCTTGGGGTACTCCACTGCATACTTCCCTCCATGTGGATGTAGTTCCGTTGAGGACTACACGTTGAGTGCAGTTGGTCAGCCAGTTACGAATCCATCTGGTGATGGTGCTGTCTAATCCACATTTTTCTACCTTATCTAGTAGTAGGTTATGGTCTACTTTATCAAATGCTTTACTGAAGTCCAAGTAAATTATATCGACAGCATTCCTCTAGTCTACTAATTTTGTCATTTTGTCAAAGAATGCGATAAGATTAGTCTGGCATGATCTGTTTTTGACAAACCCATGTTGGCTTTTGGTTATTACTTTGTTTGCTTCTAGGTGTTCAGTGATTCATTGCTTGATTATCTTTTCCAGAATCTTCCCCGGTATTGAGGTCAGGCTGATAGGTCTATAGTTTCCTGGATCTGTTTTTTTTCCTTTTTTGAAGATGGGAACTACATCAGCTCTTTTCCAGTCCTCTGGCAGCTCCCCTGTGCTCCAGGATCTTTGAAAGATATAGTTCAGTGGTTCTGAAATCATGTCTGCCAGTTCCTTCAGAACCCTGGGGTGTAGTCCATCCGGTCCTGGTGATTTGAACTTGTCTAGGGTAGACAGGTGTTCACTTACCATTTTCTTCCCTATTTTAACTTGTGTTTCTAATCTGTTTTTTGTAGTGCTGTTTTTGATAGGTTGGATTGTTTTTTCCTTTTGTGTAAAGACAGATGCAAAATATGAGTTAAGTAGATCTGCTTTCTCCCTGTTGCTTGTCATCTTCTTGCCACTTTCTCCCAGCAATGGGCCAATTGTTTCCTTGACTTTTTTCTTGTTTTTAACATGTTGGAAGAAGCTTTTTTTGTTATTTTTTACTTTTGTCGCTAGCCTTAGCTTTCCTCACTTCATCTTTACAGGCTCAGGCTATTTGCTGATATTCTGCCTTAGTTATTTGCCCCTCTTTCCACTTTTTATATTTGTCCTTTTTGTCTTTCAATTTGTCAAATAGTTCTTTATGCATCCATGCTGGTTTCTTTTGAGATCTATTATTTTTCTTCTTCATTGGTATTGTGTTAGACTGCGCTTTTATAATCTCACTTTTCAAAATTTCCCAAGCTTCTTGAGTTGTTTTCCCCCTGAGGATTCTCATCCATTGAATCCTTCTCAAGCTCTCTCTAAATTTATTGAAATTAGCTTTCTTAAAGTCTAAGACTCTAGTTTGACTTTGTTCTACTACTTGTATTTGCTTAATGTCGAATTCCAATATTGCGTGGTCACTTGCCCCCAAGGTTCCTGTAGCTTCAACACCTTCTATCATTTCATCTCTGTTAGTGAGAATTAAGTCCAGTATGGCTGATCCCCTTGTTGCCTTCTCTATATATATCAAATAGTAACACCTTATACCCAAAATAGATCAGTTGTAAAAATTAAACCATATATATATATGGTTTATATATATATATAAAAATACCATCAAATATATATATAAAAATACCATCAAAATCACATCTTAAGCATTCTCCTTCCCCTTGTCTTCTATCTTACACATTTTCCACCATCTGCTCACCAATCAGCTTAACATCTAACAATAAAGAATTTCCAATCTTTAATATATTGGTGTAAAAATCTCTTGTTTAAAAACTTATTAAGAAAAGATAAGCTTCCAAAAGTTCCTATAAATTTTTTTTTCCATATTTGAACTGAGGAAGTTTCCAAGATTTTAGTAGTTAGTTCTGTTTGCTTAAGAGCCATTTTTAAACTTTAAAATCTACCAAAAAGAGAAAAAAATTCAATAAACTTTTCTTCTTAAACATTGTGATAAAGAAAAAGGTAAAAAGAAAAAAAATCATTAACAGTTCTTATTCATTCCATTTAAAAAGTAGCTTGTTATGTTCTTCTTATAGGTTCCACGCCAGCAGTTATAATAAGCATTTCCTTAACTTTCACTTCCAATACACAAAACGCCATTTGCTAAAATCTTCTTACAAGCAAATGCCAGCACTTTTAAAAGCAGTTGTTTTTAATTGCTTAATTGCCATCTTCTTTTAAACTTTATTTCTTAAAATTAAAATTAGTAAAAAATCTTCTAAAATTTCTCTACAACCACAGTCTTAAAATCTCTTCCTTTATCCTTTTGTAGTTTCATTTACCTTTGTATATTGCAAACACCATTTTAAATCCACTCAGGTTGAAAGTTAGTTCAAAGGAAGGCTATTTAAGAGCCAAAGTTAAGATTTATTACTTGCAAATTCTTGCTAGTCCTCCTGCTTTGTTCTGTCTGTGTTGAGTTCTCTTTAAGAATAAATCTTGGCACAGAGATGGTTGCGGCTTCTCGTTCTGTATAAACAGAAGCACCCTGGGCACGGAGCTTCGTCAGGCTGAAGGGGAGCTCTCACCCTTCGATCCCCTGGTTAAATTCCAGGGGCTCCCAGGGAGCTCTACCCAGACCTGACCACTCTTCTCTCCCCCTTCTCCCAGGGGAGAGCATTCCAAACCGTTTGACAGCCCATTTACGCTGTCAGGGACGGTTTGACGAAACCGAGGGCAGACAATCCCAAAGGAACGTCCACGAAGCCTGCGTTGCCAGCGGAAGTCAGTCCAAAACAAAATTCTTAATAACCAGTCCATTGGCCTTATCAACAACCTTTGAAGTCTTTGGCAACCTGCCAAAGGCTTTTCTTGACAAAAGCCCCACAAAGTTTAAGAGATGCTGACAAGAAGCATGGAAATCAATGTTGCTTTTCTACAAAGACCCCAACAGCTCATTGCTGTTCTTTTAAGCCTCATGGAAGTAGCCAATCATCTTCTGGCCTTACTCCCGAGTTGTCCTTTTTTCTTCAGCTGCTCTTGCCTTCTGGCAGTTCTTCACATGTGTGCACTAGGAACAGGCTCCTCCTGTTCCTCTGCCTCTCTGCTGTCCACATCTGGAGGCTCTGGAGTCCGCACATCTCTCCCAGATAGCCCTGGTCCCATCTGTGCCTCCAATGCAGAGCCCTCGTCTGGGCCTTCCCCTGAGTCCAGGACTGGCCCATTGTCCTCCCCAGCCTCCTCACTGTCTGACTCGGTTGCCAGGTCCGCAGGCTGCTGGCAGACCACAACACTTGGAGAGTCAGGCTGGTAAATTATGGGGCCCAGTAGCCCAACAGCAATGGCATCCACTCAGGAGATATTCTCCTCCTGCAAGGCATAGAAGTGGCACAGTGCTTGGCTGCTTAAAAAAGACAGGCAGGTTCCATGGAAGGGCTCAGTCGAATCCCTCCCCCAGGAAGAAAGCTTTGAGAGATTGTGGGGAACATGAGAAAGGAAGGGAAGGGAAAGTGGCATAATCAATCAAAAGGAAAAAAATGAGTCCCTTAGCAGCTTATCTCATAAATCACTGTTTCACCCATGTGACAAGACCTTTGGGAAATTATGTTGCAAATCATTCAAAGAGTTTCTGTCTTAATGAACTCACTATAAACGAAGGTGGGAAATTCCTTATGACCTAAGACTAATAATAAAAAGATGTCAAATACCAGAGATGCGTACATGTATAAATGAAAAAAATGGCAACTTTTTCAGGCATGTTTGGGAATTTGTCACATAAAACAGGAGGAGAAACCTCACAATTACAAAAACGGTTAGATTTTCAGACCATTCTTAACAAGAGATCTGTTCATCACTGGGTATATAAAGGGTATTTTAGCGTAGATGTGATACAGAACATGCATATTTCAGAACATACATACATAAGTGTGATATTTGTAAGGGAGCTGGCACATCTGCTCATTGTCAAGCTAACCCTAACCCTAACCCTTCCATTGAGGACCTGTATACTGCACTAATCAAGAAGAGGGCTGTGAAAATATTTACAGATCCCTCACATCCTGGACATAAACTGTTTCAACTCCTACCCTCAAAACGACGCTATAGAGCACTGCACACCAGAACAACTAGACACAAGAACAGTTTTTTCCCGAAGGACATCACTCTGCTAAACAAATAATTCCTTCAACACTGTCAAACTATTTACTAAATCTGCACTACTATTAATCTTCTCATCGTTCCCATCACCAATCTCCTCCACTTATGACTGTATGACTGTAACTTTGTTGCTGGCAATCCTTATGATTTATATTGATATATTGACCATCAATTGTGTTGTAAATGTTGTACCTTGATGAACGTATCTTTTCTTTTATGTACACTGAGAGAATATGCACCAAGACAAATTCCTTGTGTGTCCAATCACACTTGGCCAATAAAAAATTCTATTCTATTCTATTTCTAATGTCAAGCACAATAATTCAGATCACGGAGAAAAGTCTCCTGTATTGAATATGCCAGTTGCTTAAAAGAAATCTAAATCAATTGAAGAAACAAGGTTTGTTGGAAGTAATTGATAAATATGGAAAGGTATCAGGATTTAAAATAAATCAGAATAAAACAAAAGTAATAATTAAAAATATGTCTATACAACAGAAACAAAAACTAGAGGAAATGACAGGATTTGAGGTAGTAAAAAAGGTTAAATATTTAGGGGTCTATATTAGCTCATCGAACAAGAAACTCTATAAGAATAATTATGACTTGCTATGGCAAAAAGTTCAGAATGATATGAGTGGCTGGAAGAAATTGCAGTTATCCCTATTGGGAAGGATTGCGGTTATTAAAATGAATGTGTTACCTAGATTTTTGTTTCTGTTCCAGATGATACCAATAATTAAAAAGGATAAAAATTTGGAAGACTGGCAGATTGGGATTAACAAATTTATATGGCAGGGTAAAAAGGCGAGGGTTAAAATGAAAATAATACAGGACTCACGGGAAAGAGGTGGTTTAAGAATGCCTAACTTTAAATTATATTATGAAGCAGTAGCCCTTTCAGTAATAAGTGACTGGTTTAACTTAACAGAGGAAAGAATTTTGAATATAGAAGGTTATGACTTGTTATATGGATGGCATGCGATTTATTTTATGAAAAAAGTGGATAGGGCTTTTAAGAATCATGTGTTGAGAAGTGCTCTTTATGGTCTGGAAAAATATTCCTATAAATTAGATTACAAGATTCCTATATGGGCGAGCCCTAGGCATGCAATAGAGAATATAAATATAGAACAGAAACAGGAAATGATTACTTATAAAGAACTTTTGTATGTTGAAGGAGGTAGATTGCAATTAAAATCATTACAGGTATTAAATGAAGAAGGGAGGAATTATACTTGGTTTCAATATGGGCAAATAAGTGCTAGATGGAAAGAAGATCAAAAAATTGGTATAATGCAAAGGAGGAAAATTTAATAAAGCAAATTAGAAATCAGACCCAGGAGCATATAAAGAGATTGTATAATGTGTTGCTTGAAATAGATTCGGAAAAGGATTTGGTAAAGGATTGTATGATAAAATGGGCACAGAATATTCAGGAACCAATAATGTTGGAAACATGGGAAAAATTTGGGTTAGAAATGTTAACTTTACACAAGCACAGAATTTAAGGAAAATTTTTATAAGATGTTTTATAGATGGCACTTAGATCCCAAAAAATTATCATGTATGTATCCTAATATCCAAGCGAAATGTTGGAGGTGTGATTGTGATGATGCTACATATTTTCATATTTGGTGGACTTGCAAGAAAATTAAGGTCTTTTGGATAAGAATTTGGTGGATTATTCAAAATGTACTGAAGAAGAAGATAAAGTTCCTGCCACAATTTTTCCTTTTGGGAATTATAACGGATTGTACAGGGATTGAGACTAAATTGATTCTGAATTTAATAACAGCAGCAAGACTGTTGATTGGACAATACTGGAAGAAAGAAGAGATACCTACAATAGAAGAATGGATATTGAAAGTTATTAATTTGGCTGAGATGGCTAAAATCTCAGCGTTTTTAAAAGACAATACGCAGGAAAAATATTTAATTGAATGGAAAAATGGATTGATTATCTACAAAACAGATATCAGATTAAGAAATATCAGATTGCCTTTGAATAATTAGAAAGTTATTTTATGTAATGGGGAGGGGGTTGGGAGATGAAAAGCTTTGGATGTGGTTATTTGGATTGGAAGGGAAAATTTTATTCTATGCTTGGTTTATGTATAACAATACCTTGTGATTGACCCGGGAAGCCGGGGGGGGGGAGGGGGGAAGGGTTTTTTTTTTGTTTGTTTTTTTGGGAGGGAGGGGGAAAAAAGGGGGAAAAATGTTTTTGTTTTTTAAAACTCTTTCAATAAAAAAAAAAAAAGAGAAACAAGGAAATTGCCTCGTAACAGAGAAGGGAAACTTGTTTTATCAAGACCAAAGATGAATACTGAGGAAGGGGAATAGTCACAGCATGCTAAATCAATGAAAGAAGAATGAAAGAATCTAGGCTGGTAAGGTGGAACGAGAAAGTTCTCCAAAGCATTTGCTTTAACCAAGGTGACAAAGTCTGAGATGAGCCTAAGGATATACAACCTCGTTCAATGACAGCACTGAGACTCAAAACTTACAGCTCATATATTTAGCTTTGAAGAATTTAGATTGGATGCCTTTGAAGCTAAAGGTCTCCTTACAGATGTTCAAATGAGCACCATATGGTATCAGGTGCAGAACTTTAGCTTTAAACAATTGAATTGCTGCAAAGACATGGTTGTTACCATGCTGACCTGTATGTTTAATAATTGCAAAGGATAGTTTTTGAACTCTTATATTACAAGTTATATATATTAACCATGACTTACATGGTTAGTCCAACAACTGGAAGTTGGAAAGTGAACACTGCATACCAAAAAAACTAGGCTTCCTCAATAAGACTCCAATTGAAATCCCAAATAATTGGGGACTTGAAATGCTTTCTTGTGGGAAGTTCACACAAAGGCAACTGTAACTTGGGCTACTGTATCAGAATTTGGGGGGATCTGGTGATAGGTACTCGAGAGCAATATGTCTAAAAACATCTTCCTTTCCTACTCAATAAGATAATGGAGATTTATGCCGGCTGGGAGAAGGATGCTTTGCTCTTTGTAAATTTCAGATGGAAACAGTGATTTTGTCATTGTGATTGGAGCTTAGTTCTGGACCCCATTTCTGCTTATTAAAAGGTAAGGTAAATCTGGTGGAATAATAGTCATGAAGCTGTTTGAAAGCTTTTGTAGCCAAAGAACAAAATACATTCATTCCTGGGTAGCAAAGCCCAAGGGTTCCTGACTTCTGTTTCTTCTGTCAAAGTTGGAGAGCGGCATAGGGATAATTCAACCTAACAATAATTCAGTTAAAGTTCTTTTCCCAAGGCAAGCTGCTCCAAGATATGGTCAGTTGTGTAACTGTCTCTTTTCCACTTGTTCTACTCTTGGCAATAAGCCCCAAATCAGAAAGTGTTAGCAGATGATTGTCAGGCCTTTGAAGACCTGTAAGAGGAGATCTGAAAAGAAGCCAGATTGTTTATTTTAATAAACCTGGGTGGAATTATACAGGTATTAAATCTAAATATGATTTTGCAAGCATCCCTAGAGCTTGGAAACCACTTCACCATGGCTAAATCTACTTGAGAAATCGTGATACCCAGCAGCAAACTCAAGGCAATTACTACTTTCTTAAGAATCCCATTTGTAGATGTTCATTGGGCTATTTTAAATAGAGCACATCATTTGAGCTGGATTGTAAAATGAATTGTGACACAAATAAATTCATCTCAGTGGATTAGGTTGGGTTGATTTTCCTATCTACTGAAATGCTTCATGAGGGAATATCTTAAGGGATATTAATGTATTTCTCAATGATGGCATTTAGGTTCAAATGCACCAGAAAGACAGTTTCATCAACAAGGAAACATTGTGTTGTCAAGTCATCAGCCTGTGAAGGGTTAAATACAGCATTACTTTTTACAACTGCTAAATCTGTGTCAAAAGAATTCTTGCAGCCTGATCACTATTATTTTCTATTTCTGCTTCATGAGCCATCACAGCTTGTAAATCAGCCGCCGGATGTTGAAAGTGTTTGTTGAATACCAATGAAATGTCTACATTTAGTGGTGTGCTAGTTCAGTTCGGAAGCAAGTCATGAATTCTTAATTGCTTCAGGACTTCCTTGAACTCATTTCCAAAGGTTTTCTTCGTCTTCTTCCTCATTGGAGTTAAAATGATACATTTAAAACAAAACACAACCAATCAAGACCGATAAGAAATCAGCATCAGCAAGTTAAAGGCTTGACTAAACCGACCCAAAAATTTTTAAAAAAGAAAATAGTAAAGAATTTATGTCGCTCAGGGTTGAGTTCTTATTTTTTTTGAAAATTTTTTATTTTTTAAACAAACAAACATAAAAACATTTTCAATACAAATACAGTGTGTCGGTTGGTTAATTACAAATCTTTTGAGCAATTTCAGCAGAAGTATAACATATGATTTATCTAGTTTTACATTTTATCAATCTGATATGTTCCAAATATATCGGTTTAATCATTGCTTAAATATAAGAATTTTTTCCCTCATTTCATGTAAAGTATTCTCGGTTTTATGTTAATCATATTACATCATTCATTTCATCTTCTTAAATCAATATGTATTTCAACCATTTTTCCATTGTAAAAACCTCTCTCAGACTTTATTAACATGTTTTTCCTTCTAACCAATGATAAAATAATTCCCATATCTTATAATATTGTTTATCTTCCAGCTGTCTAATTTCAAATGTCAGCAGATTGAATTGGCCCTCCTTGGCTGTTTTCCTGCTCCTTTCCTTGTTTGCAACGCAAAAGAAGCCGCTTAAAGTATTTTCTGCTGCAGCAAAATGCCCTTGCGTTCTGTTTTTGTTCTTCATTTCATTCCTTCAGAAACAGAGCTTCTAAAGCATCTAAAGCAGGGGTGTCAAACTCGATTTCATTGAGGGCCGCATCAGGGTTGTGTTTGACTTTGGGGGGCCAGGTGGGCGTGGCCAGGGTGGGCATGGCCAGCTCAACATCACTCATGTTGGGGGTGCCTGTGGCGGCCCAAGTGCTCCGTTTTCACTGGCAGAGAGTTGCATGAGGCGGTTGCAGCCAAAAACGGAGCTTGGGTGGGCCACATGCAGCACTCCCAAGCTTTGTTTTTGCTGGCAGAGGAACTGCGAGCTGGTCCTTGGCTGTTTCTACCATAGCCTCGCAGGGCAGAGCTAAGCACCCCGTGGGCCAGATCCGGCCCACAGGCTTTAAGTTTGACACCCCTGATCTAAAGAATTAAGAATACCTCAGAAATACAGGAAAGATCGGGCAGGTCCAAAATAAAAAAATGACATTATGTAATTCAAAACAGTGCTTGCAACACTGTACTTAAACAGAATTACTTCACACCTGCCTTCCCACTTTTTACATATATATTTTTGGGGATACAGCAATCTTGGGCCCAGACACTTAAATATCAATAAGAGCACTGAGTAGATTGTCAGTCTATTTAGCTTTAGTCATCTGAGTCCTGCAACCCCAATGGAACTGCACATTCCCTATCAACCTGGCTTCTCAGGTTTTTCATTCAAGGTTTAATATAGAAATTGTATTGAAATTGGTACCATGCTTAAAGCATCTGCATATCAATTAGGTATGTAAACCTGCGCATCCCACCACTTTTTGACAGGTTTAAAGGGCAGCTATTTTCAATCTTGTGAAACCACGGAGAGAATAATTAGCAGCGTTGATTTAGGAGACACAGTTGGGTGAGTTGATGAAAAAAAAAAATCAGAGAGAACTGTTAAGTAGGAAATGTTTGAGAATGGGAGACTGATTTCTAAAGAGGGTATAGCAGGAAATGAGAGTGATTTAAGAAGAAATATCAGTGAAGACTAACAATTTGAGAGTACCAGCAACTATACTTTAATCTTCCCACAGTATTGCACAAACATATATATATATATATGTCTTTCTGTACAAAATTAATTCTTGTTCACAGGAAACGTGGGAGTGTATTTGAATAAATAAAGTAACAGCAGGAAAAACTTGTTTAGGACTTGTTCTCAGATGCATCCTTCCTTTATCAGAATTTGATTGCTCTTCATAAGAGAATGAGTGGCCCATTGAGAGGTATTTCATTTGAGGAGATCAAATATACCAAGAGAACTATATCTACAATGCTTGATCTGCAGTATCTGCTTGTATTCTTCTGTGAGTCATGACTGATTGGCAACTTTGACACAGCAACTCAGTTAATGGGGAAACACCTTTTGCTGCTTTAAAATGGGTTACAATTCTTCTATCCAAGCAAAACCAAACCAACAAGTTAAAGGAAAGCCATGAATTATTCTCCCATTCATTTATCATAAGCTGTGAAAACTTTGTTAGCTCTTGGTTATAAAATATGTTTTTAATTTTTCTTTAAAAATAAAATAAAATAGCCTATAGTAAGGATAACAGTTTATTCTTTCTCAGAGTCTATGACACCTTTCCCAAGGTGGAACCAAGAATTTAGAATGCCTTTTCTAAAGAATATGTCTATTAACATGAGTCTTCTATAGAATCTGGGTAGATTTCTTTCATGTTCTGTTCAACTGGAGTGGATATTGGAAGATCATAAGAAGAATCCTGCCAGACTGAACCAAAAATCCATTTAATCCAGCAATGTACTATTGCAGCAGGAACTCAGATACTTATTGGAAATCAGTAAGACCACACAATCCTTTTGCTACCCCGTTTCCCCCAAAATAAGACATCCCCTGATAATAAGCCCAATTGGGCTTTTGAGTGCATGTGCTAAAATAAGCCCTCCCCTGGAAATAAGCCCTCCCCAAAAATATTTAAATGCATGCGCAGCCAGTCTCCGCCATTTCCTCTGGTTAGGGTTAGGGAGACAGAGCTGGAAATCAGGTAAGACGGCAAGAGGAGCCCCATCTTGCTTCACAAGCCCCAAAATAATAAGACCGCCCCAAAAATAAGGCTAAGCATTTATTTCGGGGTTCAAAAAATATAAGACAGGGTCTTATTTTCGGGGAAACATGGTAGTGATTTTGGTATGCAATGAAAAGATGCATGCTGCTATACAGTGTGAAAAATTCCATTGGTTTTAATCTGTTGCAGCATGCCTTTTCTTGTAACTCAGACAACCTCAGCCATTATGAACTAATTATTATTACTACGAAAATCATTAGGTGCAGTTCAACAAAGTTGCACACTTATTATACTTCTTCTTATGGCCTGGAGCAGCTTTACAGCACGTTTCCTCACTGCTTGTTTTTCTGATCCAAAAGCAAAGAAAATCTAAGGCAATAAGGCTGTAATCATATATCTATATGTGTATATTTATTAGGCAGTTGCAGCCATTCCATTCTGTGGAATTTAAATCAGCAAAGATTCTGCTGTAAAACTAAATCGGAAAAACACACTAATCCCTGCCTTCCCTCACTGAAGGCAGGGAAACAGCAAGAGGAAAATTAAAGATATGACTAGTACTGGTGTACTGATTTTTGTTTACTAAAAAGAAAGGTGGGCAGCAAGCTACTTCAGAATGATAGTCTGATCAGCTATCATATAAGCAGATGATGCCAATGATACTTTCCTTTTGGAACAAAATAGCAGGTCTATAAAAAGGGTGGAGTAAACAGTGAAATCATGGGGATTGCCATAGCTGCTGTTTAGCGAACAAACAAAAGCTAATCACATGTTGAATGTGATGTCTCATTTGGCCTTTATTCCGAGCATTCATGCACAAATACTGTAAAATTGCGCGCTCTCCCTCTCTCTCTCTCTCTCTTTCTCTCTCTCTCTCTCTCTCTCTCTCTCTCTCTTTTAATCAGAATGTACGAACTGGGGCTACCACATTAGCATGAGAACAGTGAAGATGGATGAATGAGTTTTATCATTTTGCTGCTATTTACTGGTCTTCTGGATTTTTTGCAGCCCAAATATGGCAGCGTACCATGAATAAAGCTTTTAAAATGCATAGACTCACACTAAGTATTGTCAAGGCTATGATTTTTCTACTTGTAGCATATGGCTGAGAGAAATGGATGCCATTCAATGTTGTGACTTACAATGACAGTTCAAAACACCCTGTACAGCAAGAAAAAGTCATTCGAACAAGATGAAATAAACAAGACTACTGGCTGCAAGCACTAATACTTAATCCAAAGCTTAAATATTGTGGACACATAATAGGAAGGCCAGAGTACTTGAAGATGCTTGAAAAAATCAAAAGCAACCATAAAAGATACTTGGAGAATTGGTTAGATACTATCACTATATAAGCAGGACATTACCAGAACTCCTAGTGATCTATCTGGTAAAATCCTTGTTTGTCAGTCTGTCAGTGACTAAATGATTAAATACCGAGAAGAACATTAGGTACAAGCATTGGTGAAATGCTACTGATTTGCACCGGTTCGCATGAACCGGTAGTGATAAAAACTACCAATTTGGGCGGACAGTAGTAAAAAAAAAGCTACCGGTTCATTCTAACTGGTGTTTCTGATGATCAGCTGTGCTGCGCAATTTAAAATCACTAGAAAGCAGGAAATCCTACTTTCTAGTGAATCTAAATCGTGCAGCACAGCTGTTCCCCCCCTCACTGTTCTACTTACCTTCCCAAGCCTCCTTTTTCTGCACAAAGCTCACGTTTGGCATGTTGGTGCGCAGCGCGCATGTGCGGGCAGCAAACCGGTGGCAAATTGGGGAGGATTTCAACCACTGGGTACAGGCCATTCTGAAGCCAATGACACCGACTTCTAAGTGTTCGATTACAGAGGAAAGCATCTTGAGGAAGAAAAGGAAGAGCTGCTATCAACACAATAGTCAGGTAAAAAATATCTGAGTCCAAGGAAAAAAAAAAAAAATGTGAGTAAACAGTCTCAAACAAGTCCTTCCCTAGTTCTCACCAAAAAAAAAAAAAGGAAGGTGGGAAAAGTGCATTCAGACTTTTTAAGAAGCTTCTGTTCAGAAAGTTTACAATAAAATTAGTTCTAACCCTAATTGTAACCTTGACCATATGGCATTAGTTTCCTAGTCAGGTCTATCTTGTAGGACTGACATCAATTCTAAGGTTGGACTGTAAATGAACAGAGGGATAAATGAGACCAGATGAAATAAACATTCTATTTTACTACAGCGCTACACGCATAAATAGATTTTATTCTCATCAGAAAATCTATTCATGTAAGCATTTTATGGGAAGCCACCCCCATCTCCTAGAAAAATGAAATACTTTGAGGAATATTAAAAAAGGCAGAATATTATATTTCCCTAAAGGAGAAATGGAAAAACATGCTCTTAAAAGACAGAAAGCAGACGATCTCCTTGCCCCCAGTAGACCCTGAGGCCAGCTTTTAGAAATGCAGATTTGGTAATCCATTCAAGACAGAATGGCACAATGGCAGAATGGTAAAATTAGCCCTCAATCAACACAGGACAAAGCCATTAAGCCACAATAAGAATTACCTAACCCCCTTCATTGCATCACCCTCAGAAACTTCAACCAAACTTAGTTCAGACAAACACCTAGGATTTGTACTTTGTCTATAGAGCCCGCTATGACCCCTGCCCCATGGGAATCTGACAACAGCCAATAGAATACATGTTCTTGCACAGGAACAGGAAGCTCAAGTGCAAAGCCCAAGAGAAGGTATAAAAACCCCTCTCTCTCAACTCCATTTTGTCAGCTGTGCCAGAACCATGTGCTTGGTGGTTCGCTTTATTTATTTATTTATTGATTGATTGATCAAATTTGTATACCGCCCTATCTCCCGAAGGACTCAGGGCGGTGTACAGGCATTTAAAAAACATATAAATACAATATAAAAACAATTAAAAAACTTATTCTAAAAAGCCCGTTAATTTAGAATTAAAAATATAGAATAAAACCCAATTTAAAACCAGTAATTTAAAATCTAGCTCAGTCCTGCACAGTTAAATAAATATGTTTTAAGCCCGCGGCGGAAGGTCCGGAGGTCCGAAAGCTGACGAAGTCCGGGGGGTAGTTCATTCCAGAGGGTGGGAGCCCCCACAGAGAAGGCCCTTCCCCTGGGTGTCGCCAGACGACATTGCCGCGCTGACGGCACCCTGAGGAGACCCTCTCTGTGAGAGCGCACGGGTCGGTGAGAGATATTCGGTAGCAGTAGGCGGTCCCGTAAGTAACCCGGCCCAATGCCATGGAGCGCTTTAAAGGTGGTCACCAGCACCTTGAAGCGCACCCGGAAAGCCACAGGTAGCCAGTGCAGTCTGCGCAGGATGGGTGTTATACGGGAGCCACGAGGGGCTCCAGCTATCACCCGCGCAGCCGCATTCTGGACTAACTGCAGCCTCCGGATGCCCTTCAAGGGGAGCCCCATGTAGAGAGCATTGCAGTAATCCAGGCGAGACGTCACGAGTGCGTGAGTGACCGTGCATAGGGCATCCCGGTCCAGAAAGGGGCGCAACTGGCGTACCAGGCGAACCTGGTAGAACGCTCTCCTGGAGACGGCCGTCAAATGATCTTCTAAAGACAGCCGTT
The DNA here is from genome assembly GCF_028640845.1 of Ahaetulla prasina. Lineage (NCBI taxonomy): Eukaryota > Metazoa > Chordata > Lepidosauria > Squamata > Colubridae > Ahaetulla > Ahaetulla prasina. The sequence goes on from NC_080540.1 coordinate 210,283,616, forward strand.
CATCCAGGAGGACGCCTAAGTTGCGAACCCTTTCCATCGGGGCCAATGACTCGCCACCGATGGTCAGCCGCGGATTTAGCTGACTGTACCGGGATGCCGGCATCCACAGCCACTCTGTCTTGGAGGGATTGAGCTTGAGCCTATTTCTCCCCATCCAGACCCGTACGGCCTCCAGGCACCGGGACAGCGCTTCGAGAGCTTCGTTGGGGTGTTCCGGTGTAGAAAAGTACAGCTGGGTGTCATCCGCATACAGCTGGTACTTCACACCGAAACCACTGATGATCTCACCCAGCGGCTTCATGTAGATGTTAAACAGAAAGGGCGAGAGGATCGACCCCTGCGGCACCCCACAAGTGAGGCGCCCCGGGGCCGACCTCTGCCCCCCCGTCAACACCGACTGCGACCGGTCGGAGAGATAGGAGGAGAACCACCGATAAACGGTGCCTCCCACTCCCAATCCCTCCAACCGGCGCAGCAGGATACCATGGTCGATGGTATCGAAGGCCGCTGAGAGGTCTAATAGGACCAGGGCAGAGGAGCAACCCCTATCCCTGGCCCTCCAGAGATCATCCACCAACGCGACCAAAGCCGTCTCCGTGCTGTAACCGGGCCGAAAACCGGACTGGAACGGGTCTAGATAGACAGTTTCATCCAGGTGCAAGGGAAATTGATATGCCACCATATTTCTACAACCTTCGCCGCGGCGGGTTGGAGACCGGACGATAATTACCTAAAACAGCCGGGTCCAGGGACGGCTTCTTAAGGAGGGCCTCACCACCGCCTCTTTCAAGGCGGCCGGAAGACACCTCCACCAAAGAAGCGGTCGAATCGCCTGAGCCAGCCTCGTGTCACCTCTCAAGTGGCCAGCACCAGCCAAGAGGGGCACGGGTCCAGTAAACACGTGGTGGCATTCAACCTACCCAACAACCTGTCCATGTCCTCGGGAACCACAGGGTCAAACTCATCCCAAACAATGTCACCAAGACCACCCTCGAGCATCTCACCCGCGTCACTGCAATCTTGGTCCAGACCATCCCGAAGCTGAACGATTTTATCGTATAGATAACCGTTAAACTCCTCAGCACGTCCCTGCAACGGGTCATCCCGCTCCCCCTGGTGTAGGAGGGAGCGAGTCACCCGAAACAGGGCGGCTGGGCGGCTATCTGCCGGTGCAATGAGGAGGAGGCGAGCTACGCCGCTTCCCTCAATGCCACTAGGTAAGTCCTGGTATAGGACTTCACTAGTGTCCGATCAGCTTCCGAACGGCTAGACCTCCAGGAGCTCTCTAGGCGTCTTCTCCGGCGCTTCATCCCTCTCAGCTCCTCGGAGAACCAAGGAGCCGGTTGGGACCTGCGCCGGATCAGAGGCCGCAAAGGCACGACACGGTCTAAGGCCCCCGCCGCGGCCCGTTCCCAGGCCGCAACAAGTTCCTCAGCCGAGCCGTGAGCCAGACCCTCAGGAAATGGCCCAAGCTCCGTCCGGAACCCATCCGGGTCCATCAGGCACCTGGGGCGGAACCAACGTATCGGCTCCGCCTCCCTGCGGTGGTGAATGGCGGTCAGAAAGTCCAGGCGAAGAAGAGAGTGATCTGACCATGACAAAGGTTCAATGACTATTTCCTTTAAGTCCAGATCTCTCGACCACTGACCAGAGAGAAAAATCAAATCCAGAGTGCCACCCCCAATGTGAGTAGGGCCATCAACTACTTGGGTCAGGTCCAAGGCCGTCATGGAAGCCATGAACTCCCGAGCTGCCGTCGATGACGAGCCGGAAGATGGCAAGTTAAAGTCCCCCATGACTAAAAGTCTGGGGGTCTCAACTGCCACCCCAGCCAGCACCTCCAGGAGCTCGGGCAGGGCAGCTGTCACGCAGCAAGGAGCCAGGTACGTGATCAGCAAACCCATCTGACACCTACGACCCCATCTCACAAAGAGGGATTCGCACCCGGCAATCTGAGGTACAGTGGTCTCCCTCGGCTCTAGACTCTCTCTAATCACAACCGCCACCCCCACCCCTACCCTGGGCCCTCGGCTGATGGAATGCACGGAAACCCGGTGGGCACATCTCAACAAGGGGCACGCCCCCTTCAGTGCCCAACCAGGTCTCCGTAATGCCCATAAGGTCCATGGAACCCCTGTATAAGGTCACAGACAAGGGGCTTTGTTCACCACGGACCGGCATTGCACAACATCAACCAAGGCCCAAGCTCTGAGGATCCTGACCATCCGGGGAACGGGAGAAGTCCAAGGGGTCGGAGCGCGTGATCGCTTTCAGACATCGAGCACGCGCTCCCGGAACTTGATATGACCCCTCGCTTCCGCCATACCTGCCTCTCCCACTTACCGTGTCGATAGAACCACCCTCACAAATAGGAACACACTCCTCCCCCATAACCTCCGAACCTGATAGAGAAAAACCGCCGCGAGCATGTGCAGGAACTGGCCCCCTACCCGACGGGTTACCCCCATTACCCGCCCTTACCCTCCCACCCCTTAAAAATTCCCTCTCTAAAAAACCCCACAAGCTCTTCTTTTTCGCATGCCACCTCTGTGGGTCCCAAGACCCGTCATGGAGGCCGGCCCTTGATAACGAGGCGGGCCATTCCTGCGAGGCGGGGGCACCTCGCAGGCGCAAGAGTTCACAAGACGAATAGCGCATAACAACTGAAGATAAACAGATAAAAAATAAAAATCGGCAATAAGAAGGGTCCATCTCCGAGTGGCAGAAATGTCATAATATGATGGTAGTCCAAAATGAGGATGGGCTTCAGATGGAAAACAAGAACAAAAAGGACAGTCTAGATGGCAGTCTGCCCAAGCCTCATCCAAACATCCTGGAACGGGGGTGGGGGTGCATCGGTCGTGGCACATGACCAAGATGGTTTATCATTAAACCATCTTTCCAATCAGCCTCCATGTTTCCAGTGTCTTTTTCCCGGCTTGGCACTGAACCAGATAAATATTTCTTCCGACAATCTGATACATAATACCAAAACTGGTTGCAAAACCATGGAGAGGACAATGATTTCTGCAGGCAGGTAGCAATGAAACAAATGCTTAAATATGTAGATGTAAATTGTGTTACATAGGAAACCAATTATGCTCAAATATAGTAATCACAATATTAAGTTAATATGTAATATAGTAATACATGTGTATCTTTATTAATCCTTATAATAATTTCGCATAATGAGATTTATTGAAATTAACAAGCCATAAATTGCTTGCCACATTCATTATTGAATGAAAAGCTAAATTTTAGTGACAGTAACGTATGTGTTTTTTCTGTCCAAGTTCAGGGACCTCCTGAAATCTATCCACAGGCTATAGATCATGTTTGATTAGTTGGATGACACATGGAAATAATAATAGCAGAACTTTGCCCAGAAGAAAAGTAGCAAAAAAATTATGAATTCATCATTCTTCATTCTTACTAATATGAATACTGCAGAATTGGAAAAGGTTTAAGTGTTGTTAGATTGTGTTCTTTTTTCTTATTCATATACCCTACAGTACTTCATGGATGAAGACTCTTGGCCCTTCAAATATTCTTAAAAAACTGTTTCAAAAACCCATGTCAGCAAAGCCAAGGACAAGGGATGCTGGGAACTGTAGTTCAGACACAGCTGGTAGATCAGTTTCCTCATTCCTTTGTTAAAGCTTTGGCAACCCACAATTAGAATAGAATAGAATTTTTTATTGGCCAGTGTGATTGGACACACAAGGAATTTGTCTTGGTGCATATGCTCTCAGTGTACATAAAAGAAAAGATACGTTCATCAAGGTACAACATTTACAACACAAATGATGGTCAATATATCAATATAAATCATAAGGATTGCCAGCAACAAAGTTACATACAGTCATACAGTCATAAGTGGAAAGAGATTGGTGATGGGAACTATGAGAAGATTAATAGTAGTGCAGATTTAGTAAATAGTTTGACAGTGTTGAGGGAATTATTTGTTTAGCAGAGTGATGTCCTTCGGGAAAAAACTGTTCTTGTGTCTAGTTGTTCTGTTGTGCAGTGCTCTATAGCGTCGTTTTGAGGGTAGGACTTGAAACAGTTTATGTCCAGGATGTGAGGGATCTGTAAATATTTTCACGGCCCTCTTCTTGATTAGTGCAGTATACAGGTCCTCAATGGAAGGCAGGTTGGTAGCAATTATTTTTTCTGCAGTTCTAATTATCCTCTGAAGTCTGTGTCTTTCTTGTTGGGTTGCAGAACTGAACCAGACAGTTATAGAGATGCAAATGACAGACTCAATAATTCCTCTGTAGAACTGAATCAGCAGCTCCCTGGGCAGTTTGAGCTTTCTGAGTTGACGCAGAAAGAACAATCTTTGTTGTCCTTTCTTGATTATGTTTTTGATGTTAGCTGTCTATTTTAGATCTTGCGATATGATAGAACCTAGAAATTTAAAGGTTTCTACTGTTGATACTGTGTTGTCTAGTATTGTGAGAGGTAGAAGTATGGAAGGGTTTCTCCTAAAGTCTACCACCATTTCTATGGTTTCTATGGTTTCAATACAGTACATTCCAAAAAGATCAAAAGCGATTTTAAACAAAATCGCTTCAGTGATATTAACTGAACAGTGATATTAACTGATACCAAATTGAAAATATCATTAAATCCAATTAATTTCAGTGTAAAAGTTGTATGTTCTCCAACTGGAATGAATGGGACTTAATTTTTTGGCTGAAAGTGTGTTATAACTAATAACATTAGCTGTATAGTCATAGGAAGAAAACAGACCAACCCACCATTTAAATTTCTCAAGGAATTAATAGTTTGAGATTATTAACCTGGCTGGTAGCCAGCTGGCTTGAGATATTATTAAATTATTCAAAGAGAGTTGAAACTGCAGCTTCTTTCTCCCAGCAGTGAATTATATTAGCAGATGGATGATCTGGGCTGATTTCCAAGGTCATCTATGCTTCAGAAGCCTTCAGACTGTCACGAGAATTTCTGGAAGTTTTTCTTTTTAATAAATGTACTTTTTAAGATTACAGCAATAACAGCAAGTGACTTGCAATTTGAAAAGCCAGGGGATTTAAAACATGTTGTATAACCCAAGCCGAGATGACTAAAAAGTCCCTATCACATGCACATCTTCTTTTCTATTCAGGAAGTCAACAAATGCAATACATTTCCTCTGAATCAAAATCTGCATTGAGGCTGAATGTGCTCTTGTGATTTGGCTGTGGTTCCATATAAGCTCCCTAGAGAGGAACTCCATTAAATGCAACAGGAAACCCACTCAGAAGAAAATTGCCTTTTTGTGCTTAATAAATACAGCTATTCACACCGGGCAGAGACTGGGCTCCCATGTGACTATTAAAGTGAAGAGTCTGTGTAAAAAAGGAGTGGCAACTTTAATTCACCATAAAAAAAGATTTGTTAAATACATAGCGTATTGTTAAGGGCAGAACTCTGCTCTCAAAGTCTATGGCCTGGCTGGAAAAATCCACAATGTCTGCTTTTTTTTTTTCCACATACATTTTTCTCCCTGACCCTTCAGTTAATTAACAAAGATATTTACCCATTCTAGTAAGATCCAAATTTTTTTAAAAAATGAATGAAATCAAATGTTCACACTCTGTCTTAAATATCTAGTAAGTTTTTAAACGTTTAAAATGTGTTTGAAAAAATATATATCTCAATTTGGACTTTTTCAGACAAGATTAAAGCAATGCTTACGTTTTACAGAAGCATCTCTACAATAAATCATTTCAAAATCTTTGCAAGGGATATTTTTAACCACTCTGATTCATAAATATAAACAAGTTAGTTCAATATTTCCATTTTAAAGACATTTCTCTATGGAACATAGACTGTCCCCATTTAGTACATAAAACTGAATATCCACAGCAGAAAGGAATTTTGCTTCATCCAATAGGATTCCAGCTAGAATCACTGGTTCAGAAGGGGACGGTAAATATAAGGTGACCAGATTTCAGCGATGGCAAAGTGGGACACCATTGATGGGGGGGGACAGGGGGGACGGGGGGGGGGCTGCGCATGCGCGCTGAGTATTGCCACCTGCCTGAAGGAGGAGAAGCGGCTGCTGCTTCTCCACTCTTCCAGGCAGGCTCGGCTCTCCTCTCGGCTCTTCCAGGCAGGCTCGGCTCTCCTCTCGGCTCTTCCAGGCAGGCTCGGCTCTCCTCGGCTCTCCTCTCAGCTCTTCTCTTACTCTCGGGTGAAGTCAAGTGGCGTCTCTCCTCCCTCTCGTGCCCCCTTCTCCGCCACTCCCCCTTCTCCGCCTCCTCCTCTTGCATTGCCACCTCCAATTTTCAGAATGGGAGTGAAACAAAAAAAAATCTGGACTTTTTGGAATTGCCGCGGGACGCGGGAAAAATTATTAAAAAGCGGGACTGTCCCGCCAAAAGCGGGACGTCTGGTCACTATAGGTAAACAGGCCATTAGACATGTTATGTGCCAATTATTTCTCTTTGTCATCCTCCTTATAAGATTTTCTCCTTTGTCATCCAAATTTTGTTTTGTCCTTATAAAGCTATTACTTTTTAACAGAACTATCAACTACAGGTAGTCCTTGACTTATGATCATTTATTTAATGACCGTTCGAAGTTACAATTATAGCACTTCCCCCGAAAGGGATGCTGACAATCGCACCCTTTTCTTGGTGGGTGACCTGCTAGACCTGGTCCAGACACAGCAACACACCTTGGAGGGAGTTACAGAATTTAATAAAAATTAATGACTGTTAAGATAAAAATCAAATGAAATAGCACAATACTACAAAATGTTAAACCTTATGGCGAGCAATGTTGCTCAAGCTAAAAATGTCCCAAAGATTGATCTTTTTGGCCAAATGGCCTTCCACCAATCCTGTAACCTCATAAACATGTCCTCTGCAGGCCCAGGGAGAGGCCTATAGAGTCCACCTCTTGTGGCAACTAGGATACAGTCTTTAGGCCAAGATACCACTGTCACTCTTCCTTGGGGTGCCAATCTCTCTCTCTTTTTGAAGGGGTCCAGCCCCTTTTTCCTCGTAGCTGCATTGTTCTTTTCACTCCCTCTTAGTCCTGGGACACAACACATCCAGGGGTAGTCTCAGCTCCAGTGTGGGCAACAGGAAGGAGGCAGAAGGGAGAATGCTCACAGAATCAGCAGTGAAGTAGCATTTATTTTATTTATTTATTTATTTATTTTGTCACAACAGTATATATAAGCATAAGCATGAAAATGACTATATAATATATAAGCATATATATAAGTATGTAATAACTATATTAATTGGATATAATGAAAGGAAACAATAGGACAGGAACGGTAGGCACGTTTGTGCTCTTATGCACGCCCCTTACAGACCTCTTAGGAATGGGGTGAGATCAATAGTAGACAGTTTTTGGTTAAAGCTTTGGAGATTTTGAGAAAAGACCACAGAGTCAGGTAGTGTGTTCCAAGCATTAACAACTCTGTTACAGAAGTCATATTTTCTGCAATCAAGATTGAAGCGGTTAACATTAAGTTTAAATCTACTGTTTGCTCTTGTATTGTTGTGATTGAAGCTGAAGTAGTCTTCAATAGGAAGGACATTGCAATAGATGATTCTATGAGTTAAATACAGGTCCTGTCGAAGGCTGCGGAGTTCTAAGTTTTCTAAACCCAAGATTTCAAGTCTGGTGGCATAAGGTATTTTGTTGTATTCAGAGGAGTGGAGAACTCTTTTTGTAAAATATTTCTGGACACGTTCAATTCTATTGATGTCTGAAATGTGGTATTGGTTCCAGACAGGCGAGCTGTATTCAAGAATTGGTCTAGCAAATGTTTTATAAACTCTGGTTAGTAGTGTAGAGTTTCTGGAGAAGAAGCTACATAAGATTAGGTTTACAACTCTTAAAGTCTTTTTTGCGATGTAGTTGCAGTGGGCTTTGGTACTTAGATCATTGGATATGAAAACTCCAAGGTCTTTAACAGGGTGGGGGTCATCTGTAAGATAATGTCCATCGAGTTTGTATTTAGTGTTTAGATTCTTTTTTCCAATATGTAAGACAGAGCATTTGCTGGTTGAGATTTGGAGTTGCCAAGTTTTTGACCATTCTGACACAAAGTCAAGGTCTTTTTGAAGGGTAACTTATTGTTGGTAGTGTTAAATAGTTTGACATCGTCAGCAAAAAGAACACAACTACTTTTAATATGGTCACAGAGATCATTAATGTATAATATGAAGAGTGTTGGTCCAAGAACACTGCTTTGGGGTAACGCCGCTATTGACAGGAACAGGATTTGATAGGGCACTGCCTATTTTAACCACTTGTCTTTTTGACAGGAATGCTGATATCCAATTGTGGAGAGGTCCGGAGATGCCGTAGGATTTTAGTTTTTGGAGAAGTTTGTCATGTAAAAAGCTTTACAGATGTCTATGTAAATTGCATCTATTGTTTTGCCTTGATCAAGATTTGTAGTCCATATGTTTTTGCAGTGAAGAAGTTGTAAGTTACATGATAATTTTTTTCTGAAACCAAATTGTTTATTAGAGAGTAGATTGTTTGTTTCTAGGTGGAGGATAATGGATTGGTTGATGATAGATTCCATAACTTTACAGGTGACGCAGCATAGAGAGATTGGTCTGTAATTTTCAACTAAGCTGGGGTCTCCTTTTTTGAAGACAGGGATGACCGTGGCTAGTGACCAAAGTTTGGGAAGGGAACTGGTCGTGAAGGCTTTTCCAAAGATTATGCTTAGGGGTTCTGCTATATTAGTGGAAAGCTTTTTTAAGAAGTATGCACATAGTCCATCAGGTCCTATAGATAGGGATGGTTTCAGTTTGCGAAGAGCTTTTTCAACATTTTCTTCAGTGAAATCTATATGTGTTAGGTCGTTGTTGGTGCGGTTGGGGAATGTCGGGTATGAGCCATTACTGTTAACAAAGACTGAGCCGAAGAATGTGTTAAAGAGGTTTGCTTTAACTGTTTCATCATTATTTTCTTTGCCGTTAGATTCTTTTAGTGGTGGGATGGATCTCGAGTCATTAAGTTTGTTGTTCACAAAATTATAAAAAGCACGATTGGAATTTGTGCACAGAAGGTCTTCTTCTTGCTTAGTGTGGTAAGTAATGCATTCAATTTTTATATGGTTGCATATATCTCTGTATCGTTTTTTGAAATTAGCTACATGTCCCTTTTTGTTTTTTCTCCAAAGAGATTTTTTTTTGGGATTGAAGCTTTTTTATTGATATGGGTAATTTGTTTTTCTTGATTTTTGTGGTGGTTTGTGGTACGTAGAGTTTAATGACTCTATTGATTTCGAGTAGGAAAACTCTGTAGTGGTCTTCAGAAGTGATACAGGATGAGAATAGATTTTGCCAGTCAAGAAATGAGAGGTAGGTGTTTATAAGCATCTCACCAGAAAATTAAACCAGCCAATACTGTCCTGCTAATTGCTTTAAGGGAATTTAAGGGTATACCAGGTTTATATAGTACAATCCCAGATGATGTATTTAACCACAAGAGCTGTAGCAGTCAGGTAAATAACTATGGTTACAGCATCCTTCCCTCACTTAGTGCCCTCTAAATGGTTTGGGATGAGAACTCTTACAATGGCTAGGAATTCCATGAGTTGTAAATCCAATACATCTGGAAGGCATCAGGCTGGAGAACATCTCAAGGCTTTCATTCAGCATCAAGTCCTTGTTTCGAAGGAGGAGGAATTCCAGGGAGGAAGACTGTCACTTCTCTTCACTTTGGAGATTTCAAAGAAGGGAAAGCAGTGGTGGAGCAGATAATGTTCTGATTCATTCATGGTCACAGTAGTGAAAATTATGTCCGGATCTGTCCTTTAGATCTGGAAAATAGCTTCATCGCCTTACGAACTGAGGCATCAAGATTTTTATGGAAATTTATGATTGCAGGATCCAATCTGGGTCGGTCACCAGGACCAGAGGTTTTATCTTCCAAGCTTACAGACTCATGCTGGAATCCATCTTCAGGGATCTTCTCTCTAGCAGAGTGGGTGCTGTTCACTCTGCTAGAGAGAAGTTCCCTGAAGATGGACTCCAGCACAAGACAGAAAGTTCAGAAGACAAAACCTCTAGTCCTGGTGATTGGACTCTGCAACATTATCCTGGGACATGTATATATACCTTCATTCATGAAATTTATGATTCTGTAGGAGAGCCAATCCAGGACTTTAATTAATGACCACAACTGAGCCCAAAATTTATGTTGCCAAGTGAGACATTTGTTAAGTGAGTTTTACCCCATTTTATGACCTTTCTTGCCACAATTAAGTGAATCATTGCATTTGTTAAGTTAGCAACACAATTGTTAAGTGAATTTGGCTTCCCCACCGACTTTGCTTGTTAGAAGCTTACAAAAGCTGATCACATGATCCCAGGGACACTGCAACTGTCATAAATATGAACCAGTTGCTAACTCTATAAATTTTGATCACGTGACCATGGGGATGCTCCAACAGTCATAAGTGTGAAAAACGGTCACAACTTAGCTTTTTTGGTGCTGTTGTTAACTTCAAATGGTCACTAAACAAAATATTATAAGTCAAGGACTACCTGTATCTCTTTGCAGTTTTATGTCCAGACATGGATCAGATTATGGAGTTTTCCTCACTAGTGATTTACATAACCATTAACAATCTCAACTCTACCTCCGCATGGCGATATAACAATGAACGTATCTTATCTGTAAGCCACAATTTAAGCAACCTTAACAGGTTGTGTGTTGCATCATTCTTCCAAGCCAACACAATCACATCACAGCAAAAGAGTGAGCAATATTTGTAATGCTCTCTTCCCAGCCAAGTGTAATTATTACTGGCAATAATTATGTAACATTAAAAAGCTTGCATCATAGGTAGGAGCGTTGGGATGTAAATGCCATGGGTGTCAATCCTCAACCCATCTTTCCATTCTGCTGTCATTTTACAAGAGAATTCTCTGCATTTAATATAGTCTTGAACACACACACACACACCTCACTAGAAATTCCAGGGATTATAAAGTAATAAAAATCCTGATCTATGTTGATTAAACTGGATGGTTCATGATACTAAGACGTGAGAGTTATTTTTGATTGTGGCAGGATATAAATGCAAGGTACAACCAGGCAAGTCAAGGCAATCAGCAAAGAAAATATTAGTTTAATTTCATTCCAGAATGAAGAAAATATACCTTGAAGAAGTTTTTGTTACAATTTATCAGCACTTGTAAAAGGGAAACCTACATTATAGTACCTATTGCTTTTGGAGGTGAGTTAAGGGGGAAGACAGTTATTATGGAAGCATAGGAGATAGCTTAAACCTATTTTTACATTCAGGCTTTCAGTATTTTATGTTTTGTGATATTGGGCTCTTTCATATGTTTTGGAAACTGTACAGAAACATTGGGATTGAGTGAAATAATATTTTGCCAAAATAAAAAAAAATTCCCTTCTGTCTATGTTCTACCATAGTCCTATAAATTGACCTAAGCTAAGAAAAAGTGACTACTATAATATAAGATCATCCAGTGACTTTAAAAACTATTAAGTTCTCCCATCCAAAAACCTAAGGGAGATAAGTTTAATCTTTGCTGCCAACAGCCTTCATGGTCAGGTCATGCATAATGTGTTAGCATTTTTCCGTGCTTGCATTTTTGCGGGTGTGCTGTAATCTGGACAGAAAACTGGTGGAAGTAGTACTGAGTTATTGTTATCACTTCAGTCATATACAAGTGATTATTGCTGATGCAGAGAGAATAAAGGTAATCATAATAGCAGCCATTTATTATGTATGCCACTCAACTGTCAGTGACTCTGGGCAGATCACAACAAAGACATTACAAGTACACCTCAACTTACAACTGGTTGTTTAGCAACCATTTGAAATTCTGACAACCTACCTAGGGAATGCTTACATCCCAGCTTAGAAGTTTTGATGGTTCCTCCGCTCCCTCCGCTCCCTCCCCACTCCCCCCTCCTAAGCAATCACATAACCCCATTTTGGGTGCTTGGCAACCAGACTGCATTTATGGCCATTACCTTGTCATTATGCAACTGCATTTTACAATAGTTTTGCATAAAAGCAGCAATTACTTAACCATTGGTGTGCTCAACAACTACAGATTCACTTAACGAGCTCAGTGATTTGCTTAATGGCTGCCACAAAAAAACGGGTAGACTCCATTACGGTCACAACTCAAGGATTATCTTAAGCCGTAAAATCAATAAAATACAAAAGTAAAAGATGGCGAGCATGACAGAACAGATGGTATGAGGTGAGGGGTCTCCCTCTCCCAGACAAAGGCCTGTATGAAGATCCAGGCCTTCATGGCTTTCCTAAAAAATGGCTGCCCAATTTTTATACAATAGAAGTGGGAGGGGGGGGACATCTGGATTTGGAGGAATCTTCATTCCAGAAGACAGGTGTTGTTACAGAGTTTTGCTTCCAGGCTTCTGAGAGATAACACTGTTTCATCAAAGGAGCCCAAAATGCGGCGATCTTTTAGGATTGAATCAGCTGAGCTGATGTGATGTGAGATATTATGTTTCATGCACGTCAAATTCTTGCACCCTCTGTTATTCTGAGCATTTTGCTGAAATCCAGACTTCTTTGCTTTTACACAGCTACACACAAGAAAATTACTGCTGACTGAATAATTCTTGTAGATTTTAATAGGCCTTTCTCTGCATATGCGTGAATTGGGACAGAAGCATGGAATGTACACTAACTCATATAGATTACTTTAAACCTCGGCCAAAACAAGTTTGTTTTATTTTCTTTTTATTTTCTTTTTTTGGATTTTTGTATTTTTTAAAGAAAAATACCCCTTTTTCATCTTTATTTTATATTTAATATATAATCAGTATTAACATCCGCCCTAACCTCCTAATCTTAATCTACTTTCATTTCATTTTTTTATTTCTCCCTTTCACATATATTTTTCAATATTTCTTTATTCTATTGACACCAACAGTGATCCGCGAGAAAATTTTGGTGGTCCACAGAAAAATTATTTGCATTTTTTATATTGCACTAAATCAGGGGTCCTCAAACTACGGCCCTTGCAACAGATAAGTGCAATGAATGTTTGTGTTGCTGCAGAGAGTCTCCCCCTTGGGGTCTTTTTGTGTTGGTCAGAGGGGGGGGCAGAAATTCCAACCTGGGGTCTGCTTCAGCCTCCTGGTGTGGGGCTTTGGGCAAAGGCTGGAGGGAAGGGCTGCAGGTGGCGAAGAGCCGGAGGGCCTTGTTCTAGTGGGACTGCCTCATGGCCTGGAACTAGCTGACCATCTCAGCCTGCTGAGCCTCCAGGCGCCGATACCTGGCCTTGCACTCCCACAGGTCTTCCCTTTGCTTGGAAAGCCTATGCTCATAGTGAGGTGTTTTTACTGAGCCTCCTTCTTTGTCAGATCCAATTTAAACAGAGCTGTTTTGCCAACTCTTTCTCATCATGGTTGCTTAGCTCCAACAACTACTTCTTGTTGGGGCCCTAAGGAGGCTGGGCAGGGAGGGGAGGAGTGGCTGGGAGGGGAGGGACGAGCAGTGAGTGACATCGAGTTGGCCATGCCCACCCAGTCACATGACCACGTAGCCACGCCCACCCAGCTGGTCATTAGGCAGATCATATTAGTGGTCCATGGGATTTAAAATTATGAATTTAGTGGTCCCTGAGGTCCAAAAGGTTGGGGACCCCTGCTTTAATTTACACACAATCATTTTGCTATTTCACACTTAAGTGAACCTTTCATTTAAATTTCCATTACATCTTCTAAATAAGTCCCTTCTACCTAAATTATTTTATATTTCACAATTTATATCATCAGTTCCAATCATCTTCCCCCTAAGTCAAAATTTCAAATTTATCATTTTACATTTAATTAAACCTATTTTCCATTTCCATTTCATTTAAGCTTCCTTTTCTAAATAAATCATTATATTCACAATTTTATCATCATTTCCGATGATCTTCCCCTCTAAGTAAATAATTTCAAATTATCATTTTCCATTACCTTAAGTTCATTTTCCCCCCAATCCTGGTATTAATACAATTCATTCAATCTATACATAATAATAATACAATTATCATTTCAGTTTCATTTAACTTTCCATCTCAACCTCTTTTAAATATATTATTTTATATTTCACAACCATTTTTCTATATTCTATCATTCATATTAAAGAATATATTTCAAGTTATTCAAATATTACAATCACCAATATTAATCATAATACCATTATTACCATACTTATATATCATATTCCTTTTAACCTTTTTTTCCTATACATCTAGCCAACGCCTTCTTAAAATTCCCCTTCTTTTGTTTCATTCCCTCATTTTTCTTCTTTTTATAGTTATTATATCTATTCCCCTGTTCCCTTTCTTTAGCTTTTAAGTCCATTACTTTCTTGTTTTGTCCTTTATTCCCATCTGATCTATTTCCCTTTTCTCTTTCCCCCTTCTCTTTTTCCCCATTGTTAATCCCAGTGTAATCCTTAAAAAAGTTTTTCTCTATTCTTTTCCTCACTCCTTTCCTTCTTTTAATTTTCTTTTTTGTTGGTTGTGCCATCCTGATCTCTTTTTTTTTCATTTAATTGTTCATTGATATCTTTATCTTCAGTGCTGTTTTCTTGTTTTTCATTGGTAGGCTGTTTCTCCAGGTGAATATGTTCTGGCAAAATTCTTGATTTCTTTCTGTCCAAATCAAATGATACACGTACCATTTTAACCAACTCAATTAATTCCTGTCACATTTTTGTTTTCTACTTGTTTTTAGTTCCAATTTAAAATTTTATTATTTGTCACCTCTTTTAATTATCAAAGTCAAAGAGCTGGAAAGAAAACAAATCCTCCTTAAAACTTCTTATGGCTCGTTGATGAAGGTCACTGTATTTTTTTTTCCAGATTTCAAAATATTCAGTGTAGTACTTTTTTTTCCACCAGTAGATATCTCTCTTCAATCCACAACTTCCAAATCAAGAACTTAACAAAATATCCAATTTGTATATTAAATCCACTTATCTAATATTTCTCTAATTTCTTCTTTCTCGTCTTAATTTTTATATATTCCAAATCTAAGTTTATACTCCAATTCAAATCCAATTCAAATATCTTTGCAAGGCTTTTTTGTTTTAAGTTTTTTTTTATTCTTCTTTTAAGATGGAAATTTTTCTTAAAGTTTTTATCCAATCCTTTACTATTTTCTTTCGGGTTTCTTTTTCTTGTAATACTTTTGAGCTCTCCAAATCCAATTTTCAAATCCAAATGCCAAACTCTGTTTTGGGCTTTAGTGTTTTTACTTCCGCTTTGTTCTTCTCCCTCCATTAACATTCCCTAGCACTAGTTAGCTGCTATTTCCATGCCGGGATGCTTTTCAAAGACTTCAAATTGTTTCTATTACCTGCCAATCACTCACCCGGTACCAATACTCCATCTAAAACCTCACTCCTGCACAATACTTAGTCTGGTTGCCCCAGCTTTATGATGGTTGCAATGGCCGCCCCCCCCCCCCCACCACTGGATTGAAGAGTTTTCTCCGACTTCCCAAGGAATTTGCCTGTTCCTCTTAGTCATCCGAGATGCCTCTCCTTCTTCACCGTCCCTACAAGATGATTCCGGTCCAAAGACCCCCTCCCCCCGACAGGGGTTTGTCTGGCTGGATTTTCACCAGGCTCATCGGAGCCCGCTACTTTCCAGCCAGTCTCACCTCGACGCTTCCGGTTTCTCTCCTAGTTTTCATGGGATTGCATCAATGATGTAATTAACACAATATACTCATGACAGAATTCACGATTGAGCAAAGCAGGAGAAGTAACTTCTGATATCCGCTGCAAATGCTGTTATGTCAGTCTCAGCTGAATAAGAATTTCTGAGCAGTCAGGTAAGTATGGAAGTGACAGCAATCTTGCTATCTCTGTGCATAATCATGTGTTCTTTTGCAGCACTCTGATCTTTCTCACCACTCCCTTTCCCAGAATCTCGTTTTGTTATTCAAAATTCTGAGTCTCAGCAAAAAACTATTTTGTAACAGAAGCAGTAAATCAGTGGCAGGGTATATGTTTATATATGGAAATTGCTGGTTGTTCTGTCTCTAAGGTCTCTCAGATAGTTTTTCAAACACCACATATGATTGTTTGCAAAGGGAAGTAGGATATACATTCATTTTTGTAAGCTGTTGTTCTACTCTTTTATAAGAAAAAGCTGCATCTCTGCTTCTGAGATACATAAAAGAATTGTCCAGCAACAGGAAATATGGTATCCTTCTTTGCCAATTCCTCTCTTGTTCCCACTTTCCTGCCAGTCTGCTGACTTCTTTTCAAAATAATGAGTGACAAAGGCTGATCGATTTTGCATATTTTGTGGCTGATCTTGTCTTACAAGGCAGGCTCCTACTGAAACCTTTCCTCCTCATAAGCTCAGGACAAAATGACAGCAGTGTCATGAGGGCACAGAAAAAAAAAAGACATTTACAGGACATCTTGAGATTTGAATAGGTGCACCTGGACAAATGCCCTTTGCCCAGAGAAGGAATTTATTTTATTTTTTAAGTTTTTCTGACAGAAAGTAATTGCAGTCTCTTTAAAAAAACAGGCTTCTGAGGCATTTGTGGCTGAGCAATAGTTGTTGACCCTGAAAACAAAAAAATAGGCACAAAAACCTGAGTTTCTGGTATTTCTAGGTGAGGATGTTTTTTTTAAAAAAAAAAGATTATTTTTTCCCCAAAGTTAACTTAACAATAAGTGTGAAGTCCATCATTGTTACATATATATATGGTGTAAAAAATATCGGATAATGCCTGGAGAGTGAGAGTTGTGTCAGCTGCGCAAGATAATTCAGTATTATGGTCATAGGTTGTGCCGGTCATTAAGCGCATCAGCATGCGAACATGTCCAACTTTAGGACCCTTTTTGTAGCAGTCATTAAGTGAACACCATGGTTGTTAAGCAAATGCCAAATTCATTAAGCCAATACAGTTGTCATTAAGCAAACCTATTGTCAACAATGGACGTTATTTTTGTACGAAACCAGAAGTAAACACCTGTTTCTGGCACAAAAAAATGTTGTAAATTGTGGTCACTGTAAATAGCCATAAATGCAGGTCAATTGCTATGTATCCAAAATCCAATCACATGACCACAGGGGAGATGGCCATCAGAATTTTAAAACCGGGTTGTAAGTACCTTTTGGGACATCCGTCATAACTTGAAACAGTCGCTAGGCAAACAATCATAACTGGAGAATTATCTTTATCCAGGCTCCTAATGTGTTGGGTATTTTTTAAAGGGAAATACCGTATGGGGAGGAGCCAAAGTTGATGTAATAATCAGTGCATTTGATTTACGACAAGAGAAACCTCTTAAGATAAGAGAAGCCTTAGCAAATAGCAGCATCGTGTTGACTTTTCATGGCTTTGGAAACTAGTTAACCCTTGAAATAGGACACCCCAGAGAGTCCCAGGATTATAAAATACAACAGGAAATCAGGAAAACACCCTGGCAGATGGTAATTGCAAAGCATTGCTATCTCTGTACTAAGAAAACTGTACTGATATGTTTGGGTGGTTTCCTGGAGCAGGGCAAAAATAAAAGTGTTTGCTTCTTGTGCCTTGCTTTTTTTTTCTGGAGCAGGGCTTGGTGTGGTTCGGCTAATTTTGCTCATGATATTAAATTTGTTTGGTGTATTTTAAAGATTCCCATGGATTTTCTTACTAGTTCTGGGGGGCCAGGCTGGCACAAACTGTGACACATGAAGGAAAAGGAGAAGTTTCCACAGATGTGCCTGGAGATAATAGACAGCTGGTCTCCTGGCTGCTGTTTGACCAAAGGGATACCTGGCTTCCTAAAGCTGCATCTTCTCAGAGCCACCAAACATGGCACCATGTGATGGAGTCTTTCCCATTAAAAATGAAAGCATTAAGATTCATTGGCAGATGGATTAAGAAGGCTTTGTTTTTCAAAAGAGGAATGGGAAAAAAATTTGACGTTATTTCATTACAGTACTTTAAAATGTCTGATTCAGAATTTCTTTTACTTATACATATGGGGTAGACTAAAAGTCAAGCCCCAAAAACAATTTGTTATATAAATTATATCACTTCTTTGAATTGCAGAACTAGCAAGTAATCGGAAGAGGGATCATTTCTTAAACTCCTGCGGCCATGATATTTTTGGAGCAGCTAGAGTTTTAGTAGCCCTTCAACCCGTGTATGAGGTGCCTTGGGAAGTAGTCCTAGCGAAGCTGAGGAAGCATTACTCTCCAACACCATCACGAATATCCCGGAGGTTCGCATTCCGGCAAATAGTACAGAAAGAAGAGGAGTCTATTAATCACTATATGGCCTCCTTAAGAGCTGCCGCCCTAGACTGTGAGTTTCACAATTTAGAGAACTCATTAGAACAGCTAGTGTGTGGTGTGCGAGACCTATGACTTCAATGCTGTTTGTTAGCGCGGACTGAACCGAATTTACAGACCACCATTGATGAAGCCAGCGCAGCTGAGATGTCACATAAGTCTATAGCTGAAATACAGAAGTCTCATTTAGGCGCTGCCTCCACTGGACATGCCACAGCTGTCCCTTATGAACATAACAGCGACTCAGACGATACTTCGGATGACGAGGAGGGGGAAGTCAGCTGTCTAAAAACTGGTCCTGGCAAACAGGGGGCCAAAGAAAAAAAATTTCCGCCTGGAGTGAGTTATGTATCAACCAATCAGAATGTGTCTGCGTCAACAGGTACCTTGCTCCACTCGGCAGCTCCGCAGACACAACAGAATTGGTTGCCATTTTCTTCATGACCTTTGAACATACTTCAATACAGTAACATTTTCTCTGGAAAAAAAACCCTATTATTATTATTATTATTATTATTATTATTAATTGAAAAAGTTTTACAAATTTTTCCCCTTTCCCCTCCCCCCCTCTCCCCTCCCTTCACAAACCCCCCTCCCTCTCCCCCCCCCCCCGACTTCCCGGAACAAACACAAGGTATAGTTAAAAATAAAACAAACATATGCTAAAAAATTTTCCCTTCCAACTCAATTATACGCCTACAATTCTCATCAATTCCTAACCTCCCCCAAAACAATCAGAAATAATACATCCTAATCATTCAAAGGCAGTCTGATAACTCTTAGTCTGATATCTACTTTGAATATAGTCAATCCATTTTTTCCATTCCTTTAAGTATCTTTCTTGCGTATTGTCTTTCAAAAAGGCTGAGATTTTTGCCATCTCAGCCAAATTGGCAACTTTCAATATCCATTCTTCTATTGTAGGTATTTCTTTTTTCTTCCAATACTGCCCTATCAGTAATCTTGCTGCTGTTATTAGATTTAAAGTCAATTTAGTCTCAATTACTGTACAGTCCGTAATAATTCCCAGCAGAAAAAATTGCGGCAGGAACTTTATCTTCTTTTTCAAAACATTTTGTAAAATCCACCAAATTTTTATCCAAAAAGCCTTAATATCCTTACAAGTCCACCAAATATGAAAATATGTAGCATCATCACAATTACATCTCCAACATTTTGCTTGCATACATACACGATAGTTTCTTAGGATCTAAATGCCATCTATAAAACATTTTATAAAAATTTCCCCTTAAATTCTGTGCCTGCGTAAACTTAACATTTTTAACCCAAATGTTTTCCCAAGTTTCCAATAATATTGACTCCTGAAAACTTTATCATACAGTCCTTTACCAAATCCCTTTCAGAATCTATTTCAAGTAACACATTATACAGTCTCTTTATATGCTCCTGGGATTGATTTCTAATTTGCTTTACCAAATTTTCTTCATTCTATTATTTATTTTTTATTATTGTTATTTATTTAAGTTTATTGGCCACCCAACTTCAATGACTCTGGGTGTTATACAAAACTAGAAAAAACATTAAAAAAAATAACTAAAACATTAATAATTAAATATTAATTTATTAAATTAATAAAATATATTGTGATTGGGACTGACTTTTGGTGTATCCTGAACTGTATACCAGGACAGGGAACGTGATGCCAGTGAATATAATGCACATGGAAACACCTCTCACCTGCTTTTTTAAAGTATCATTTTAAATTAAAAAATTAAAAGCTAGAAAAACTGGCCTCTGGTGTCGTATCTCGTTGCAGGAATGTCTATGAGCCCCACAAGGCCATTGTTGGGATGGTAACTGCTTCCTAGTCTGGTAAATAATTGTCATTAATTAGGCCTATGGCAGCCATTTTATCTAAGCCAAATAGCCCATCATAGGCATTTTTTGTGTTTATCTATTGCAGGCTCCCAGAATTCCAGCTGGGCTTCTGGTAGGCTTCCCACTGTCCTACTCCTGCTCCCCAAATTGAATGTAATAAGTAGTGTATGATAACTGTTTAAGATGACTGATCAGCACAACCATGCATGACCACAGGGAAGGAGATTGAAACACTGAAAACGGTGCACACATAAAAATGGTTGAAGCTTGATTAGTGGCTGCTAGCCTGGCTTTTTCAACCTCCTTTGGACAACCCTGAACTTCAAACCACCAATATTTATATTTATGACTGAAATATAGATAGGTCCCAATTAGTGGCCCCAATTGCAGGTCATTAAGCAAAGCAAATACAAAGTGAAGCCACAATTATGCTCACGACCTTATTTCAGCTTTCCTTTGCTTTAAAGACCCGTGAAGGTCATAAACGTGAGAATGGGTTGCAAAGATAATTTTTCATCACCATCCTAACTGTGTTTGTTAAATAAGGATTTCCTAAGTTTGTTCGGTATGTGGTGGCTCAGTGGCTAAGACTTTGAGCTTGTCGATCGAAAGGTCAGCAGTTCAGCGGTTCGAATCCCCAGTGCAGCGTAACAGGGTGAGCTCCCATTACTTTTCCCAGCTTCTGCCAACCTAGCAGTTCGAAAGCAGTAAAAAATACAAGTAGAAAAATGGTTACCTTCCCTTTGGTGGGAAGGTAACAGCATTCAGTGCGCCTTTGGTGTTTAGTCATGCTGGCCACATGACCACGGAGACGTCTTGGAACAGCACTGGCTCTTCGGCTTTAAAACGGAGATGAGCACCACCCCCTAGAGTCGGGAACGATTAGCACATATGTGTGAGGGGAACCTTTACATTTAAGTTTGTTCACTTTTCCCCCCCTCCCCAATCTATTTCCGAGCTGCAATCCTTTGTTGATTGGGCATTTTTCTCTTCCTGAAAACTGAAGTCAGGCAGGTAGTCTCTTTGCAACATCAAGTTACTTGCTTTTATAAGTAGCTAGGGAGGAGTGAGAAAAAGGCTGCTAACTGACCTGATGCTGTCTTTGGCCAGCTCTACAGGGGCTGTAGAGTTAATGTTTTACCTGGTTCTAGGAAAAGACTCTTCAAACAAGCTCACAGGAGCATTCACTCTACAAAAGCCTGTGTAACTAGCTAGATCCTGTTGCATTCTTTGCATAGCTGAGGCCAGGTCTCCAATATTCACAGGGGAGAGGCACTTTTCGCCTCCTGCATCTCTGTCTTGTGGCTGACCTCTTTCTGCTTCCCAGCCCCAATGCAGCTTTTACTACCTTTGTTTTTAACTGGATTTTTGTGGTTCTGGATTCTTGAGCCCTCCGGAATTCCATTTTAATAAGCATAATATCCAGCTGCTAGACATGATTCTAAGGCCAACTGTGGCAGCCTCTCAGAAAATGCTTTTTTCTTCAGGAATTTTTTTTTTGGTGATGATGGTTTCCTTTCCAGCTTGACTTGATACTAAAACAAAAATGCTCTTTTGTCTGTTCACCTCCCTCCCTCCCCCACCCAGTCCTATCTTTATTCAGCCTCATTTCACAGAAGGTTGACTCATGCTCTTCCAGTGTGAAAATTTCCATTTACATTTTACCATGTCAGTTTCTGTTTTCCCAGGAAGTAGTTTGGAACAAATGTCCATTGAGGCGTTTACCAACAAGCCAGCCTTCTCCAACCTCCCAGCATTCCACGTATGAGTGATTTCAAGTTCTTCTACTTCTCCAGGACCTCTTTGGAAGGCACCAAATAACAGGAGAGTCATAGTTAATGAGAAAATGGGATCACAGGCATCTAAAAAGATTCAATCTGTCTACAATTGTCTACAATTGTGCTGGAAACTTTTACATTCAGATGGTCTTCCTTCAGTTTGCAAATGAAAAGAAGAAGGAGGAGGAGGAGGAGGAGGAGGAGGAGGAGGAGGAGGAGGAGGAGGAGGAGGAGCAGCTCCCGATTCACCTATACAGTCAATAAAGGCAAAATTTCCTTTGAGCTAAGCTGAACGCAAAAT
The DNA here is from genome assembly GCF_028640845.1 of Ahaetulla prasina. NCBI lineage: Eukaryota > Metazoa > Chordata > Lepidosauria > Squamata > Colubridae > Ahaetulla > Ahaetulla prasina. Next base: position 210,305,842 of record NC_080540.1, read on the forward strand.
AGAACACTTCCATGGAGTTTTCTTGGCATTAATATGGTAGTGGTATACTTTCTGTTCCTCCAGTTTTGTTTTGTTATTCTTAAATTTCACAGACTACAGAACTTTGTCTTTTCCTGGTGAGCTCTTGTTGAGGTCCTAATCCAGTTGGAAGGTTCAATCCTGCTTAGCTTTTGGGTTCAACTCCAAATCTCCAAATAATGATTTGGAGTATCACAAAAAGAATTAATCAGGATGGGGAAATCTCTTACCTCCCATCTCAGTGCCAGACTGTAGGGAAAACTACTCTGAAGAAGACAAATCGCTTTGCGTAATTCAGAAACATCAATATTAAGGAAAAGAAGGAAGTGGTTTTAATATATAAAGATACCAATATTGCCAATTATTAATTTGTTAGCTTTATATTCTCCCTTAGAGGTTCAAGGCAGTGTACATAGCACACCTTACCATTATTTATTTATTTGTTAAATTTATATGCCACCCATCTCATTCTGAAAAGCAACTCTGGGCAATATATAAATAATTCCGATGTTTCCTCAGAATAATTCTAAGTGGTAGGTTGGGTGGAAAGAGTGCAACGTATCCAAAGACACAAACATGGGACTTCCTGCTGCTAATCCAACATTTTAACTCCATTGCACTGGCTCTTCATTTTGATTCACTCATTATTTATCCAGACAAGACAAGATGCCTTAAGCATGTGCAAATATTTGTTTTACATATACATGAGTGCATGCTTATATGCTTTTCTACATATACACAGTGTCAGCTTTGGAAGCCATACTAGGCCGAAGGCTTCTACACGCTGCCACTTTTTCCTGTGTGGGAAAGTAGGAGAAGAGGGGGGGTTGGTACAAGGGGCCGTTAGACATAATAACATTCTTCCTGCAGGTCAAGGTCAGGCCAAGACTACATCTGGAGTAGGAGTGGTCAGAGTGATGCCTCGAGATGGGACAGTTGGTGATTCGAGCACGTGATAGGCAGAGGAGTCAAGGGGTGGTGGTCGGGGGTTTTGTACTACTGAGGGAAAACCCGGATCTCCAGTTTATCCAGCTATGCCAGCTTACCTATGCTAGTAAAAGAACTTTGAAAGATGTTTGCCTCGGAGTCTTGTCTGCAGGAAGGGGTATTCTGGAACGCTGACACACAGCATGAATACATACCGCTGTGGTAAAAATATTTCCTGGAAACATAGTGAATTAGAGAAACTAAGGGGGCATCAGGACAGCAAAGTGACTAGATTTTTAGGTCTGAGTTTTCACCTATAGTTATTGCCTATAGGTGATACCTTCAGTTATCTCCAGGATAACTGGATAACTGGAATGATGGAAGAACTACAACTGTTGGACAGGGCAGGCCTTCCATGGTCAACAGTCAGTCCCTGCCCCCCAAAAGAGCAAATGAAGTAAAATGAATAATAAAAGAAGCCCAGTGAAAAGCAGAATTGCATGGAAGGAACATGTATCCTGTAGTAAAATGAAGACAAGAAGACAAAAATCAGAGAATAAAACAGCTAGGCCCCACATAATGGGGAAAAAACATGTTTCCTTATGATTCAAGCTTTTCAGGCAGTATTACAACAATTATAAAAATCTCTCATCATCTGATCTTATAAACTCTCTCACTTCCCACTAATTTTATATTATATTGCTTTTAAGTAATGGCTTAATTTTGCTTTCTGTAAGATAATTTGATTCTATTTACTTTGATTACACCTAATTAAATGTGTTGGTTCATAGATGTTCAGGATTACTGTACTGTTTGTAAGGTTTCTTAAAACAGATCACCATGATTCATTTTATGAGACTAATAACATATCACCTCACTTTTGCAGTTTCCTGTGCTCTAACATAATGGACAATTAGACAATTATGACCTGGTATAAATACAATAATAAAAAAAAAAACCCAACAGAAATTCCAAACAGGAATCCAGTAAAATCAAACCAAAAAGTCTTTTAAAATAGTAAGATACCTAATTGTCTCTAAAATATGGAGGAAAAAGAGATAGGTGACTCGTAGGCAGTGGTGGGTTGCTACCGGTTCACAAGAACCGGTAGTAAACATTTTGAGTAGTTGGGAGAACCGGTAGTAAAAATTCTGCCTGGCCCGGCCCCCAATCTATTGCTGCCTCCCAACTCCCAGCTGATTGGCTAGAAGGAAAACATCAGAACTCACTTCACAAAGAAGAGGGGGAAAAACAAGACACCGTCCCTTTAAATTGAGAAGCCAAGAAGCCTCCCAACTGATCGGCTCGCTTCTCAGCCAGGAGATCACTTGGCAAAGAAGAAGGGGAAAAAAAGAAAGATGCTGTCGCTTTAAATTGACACAACTGCTGGAAGAAGGCGGCTACTTGCAGAAACAGTTCCTTTCTGAGTCAGCTGAACAACAAACTGGATAAGAGGAGGAATTCTTACATGGTTCAATGTTTTTGAAGTTTTGGGATTTGTGCATTATGGGCTTTGTGTTTCTAAAAAGGTTTGGGCGATTTCCATTGTGAAGTATCCTGTCTTGAATGAGTTTTCTGCCTGCTTGTAAATGGAGCCGAACTTCCGCCTTCCACTTTCTATGATCTCTAAGCACCAGTAGCTGTTTTCTGCTTACAAAGTTTCCTTTATGCAGCTGGCAGGAATATGGAATTCCAGGCAGGTTCCTTGCTAGCAGCTTGATTATTCCTTAATTATCTGGGATATTTTATTTGGGAAATGAAGAGGGGGGAGTTTGATTCCTTTCCAGAACAGATTAGTGGGTGGGAGGAAGGATTTTGAAGTAACCTTCCCCTGGAGTGGGGAGGGAATGGGGATTTTAGGCTTGCTGTCAAACATCAGCCATAATACTAATGACTCTTCTGAACAATATGCAGGTTGTATTACATGAATAGCTATTTTATATGTGAAATTATGACTGAAACCTATATAGGTTCACACTGTCAGGAAGTTTGTTCTTAATTTTAGGGTGCTTCTCTCTTTGTTGAGTTTCCATCCATTGCTTCTTGTTTTGCCTTCTGGTGCTTTGGAAATACTTTCCCCCCCTCTTCTTTCTAGCAGCCCCTTAAAAGCCTGTTGTCTATCACACTCTTGGGCAAAGCATGTGAGCCATTTCCTCCTTTTGTGGTCCATCTATAGCAGAGGTCTCTAACCTTGGCCACTTTAAGACTTTAAGACAGCAAAGCTGGCTGAGGAATTCTGGGAGTTGAAGTCCACAAGTCTTAAAGTGGCCAAGTTTGAGACCCCTGATCTATAGTATGTAGATAATAAAGTTGAAAAAAGGTGAACAACATTTTTGCAGAACTATAGATACGTTGAGGCTGGGTGTGTCAAGGAATGACTGGGATGGGAGGGGCCAGGCGAGGTACCCCTTGACGTGAGTGACATTGAGTTGGCCACGCCTACCCAGTAATATGACCATCAAACCACACCCACTGTCACATGACCATCAAGCCATGCCCACAAAATAAGCCACACCCACAGAACTGGTAGTAAAAAAATTTAGAACCCACCCCTGCTCGTAGGTATAGGTAGACCTTGACTTACAACAGTTCATTTAGTGACTGTTCGAAGTTACAATGACATTGAAAAAAGTGACTTATGACCCTTTTTCACACTTACAACCATTGCAGCATCTCCAGGGTCACGTGATCAAAATCCAGATGCTTGGCAGCTGACTCATATTTATGATGGCTGCAATGTCCCGGGGTCATGTGATCCCCTTTTGTGACCTTTCGACAAGTGAAGTCTATCGTAAAGCCAGATTCATTTAACAACCCTGGTACTAATATAGTAAATGCAATGATTCACTTAAGAACTGTGGCAAGAAAGGTTTTAAAAAGCGACAGCGCTCACTTAACAAATGTCTCATTTAGCAACATAAATTTTGGGCTCAGTTGTGGTTGTAAGTCGAGGGCTATCTGTAGTCAGTGCCAAAATCATGGGGACTGTCTGGTTTGGTCTGCATTACTAGGAATCAGGTAAGAAAAAAAAATACAACAATAGCCTTTTCCCCCACTTTGTGATTTCCTTCTTTAAAGTGGAGAGAATGGGATGCCCCAGGGGTGAAATCCAGCAGATTCTGACAGATTTTGGAGAACCGGTAGCAGAAATTTTGAGTAGTTTGGAGAATCGGCAAATACCACCTCGGGCTGGCCCCAGGGGGTGGGAATGGAGATTTTGCAATATCCTTCCCCCAGGAGTGGGAGGGAATGGGAATTTTGCAGTATCCTTCCCTTGCCACACCCACCGGGCCATGCCCAAGGAACCGGTAATAAAAAAATTTGGATTTCACCACTGGGATGCCAACATTGGTTTTGTCACAATTGCTTTTGCACGTTATGAATAAAGTACCAGACGTTCATTACAAGGGTTTAGAGAGCAGAGATCCTTTTACTTCTTAAATAACAGAAGCTCCAGGCTACCAAAATATAAACAATTGTCAGTAGATGAAATCCCAGCCTACCTGGATTTCAGTTCTTAAGATCAAAGTTCAAATTAACTTAAAATGCAGTATGTGCCTAATTATACATTATTTTAATTATAGGTGAGGACATCTTGATGGGAATATGATCCCACTGGGACAAAATAGAAGAGGATAAGGGCCTCTTCTCCTTACAATAGAAATATTGTATTCAATATTTCCATGCATAATTTGAAAGCCAAGGGGGGGAATGGTTTACAAATGGGCCGGAGGAAACATTTTCTCTAAGTTTTTGATCCCTTCCAGAGGCAATGGGTATTTTGTTTTGATTTTAGACTGAGAAGTGATATTCTCTTTGTATCTGTACTTATGGATTTCCCTTTACCTTACTTGATAATAATAATATTTAAAAAGCATATTGTGTGCTAATTATTACTTATTTGGGTTTAGGGATTTTCTTTTTATTTTATTTATTGAGTTATTGAGATGTATTTTGTGTTTCGGGGGGGTGGGGGCTGCACCAAGGAAGGTCATTCAATCTCATTGTACACATGTTGTGCATTGACAATAAAGGTTTGATTTGATTTGACAACAAACTATTGCACAGATCAGCCTCCCACTAATTGGCATACAAGTAGTCCTCGATTTACAATCAGTCACTTAGTAACTGTTCAGAGTTACGACAGACCTCTCTAAGACTACTTACAACCCAGTTCTAAAATTACAACACCCACCTCCTTACCACAGTCAAATGACCACATATTGAGCATCCAGCAACCAGCCTGCATTTATGACCAACTGCAGCCTCCCACATTGAATTAGATGTAATCAAGGGAAATGACTTCATTTCCTTTGAACCAGCATTTATTTCTACTTTTTTTGGCAAAAATGACCCGTAGTGACCCATGGGTTTGCTTTACAACTCTGGTGCTTGTTTTACAACTGCGGCAGTCACTTTACAACCATGGGATTTTCTTAATGACCACTGCCAAAAAGGTCGTAAAATTGGGTTGGTCACCTGGTTGATGCCCTTTATGACTGTCATGTTTTATGACCATAATGGATAGATTGCATTATGGTTGTGAGTTGAGGATTACTTGCATTTTAAATTTGCTTCTACTGTATTTCTCTACAAAGGTATCTGCTGGAATGGAGGTTGAGAAAAGTCAAAATGCAACCTGATAAATTTGCTCTCCCATTTCTGATTCTTGAGAGTTGCCTAGGAAGACACAACTATTATGATTATGGAAGATTTCCAATTCCCGCATAAAAAGCTCTTCTTAATCCCGAATGAGTCACCGTCTTTCTGTTTTACAAACAATTGTCATGGCCATCCTCTTGACTTCTTTTTACCCTTCCTTCCTTAAAAATGCTCCTGATTCTCGGAATATACAGACAATAAGGGCAAACTATATTTTTTCAAGAACTGCTTTTGGAATAAGACTTTTTTTTATATAACATCCTGCTTTCAAATGGCGGTGGGGGAGGGTTGTATTCATCATGGGGGAATGATTTTAACGGAGGCTGTACATTTAAAAACAAAATTGGCCAGAAAGCACTTTTGGTTTCCCTGGAAACCTGCATTTACGCGTTAAGTGTCAAGGAGGCTTGCTGAGTAATACCACAGACGGTGAACCTATAGTTCCCTCTGACAGACAAGGATCCTACAGCTTCCTAACACATTTTTCTGATTTGTAGGAAACAATTTGCTAAGGAGTTAATCTGCTGCCAAATTGTATCCAGGGTGTTACACGTAATGCTGGATTTCATGCATTTTCTTTTTAAAAAAATAATAATAGATGAATTAATTTTGTAAGCCACAGAACCTACAAAACGGGCAGGTCGTAGACTCTCAGATCTAGCCGTGTTTGTACAACAGTGTTAAATCCTAGCACCAATAATTATCACTGCATGAAGAATTTTTATAAACCCCAACTGCTATAATTAATGACTGTTGTATTTTACGTTCCATCTTCAAAGAATGGTTGCAGTACATATGCATTAATTGAATTAAAGTGAGCATGCTATGCTGCCTCTCTAAAAAACAGAAGGCAGTGCCTCTTAGAAATGCTCACTCTTTACATTTCTGAAAGTGCAAAATAGCACAATACTGTTTTTGATTACAGGGCACTGGTGTATCAATTTACGCATATTTAGGTCCTGTAAAGATGATGCTGCATTGTAATATCCACTTTGCATGCATTTATTTTCAGGATGGCATTGGGAAAGCTTCCTGAGCCATGGGTTCCACCCAAAAACTGGATAATGCATGCTTTGCAAATGAGTTGTCCACCCCCAGACTGGGGAGTAAAATATATCTTTTTTCTTTCACCTTGTAATCTTTGTTGGATTCTCTGATTATGAATGGGTGGGTCTTTCATTTTGAATGCAGGTATGTCGAATGCCAAGTTAGTCTTTGAAGTGCCATGTCACCGGAAAGCATATTACAGCCTGAGGACTCTTCCAGATCACGAAGCGGAAGAGCCAATCCTATACTGGGTCAATGAAGAAGTGGAAGAATTATTTATTGCAACTTAAGTCATGGAAAGAGTTTGGAGAAATCCCCTGAGCTTTATTACTCACCCTACATATTGCTGGGGGAGGGGGATGGGACACACCTCACTCTTCACTCTTTTGAATATCACTAGGCTGAGATTGGTCAAGACTAGGTGGATGCTGTAGTGGATCTGATCTTAGATCTGATCTAAGAACTGGAAGAGGAGTAATCAACCATTAAGGGAGAGGTTTCAGGAAAGATTACTCAGTCCTGGGAAAGAAGAAAGTGTGAGAAAAAAAAACTCAGAACAACCCAAGCTTGATTTTTCTAAGCATAAGTAATAGTAAAGAGAAATTCCGGCAGACTTTCAAGATTCTGTAATAATTCTTCAATGGCAATAAAGAACACTCTTGAAATTCCTCTTTGTTGACTTGGCCTATTTTAAAAGGGGCTTGGAACAGTGGGTTTACCTGACTGAGAGAACCCAGGAGTAGATGAGGGTGCAGGAGGAAGCAAGATGGGTCCCCCAATGTCCCCTCTCAACTAAATCACTCCTTTGCACCTGAGGGTTTTTGTGAATGTAGGACAAGTTCTTTTCTGAATGAATGCTAGAAAACTGTTCAAAAGCAACCTGGCTAACCAGTAACATGCATGAAGGTAGGTTGCAGGACAAAACAGGAGCTAATGTTGATCAATAAATGCCATCCTCAAGCTGTGCTTCTAGGCCTAGGAATAGCAGTATTGGTAGTGGGTGATTTGAGGATTTGAGTTCTGACCTCATGGCTACCTATCCCTGGAAACATCTAATGGAGGGCCATGGAGAATGTGCAGTTCTGACTGGCCCATGAACAATACCAATATGATCTCCATGAGTCCAAGTGCTAGTGTCAAAATGGAGTGGGTAAAATAATTAAAACATGGCCACTTCAACCCTTTTCAAAAGCAGCAGGAAACTAGCGAATGCATTCTGCAGTGACAACAGAATCTCACTCTGTTTTCTAATTTCAATCCATTTCCTGTGCAGTACAGGACTAATTTAACTCAGCCCTTGGACTGCAAGGCGATCAAACCAGTCAGTCCTAGAGGAGATCAACCCTGATTGCTCTTTAGAATGCCAGATCCTGAAGATGAAACTGAGATACTTTGGCCACCTAATTAGAAGGAAGGACTCACTGGAGAAGAGCCTAATGCTGGGAAAGCTTGAGGGCAAAAGAAGAAAGGGACGACAGAGAATGAGGTGGCTGGATGGAGTCACTGAAGCAGTCAGAGTGAGCTTACATGGACTCCAGAGGATGGTAGAGGACAGGAAGGCCTGGAGAAACGTTGTCCATGTGGTCACGATGGGTCGGACATGACTTCGCATCTAACAACAACAATACTCTAGTGTTCTTTCAAGGGAGTGTACATGCAGCAAACAAATGACCAATAAAATGGGCCAGATTATGCCCACAACAAAAAGAATAATGCTACTTTAAATCTGGGAATGCTGAAGGAAAATTTTCACATTTGATGTTCTTTTAGGCCTTCAAGATCTGTTCTTGTGACCAGATCCTTGGGCTCCCATGGAACCAGAGACTTAACTAGATGGATCCCTTGTTGAAGCAAGACTAGGAGGATGCTATGAGGATGCCATTTCTTATACTCTCTCCACTTTGGCTGTGTTTTGGGTTCTTAAGGATATTTATTACAAGAGGTTATTTATATTTGTATATACTGTTTTTATATTTTTCTAATTATTGTTGTGCATCCCCCACCCCCACCCCCGTCGTCTAGATGAGATAGCAGCAGTGGTGAAATGCTCCCGGTTCGGACTGGATCATGCAATCCGGTAGCGATGAGGGCGGGTAGTTCGGTGAACCAGTAGCAAAAACTCCTCCCCTCCCCCGCCCATGCCCACCCAATCACCTTGTGCCCACTTGCCTACTTGGCAGCTTCCTGCTTCTTTCGGTCTCACTCGCTATTCCGGCCTTGCTTCAGCTGCTGCAATCAATTGCATCAACTAGCAAATGAATCTGCCTGCCTGTAATCCATCTCATCAGTGAGCAACTCAATCTGTCTGCCTTTTCCCTTGAATTAGGTAAGTAAGGGGGGGGGAGCTTTAGAAAAATAGTTAATTGGGGTTTTTTTTAGGAGTTTCATTTTTTTTTAGACATAGCAATTTAAAGTTAAGGAAGTTTTAAAGTTAAGGAAGTTTTAAATTTAGCTGCTTGTGGCATTTTGTGTGTGTGTGAGAGTCAGTTGTGTTGTGTGTGTGTAAAGTGTGAAAGTTGGTTTTTGGTACCTCTTATTGTTTTGTGTACTTTATTATTTTTATTATTTATTGTTATTGGCCACACCCATCCAGTCACCTGACCACCAAGCCACACCCACAGAACCGGTAGGGAAAATTTTTAGAGTTCACCCCTGGATGGTAGCTTTATAAATTGTATTAATTAAATAATTAAATTTTATAAATAAGGAACAATTTTCAGCTCTCTTAAGATAACACCATGAGGAAGTGGCAGATAAATCACAGATACCAGGACATATTTCTGCTGCTGTTAGAGGAACAACTTGTGTCTGAAACATTTGCCAAAAACCCTATAGAACTGATGCACGTGTAAAATATTTCCTGTCAGAGAACCACTCACCGCACTCATAGAAAGCAATAACTGTCAGGCATATTAAATGGTTTTCTATAGGCAAGTATCAGTTCCCTCCTTGAATGGAACAGCTGTTCTGCACAACCAAGAGTGAGTAGAAAATAAAGACGGGCACGTCTGACTGAAATTTCAGAGACGGTTTGATTCAGGAGCATTGAATTACAAAGTCAGAAATACGGCTAAACACTACTTGAAGCAGAGGGACTATTTCTTGAGCTGAAGGTCCTTCGAACATCTCTCCTCTCTTCTGCAAACAGATTGGGGTGCCTAGCCTTAAATAAGGGTTTAGACTGATGTGTTTCGTGAACTTAGCGAATTCTTCTCTTGGACAAACCATAGTTAAACAAACCACAATTTAACGAGATGTGTGAATCCAGCCCCACAGCAACAAGGACTAATTACCCCGGGGATCAACGGACATTTTCTGTAAAAGATCCCGCCTCTCGTCTGTCTTGGTGGGTATGAATGGCAGGCCTGCAAGCCAAGGAACATGGCAACCATTGGATAATGCTAGCAAGGAACCTGCTGATAAGCTGCTACTGCTGCTCTGTCTGCCCTGTCCCTCACCTTTAGCCCTGCCCTTCATCCTGGGAGCTTGGCTGACGCTCAGCTGTCAATTTGCTGCCACTTCTTCATCCATTGTTAGCTTGCAGGCCATCTAGAAACAGGCAGCTAGCCAGATTTGGTCTGTGGACTGTAGTTAGCCAACCCCAGAATTATACTGTTGCCAATGCATGACAAGGATGAAAAATTGGCTCCTGAAGAAACTACTTGGGGCCAATGATGGTGAATAAATCACAGATGTGTTAAAGGTGATACACCACAATGTTTTTTGTGACACACTCATTCATCAACACCCAAAAATAACTGTTCTGGAAAGCATGCTCTGTTCTCACACAACTTGCAGAAGCTGAGAAGGCTGCATGAGAATGGGATGTACTCTTGTACACTTTGGGAGCCTCGGAAAGTCACAGAAGCCTCCAAAAGTCATGTCCCACAGTTTTTGGAGGCTTCAGAGGCCACCGACCAGCATTCTCCAAAACTGCTTCAAGAACAAAGGTCTCATGTGACCCAGAGTTGCTTTTTTTGTATTTTTTTAAATAAGTAAAAAATATTTTTCTTTTGTTTGGGGTGTGTGTGTGTGTGACACACCAATGGAGTTAAGTTAGGCATTTTTCTAATTTTTGCCATGCCAAGCCCAAAAGGTTGGACATCACTGACTTAAGGCAATGCAAGTAGGTTTTTCTTTTCCTTTTTAAGACCCTGTGATCCCTTGTAATGGAGTGGAATCAGGGCAATTGAATGGAGCTGAGTATTTACTGGCCAAATGCCCTTCCTGATACCTACATGGAGTTCGGAGCAGATATTTGCTCTTTGCACCCTGATAGAGAAACATTCTGTCGCTGCCTAGGTCTAAACTCTTAACCTTCCAAGTGGGAGGTGAGCATCTTCACCTCTAAGCCACCACACACCATCCAGGCAATGCAAGTAGATTAACTTTATACAATAAAGGGGACAAAAACTAGGACATTGCCAACTCCTGAGACAGGCCAGATGGCTTAAGGTTGCAAGTTCACTTTCTAGTACTGAACCATAACATTTCCCTGGTTAATAATAGCACTGGAATGGCTTCCTAGCCACCATGCTGAAGGCTTTTAAGGTCTGCTATTGAAAACATTTCTGTCCTCAGAGTGTCTACAGAGTCTAGTCAAAAAAATCAAGATGGAGAACATGACAATGCAATTAAACATCCATCTGTGTCTTTATGTGCATTGCTTTGATTGCACGATTGTGGACGCCATCTTTACTTTTTCAACCACACACTGTGGATACTCTGTTTTCAATTTGTTTGAAGGACTAAGACTATATGAATTAAACCTGAAGGCATGTTTCCCTTTACACATTAGCCTTTCTCTGCTTGCACTAAACCACAGTATGCACAGGGGTGAAATCCAGCAGGTTCCGACAGGTTCTGGAGAACCAGTAGCAGAATTTTTGAGTAGTTCGGAGAACTGGCAAATACCAGGTCTGGCTGGCTCCAGAGTAAAGATTTTGCAATATCCTTCTCCCAGGAGGGGAGGGAATGGAGATTTTGCAATATCCTTCCCCTGCCACGCCCACCAAGCCACGCCCACAGAATCCGTAGGGGAAAATTTTGGATTTCACCCCTGAGTATGCACATGGTCTGCCAGGTTCTTTTTGCTGCTGTAATCCATATCTCGGGAGTTAGATTCATGTTTAGCTACTCAGGCGTTAAGTTGGGCTATTTATTTATTAGGTTTCTACACTACCCATCTCACCTAAGTGACTTTGGACCCTTTACAACAGCATAATAAAACTGTACAGATACATGAATAAAAACATAGCTTAAAAAAAAGAGTTAAAAACAAGTTAAAACTCAAGCAGGTTTGCCCCTTAAGCAGCCACCTAACTGCAAACACAGGTACATCATTTTTGCCCGAGATGTTGTCAGGCGACAGAGATCTGGCTTAGACCACGGAACTGACAGCTGAAGGTGTGCGTGTGTAAGACAGTTTGTTCTCTCTCACCTTACTGTGCCCTCCACCCCCACCCCCTACTCAGCTGCTCTCTGAGCTTCTCCAAAGGGTGACAACAGCAGCACTAAGGAACAGGATGGAGTCTGATACAGTGAATCAAAGGCCAGAGGTGATGAAGAAATGACAGGGCAGGGCATTCATTCTCCAACTTTTTCTTACATCAATAAATATGTTTTGTAAAATGATTGGATCTATGAGATGTTTGCAAACTATCCGGGTTCTTTGCTTGATGGAAGAAAGCATTGTCCATTTCTGGAGCTATAGTGTAACCACAACTAATCCCACTGCTTTGCATATTCTTCTTTCTGGTGTTATGTCTCAGTCGCAACAGCTGAGAAAGAAAGCACTGGGATTTCCAGGAGGGCAAGTCACTGGGAGAATTAGGAAGAAGGTTGCCGAACTCTATGTACACCCAGCATAGGCTAAGCAACTTCTACAGTTCCTTGACATCTGATATATCATGGGTCCCCAATCCCCGGACTCTGGACCAGTAGAGGTACGTGGCCTGTTAGGAACCAGGCTTGCAAGTGGTCAGCAAGGGGGCGAAGCTTCATCTGCACATGTGCGGGATCTTGGTTGCACACAAAACCATCCTCCCTCCTTGTCCGTGGAAAAATTGTTTTCCACAAAACTGGTCCCTGGTGCCAAACAGGTTGGGGATCGCTGTGATACATGATGCTTACTTTATGAAAAATGAAAAAAAAAAGTATTGAATTGAAAAAGAAGATTAATGGCATCAGATATGGGCAGTTGGGTTCAGACAGCCATGTATCAGACATTCATATCAGTGGTGGGATTCATTTACCTTCCCTACCAGTTCGCAAATGTGAGCACATGCTTGGTAGTCACACATTACGTCTGGGTGGGTGGGAAGAGCCTCCTGCAGTCGCCGCTACCGGTTCGTGCGAACCGGAGGGAACTGGCTGAATCCTACCAATGATTCATATGCAATGTTTGAGGTTTTTTATACATGGTACGATAAGTGGCTGAACATGTGGACTCTCTGGAATGTTTACTATTCTCTCCATGCATTTTGTCTCCCCTCCCAACCCAGCACCATGTGATCCCTTTGGAAGAAGCATTTTACGGCAACGTCAGAACAACTGGTTAATGTCTATGCAACTCAGCTATTGAGGTTCCTTGCCTGACCATTTTTCAAAACAAGCAGTGTGGAAATTCAGTATATGCTGGGAATTACCTTGCATTATCACCCAAATATACCATAAATATTTGTTTAGCTGTGTTATTGTAAATCACCAACAGTTGTCTTGGAATTACAGCTGGTATTAAAATAATACATGCTTTATGGGCTCCTGATGATTCTTATTCAGATGCTCTTCTCCAAACCTGTTCTAGTTTCTCTAAATCCCTCATTAATGGTGGGGACCAGTGGTGGGTTTTAAAAATTTTTTACTACCGGTTCTGTGGGTGTGGCTTGTTGGGCATGGCAAGGGAAGGTTACTGCAAAATCCCCATTTCCTCCTGATCAGCTGGAATTTGGGAGGCATAGAATAGATGGGGGCAGGGCCAGTCAGAATTTTTACTACCAGTTCTCCGAACTATTCAAAATTTCTGTTACCGGTTCTCCAGAACTGGTCAGAACCTGCTGAAACCCACCTCTGGTGGGGACCCAGGACTGGATTCTCATGAGGTAAGCGGGCCTGATCCTGCCTGAATAAAATGGAATTTAATTTATAAACTTTCTGTAATTTATAAACTTTATTTTCTGTTGGTGCTGCCTAAATTTTCATTTGGCTTTTTTTGGTGTAGTAGCAGATTGTATTGCTGACTGATACTCCATCTGCAATCACATTTTTTTGCAAATACCATAACCAAACTATCCTATATCTTGTACATTTCTTTTTTGTTTCCTAAATGAAAAATTTGGCTCTTGTTTTCCATTAAGTTTGACTGCATTACTTTCACCCCATTCCTCAAACCACTCAAAATATTTGAATTTTATTAAGCTTTTTAGTTATTCTAACCAGTGTGGCATCATCCTCCAATTTGATAAGTGTTTCCTCTATCTCTTCAACACATCATTAATAAACATACTGAAAAATAGAAGTTGCAGGACTGAACCTTGCAATAACTAAACTTTTAAAACCTTCTAGTCTGAATGTGGACATTCGATGAGTGCGATTTGAGTACGATTTTAGAGCAAGCTGTATATCCATTGAACTCTGTGTTTATCCTATTTAACTAGCTCATTAAGAAGGATGTCATGGTACAATTTGTCAGATCCCTTGCTGATATCAAGTTATATTATGTCTACAGCATTCCAACGATCTATTAAGAAATTACCCAATTAAAAACTGAGATGTTCTTGGCAAACTCATGGTGATTCTGCTAATTACATTTTTTTCCCCAGAATGCTTATGGATCAGAATTTAGGCAGCCTACATCTCTAATGTCATCAATTTTTATGATTTACTGTAGAAACATCTTACAACTAACTACAAGTGGTGGATTGCCTTTTATCCCTCTTTGAAGATAAGAACAGTTCTCTCTAGTCATCTGACATTTCATCAGTTCTCAGGGATTTATTTCTCCCCCCCCATCATCATCAATATCGTCTGTCTGTCTGTCTGTCTGTCTGTCTGTCTGTCTGTCTGTCTATCTATCTATCTATCTATCTAGCTAGCTAGCTATCTATCTATCTATCTATCTATCTATCTATCTATCACATTTCTATAGCCACCAATCTTATACAACAAACTCTATGATAAGAAATATTAATTTAACCAGATCATCCGTTAATTCTTTCAGGAATCATTCATCTGATTTTGCAGATTTAAACTTAGATGTAATGTGCTGCGAATGTCACTGTGGGAGAGTTAGAGCAAGAGTAAGGAACTTCTGGCCCTTCAAATGTTCAGCAATATTTGAAGGACCACAGTTTCAGTATTCTTGACTTAGAAAATATGCTGTTCATAAGCTGGATAAGAATTTTATTACCTCTATCCAGAAAGAAGAAGAGAGCAATTCAAACTCCTGGCATATGCCCACCTTCCCTTAGGTCAGGAACCTCCAGTCTGCAGCTCATACAAAATCCATGGTGCTTCTGCAGTCATTAAACAACAACATTCCATGAACCACGTGGTTCCCTTCTTGCACAATAATTAGATTTCTGGAAAGCTTTCTACTCACAGGTTGAGACCCCTTGAAAATCCCTCCAGAATGGCAATTAACTCTAATGACAGGCTTTTTTTCATACTTGATTGTCATATAGCTGTGTGATTTCCATAGAGACCACAGTTGGTAAATGATACTGTTTCTGCACATTGAGACACTCACAAAATTCCCCCTGCCTGGTAATTAGCTTTGAAAAAAAGGTTTTAATAAAAGCCTGATTGTATGCTATGTGTATATGTGAAAATAAGATGCATTTGACAGATAGCATGCATGGTAGGTGTGAGAATTGTTTCTGAATGCGTGTTATATGTGTGTAGGTGAGTTTGAAAACAGATGAAAAATAAAAGCAACTGGACAAAACCATTCTTGAACAAGAGGAAGAATTGACAGCATTCTGATCCAATAATTGACATAGACTTCTGAGACTTGCGCAAAGCACAAATGACATAATTCTATCATTGTTCGTTTGCTTCCAGCATCTACTAATCACAGTTAATTCCTATGCCTGTGGAAAAGTTTTGTCAATACTTCAGCATTATGATAGAGGAGGAGGAGGAGGAGGAGAAGAAGAATACAGAGAGATAGATAGATAGATAGATAGATAGATAGATAGATAGATAGATAGATAGATAGATAGATAGATAGATAGATAGATAGATAGATAGATAATGATATAGATAGACAGACAGACAGACAGACAGATGAGAGACAGAGATGATGGATGATATAAACAGATGATAGAGATGAGATAATTGATAAAAGGGAGAGTGGAGAGAGAGAGAAATGGTCCTCTTAATAAGTGCCATAATCATGAACCTATTTATTCCAGTTCTGGGACAAAGTGTAGATTTGTATATTTGTGTACAATTGTATTTACTAATATCTGTGCATGTGTATGTCTATGCAGATTTTATGGATTTTGTAGTTTTATTATTGCTGTGAGTTGTCCAGAATTGCGCTCTTAAGAATGGTGACCATTCTACAAATCTTTTAAATACATTTGTATAAGCGAACAACCAGGGAGGGGCCATTGTCATTATGAATAAGGTAGAATATGTCATGGAAACTCAGAAGCAGCTCTCCAATGCTACATGCTACCAACTTCTCTTCTCCAATCCCAAAACAACATATTAGAGAGAACTACACAGTCTGATGAGAACATTTCATCAGGACATATTAGACTGTGTCTTAAATGCTCAGGGGCACCCACTAGCTAGTGTCTGTCTTTTTCCCAAATTACACAAACCAAGCAACCTAAGCTAGCCCATTGTCTGAAGCACTGGAATGTTCACAGCTGGAATATTTTGTAAGCTCAGAACCTTGGCCACAAGCACTCCCAGTTGCTTAAGATACTGTAGACTTCCCAAGAAAACCAAATCCCATAGGTGTGTCAAACTCAAGGCCCAGGAGCCGGATTCAGCTCACGGGGTGCTTAGATCTGGCCTGTGGAGACAGCAAAGGACTGGCCCACGGTGCCTCTACCAGCGAAAATGGAGTGGCCCTCCCGAGTTCCATTTTTGCTGGCAGAGGATTGGAGGAGGCCGTCACAGCTGAAAATGGAACTTGGGAGTCTGTTTTCTCTGGCAGAGTGTTTGAGCCACCACAGGTGCTCTGACACAAGTGATGTTGAGCTGGCCATGCCCACCCTGGGTACGCCCACTCCATCCTTCCAAGATCAAACAGAACCCTGATGCGACCCTTAATGAAATCGAGTTTGACACCGCTGCCATAGGCCATCTCCCTAATAGCTTCATTTTAGCCGTCATGGACGTTGAGGCATAACACCAACGTCACCCAACCCATGTGGCATCTCTCACATGTACCCTCCCCAACCCATGTGGCATCTCTCACACACTTTCACACACCCTTCCTGTTGTGGCTCCAGCGTCCCCCCCCCGGGCCTGGCCCCCTGCCAGAGAGTGACTCAGAGAGTGAGGGGGAAGGGCTGTCAGGGCTGTCAGGGCTCCCCTCCACAGGGCCGGCCTCTCTGGCTCAGCTCCAGGAGCCAGAGGCAGGCCAGGTGGAGGAAGTAACGAGGCCTCTGTCTCCTGTATCTCCCCCCACCCAGCAATGCTCCCAGACCCAGCTGTGGACAATCAGTCCTGGTTAGATTCCAGGTTTCATAGACAAGAGAGGCGGGAACAACAGAAGCAGGGATGGGGCAGGCCTAGAAAGTGATGAGTCACGGAGCCACACCCCACAGGGTATAAAAGCTGGAGGGGCTGCTATACTACTTTGTGACGAACAAATCAACTGACTGGAGAAAACTTGAGCTGAACTATTTGACTGAGCATTTGGCTTGGAGTGCTGTTTGTTCCTGACTTCCTGGTGACACGCCGGCATCAAGAAAGATAAAAGAAAACCTTGGCAGACGCTCGGTGTTTGCTGCCAGAGCTGATAGCTGCCATGGACTAAATTGACAGCTAATTGAGTCATTTCACGTGCCTCCCGGACTGAGGTGGGGGGACAGAACATTTCCCAACATTTCCTGCACCCCCATGCACCCTTCCCAACCTATGCTGCACCCCCATGTGCCCTTCCTAACCAGTGCAGTGCCCATTACTTTTTATTAAGTCAATTAAAAGGAAGTTTAAACTTCATGTAGAGGGAGGGAGGGAGGGAGGGAGGGAGGGAGGGAGGGAGGGAAAGAAGGAAGGAAGGTTGTTTCTGGTGCTTCTTGCAAGCATCCTTCCTGTATACAGCATCCTGTATACTGCATGAATCAAGAAGAGGGCCATGAAAATATTTACAGACCCCTCGCATCCTGGACATAAACTGTTTCAACTCCTACCCTCAAAACGACGCTATAGAGCACTGCACACCAGAACAACTAGACACAAGAACAGTTTTTTCCCGAAGGCCATCACTCTGCTAAACAAATAATTCCCTCAACACTGTCAAACTATTTACTGAATCTGCACTACTATTAATTTTCTCATAGTTCCCATCACCAATCTCTTTCCACCTATGACTGTATGACTGTAACTTGTTGCTGGCAATCCTTATGATTTATATTGATATACTGACCATCAATTGTGTTGTAAATGTTGTACCTTGATGAACGTATCTTTTCTTTTATGTACACTGAGAGCATATGCACCAAGACAAATTCCTTGTATGTCCAATCACACTTGGCCAATAAAAAATTCTATTCTATTCTATTCTATTCCTTCAAAAGGACACTCAATAGGGACACCAACAGAAAATTGAAAAGCACTTCCATTCTCACCAATATTTTTTTTTTTGTCCACCCATAGTCATTCTGTTTCTTTGAAACAATGGGTCATGGGTTGTTTAGTATATTGTTTATAAAGTTTAAAAGTGATCCTGGTTACACTCTTTTGCTCTTCTTAATCTCTGGTAATAGCTTCCTAATTACTGTTAATAGTTAAACATTATTGATCACTAAATCATATCAGGATGCTCCTCCTATCATTTGTTTAATTGATTTTATGTCTTTTGTTGATCTTGTTCTGTTGATCTGAAGTTTACCCAGGTATACGAAATGTATATAAATGCTTAACAGTATGCTTTAAAAGGGAACGTAAGAGGCAAAGAGAGAAATGGCTGTGCTTTGCTTTTATCGATCCTGGAATTTAAAGTAAAATATTATTACATAAGTACACTATGCACATAAATATTGCAGGTACTTGTAAGTATTATCTGCACATTTCCTTAATATTATTCAGTTAGGACTGAAACATTGTTGAGTCCATTGTTGGATATTTTGGAATATTTGGAGCAGCATAATAATAAAAAAGCTATACTTATTTATTTTTTTTTAGAGGTGGGAAAGGCCTTTGACAATTTGAACTGGGTTTTCCTGTTCAAAGTTTTGAAATATACGAACTTTGGAGATAACTTTATAAAATGGGTAAGATACAAGGTTGTTCAGCTGGGCTCCTTGTTAGCTTCAGAGTTAGCCCTAATTAGCAGCACAACAGAGTCATATTGGGAAACACCCTCACCCAATGTGTTTTGAATTCTGTTTTTTTTTCTTGATTATTTATGTTCCAAAAGAACATGTACAGTGGACATGAAGAGGTACTCTGCCCACATGCATAGAAGCACACTCTTCTAAACAACAACAACAAAATATTAACAGAGTTGGAAGGGACCTTGTAGGTCATCCAGTCCAATGCCCTGCCCAAGCAGGAGACCCTATACCATTTCTGACAGATGGCAGTCCAGTCTCTTCTTGAAAGCTTCCAGTGATGAAGCTCCCACAACTTCCAAAAGCAAGCTGTTCCATTGGTTAATTGTTCTCATTGTCAGAAAATTTCTCCTTATTTCCAGGTTGAATCTCTCCTTGTTCAGTTTCCATCCATTATTCCTTATTTGGCCTTCAGGTGCTTTAGAAAATAGCTTGACCCCTTCCTCTCTGTGGCAGCCCCTCAAATATTGGAACACTGCTATCATGTCTCTCGTGGACCTTCTCTTCACTAAACTAGCCATGCCCAGTTTCTGCAACTGTTCCTCGTGTTTTAGCCTCCAGTCCCCTAATCACTTTGCACTCTTTCTAGGGTCTCCACAGGTTTTTTACATCGTGGTGACCAAAACTGGATGCAATATTCTAAGTGTGGCCTTACTAAGGCTTTATAAAACAATGGTGCGCCAAGCAGCTCTTTATAGTGCTGAGTGCTGGCCATTCACCAAATGCATTGAGCACACTTTGTGCACCATGGAGATGCACATGCTTCGTTATTCATGAGGCATTTTTCTCCCTGACCCTGTCAGCAATGACACAATGTGGAAGAAAATGGGCACTATGCCAATATCACAGAGAATGCAGGAGAAACACCTAGAGTGTTACAACAATGTACTACAAACAGCACCCTACACCATTGCCTACTTTGGCTTCCACTTCCACATGTATGGCAAGTGCCTGTGTGGAAGACCAAACAAAGATGGCAAGATCCGATAAATGTGGACATGAAAAATGTCTAGATGGGCCTGGATCATGTTTGATCATGCAAGGTGGCACTTGTTGACCCAGAAAGCGGATCCTGCACCTGCGGGGGAAATGCTAGGGTGATTATGATGATGATAATGAGTTTATCCCAAATATGGAATGCTATCAAGAAAACAAAATAAACTCCATAAATAGTTTTCATTGCTAATTTAACTGTTAACGTTAATATCAGTCCTGTAAATATACACTTCTGAATTGATTATATATAGTTTATTTTTTTAAAAAAACCTCTATAACACTACATTTTTCAAAAATGTTGCTCACAGACATCATTAAAGTGCATTGGGTTCAAATAACTGATTCGCCAGTTGCACCCCTTTCTAGACCGGGATTCCCTATGCACAGTCACTCATGCTCTCGTCACTTCTCCCCTGGACTACTGCAATGCTCTCTACATGGGGCTCCCCTTGAAGAGCACCCGGAGGCTTCAGTTGGTCCAGAATGCAGCTGCGCGGGTGATATATAACACCTCTCCTGCGCAATATAACACCTGCACATATAACACCTCTCCTGCGCAAGCTGCACTGGCTGCCTGTGGTCTTCCGGGTGCACTTCAAGGTGTTGGTTACCACCTTTACAGTGCTCCATGGTTTAGGACCGGGTTATCTACGGGATCGCCTTCTGCCACCGTTTGCCTCCCACCGACCCGTGCGCTCCCATAGGGAGGGCCTTCTCAGGGTGCCGTCAGTCAAACAATGTCGTCTGGCGACTCCCAGGGGGAGGGCCTTCTCTGTGGGGGCCCCTACCCTCTGGAACAAGCTTCCCCCAGGACTACGTCAACTTCCTGATCTCCGGACCTTCCGCCGCGAGCTGAAGACGCATTTATTCTTCTGCGCAGGACTGGCATAGAATTAGTATTAGTATTTGTAATTTTAAATGGGGTTTTATGGTTTTATGTATTTTAATTTAGGGGCCAAATTTAATAAGTTTTTTAGCACTGTTTTTATTTGTATTGTATCCATTGATTGTTGATTTTATCTGGCTGTGCACTGCCCTGAGTCCTTCAGGAGAAGGGCGGTACAAAAATTAAATTATAATTATTATAATTATAATTATAATTATAATTATAATTATAATTATAATTATTATTATTATTATTATTATTATTATTATTATTATTATTATTATTATTATTATTATTCTATTCTATTCTATTCTATTCTATTCTATTCTATTCTATTCTATTCTATTCTATTCTATTCTGACTTAAACAACGAACAAACAAAAAACCGTGGAAGCAGTCACTAAAGTCTCAGATTATACAGAATTGAGGCACTGGCATAAGAGTCATCCTTACCCCTACACTGTTCTTAATTGAAATTGTTCCCTTAAGTGCAACTTAGCTTTGCCTGGATGGAAAACAAAGGATGTTTTTATTATGCCCATCGTTCAAACCTAGTGTGCAACATATGGCTTCAATCTGAAAGAGGTGGATGAGAAAATACAACAAGCCTTTTCTCCACCATTGAGACCTTATTCAGTTGAGGCTTTATTAATAGCAGACTCACACCGTATGTGGTTTGTCTCTTGCTTGCATAGGACTCTTATTTTGCTTTTCTTTAAAAAAAAATCATATTTTTTTTGAAGGCAAAGATCGTTGACAGCTGAACTGCAACCTTCGGCATTGTTCCTTGTTAGTTGATGTCTTAAGCAGTTGTCTTTCGGCAACTTCTAGACATCCATACAATCTCTATCTAGGTTTAGATGAATGCAGCGATTTCCTATAAAACTCAGCATCAGCACAAAGTGAGCTAAGCAATCTGTAAATACAGAAACAAAAGCAAAGCTAGCAGGGCCCTGGCTTGCTTCCTTGCTTGCTTTGGAGTACACAGATATTTCCTTCATAAACCAAAACCACTCACATCCAAACCATCTTAAAAGCTTGTTCTTCTATGGAAGGTTTCAACCGAAGCTTTGGTTACAGACCGAGCACAAATCCAAATTTAATGCTGCATTTGAGTCTGTGTGGTGTTTTCTCCTGGAAGGGCCTCACTAGTTTCCCCTTCAAAAAAGGAAATGAAATATAATTTATTAAGTAGCTTCTTGGCTGGAAGTTTTGCACTGGGTTGTCTGATTTTGTATTCTGAATTTCCTTAAGGGCTGTGAAGCTGCATGTTTCTCATTTTATGCGGTTCCATTGCCGAACCCTTCTCTTGTGCTCTTGTTATTTGGCTTGACTGCAGTGCATCCTAATACATTTTGTTCCTACAAAGATTGTACATAGGCAGCGGAGTTCGATTTACAGGTACTTGGAGAAAAATGTCACGAAATGCACATTTTTCAACCAAACCAAAGAATTAAGCCAGACTGGATAAACTGGAAATCCTAAGGGTGTAACTGAATTACAAACATTTACTTGTAGCACTTCAGTAGTAGTAGTATCTTTCAACCATTCCCCAAGGACTACAAAAACTAC
The DNA here is from genome assembly GCF_028640845.1 of Ahaetulla prasina. NCBI lineage: Eukaryota > Metazoa > Chordata > Lepidosauria > Squamata > Colubridae > Ahaetulla > Ahaetulla prasina. The sequence goes on from NC_080540.1 coordinate 210,328,468, forward strand.
ATTCGAAAAACTACAATTTCCACAGTTCCTGGAGGAGAGAGATAACCCTTGTAGTAGTTGGGCATCAGGTGCATAGATGGGCCTGTAACATTGATGGCCAGTGTAAAGAAATGCAAGTATTTTACACCCTTTTCCTTATAGCTTGGCTCTTACTTTAGAGCAAAGTTGCCTTTTCTTCCCATACAGGTAGCATAAAGATGGTTATCCCAGAGGAAAGAATAGCTTTCTCACCACTGTCACCAAATGTGTTGTATTTCAGTTCCTAACCCAGTTAGATGTTCAAACTTCCTGGAAGTTGGATTGCCTATCCCAGACTCTATTCTTTCATCAAGCAATTGGGACTTTCTAACTGATATGGTGTAAATGTTCACATCTAGTATGATCCCAAGCTATGGTTCAATAGTGCATATTTGAGCCTTAGATCCAGGCATTCTCTACATCAGAGGTGGGGAACTACACCCCCTTTATGACTTGTGGACATAGCATTCTGGGAGTTGAAGTCCACAGGTGATAAAAGGGCCATAGTGCCCTACCCCTACTCTACATGTTCCAAAAGGTCATAAGGCCAACTTTTTTTCTTATGGAAACTGTAGATTTGATTTATCTTCCCAAATCAGGACTGCAAATCCTGTGTTGGTTTATTATGTTTTGGAGGAAAACAAACTTTGTATTGTACCTCAGGGTGGATGTAAAACTAAATTTATATTGCCATGAAAAAGGAATTGCAGACAAATACAAGAGGAGGAAGAGGAGGTTTAATGCTATTATTTTCACAGAATTTGACCGATGGTACTTAGTGTTCAGAAAATTCATTTTGATCCCATTTTGCAAGATGTCAAATCAAACATGTCTTTAAATTATTAAAACATTTAGTAATGTAGTTATGCCCATGGTTAAATTTTCAATCAACCTGTAGAGGAGTGGTGGGAAGGGTACAAAACTTTAGATGTTAATGAACTACAGCTTCCAAAATCCCACGCTATTGTCTATGGAAATTCACAATCATCCTGGTCATGGTTGATCCACAGATGTTTTTCCAAAAGGCAACTGAACCTTCTTGAGAACATTTTCCTCGAAAACAAACTGAAGAAGCTTCTTGAATGAGAAGTGAAACATGGAAAAAACCCAAGAAAGTCCAATTGCCTTTTGGAAAAGTACCATTGGGACATCCCTTGTTATTAATAATAGCACCTATGGTGGGGGAAGGGAATTATACCTGATCGAATGTCTGGAATCCATTGATGCGGTGGAATCTCCAGCTAGAGTGGAGGGGGAGTGAAAAGACAGGTGTGCCTAGAGTTCTTGTAGGGAAGGAAGAGATGGGAAACTAGACTTCCCCTTCAAAATTCCTGCTGTTCCTAAGTCGATGAGATTCTAGTAAATAGGTAGGCAACAATAAAGAAGCTCTGATTAGCTTACACTGTCATTCTGATTCCTTGTGCCTTACAACTTGAAACCAACTCTTAACAGAATATAACAGAATAAAAGAGTTGAGAGTTTTGAAGTCTTCTAGTCCAACCCCCTCCTCAAGCAGGAAACCCTATACCATTTCAGTCAAACGGTTGTCCAAACTCTTCTTAAAAACCTCCAGTGTTGGAGCACTCACAACTTCTGGAGGCAAGTTGTTCCACTGAATCATTTTTCTACCTATCAGGAAATTCCTCCTTAGTTCTTTTTTTTTTTTTATTTGAATTCATATCCCGCCCTTCTCCGAAGACTCAGGGCGGCTTACACTGTGTTAAGCAATAGTCTTCATCCATTTGTATATTATATACAAAGTCAACTTTTATTGCCCCCAACAATCAGGGTCCTCATTTTACCTACCTTATAAAGGATGGAAGGCTGAGTCAACCTTGGGCCTGGTGGGACTTGAACTTGCAGTAATTGCAAGCACTGTGTTAATAACAGACAGACTTAGTCTGCTGAGCCACCAGAGGCCCCTAGGTTGCTTCTCTCCTTGACTAGTTTCCACCCATTGCTTCTTGTCCTGCCTTCAAGTGCTTTGGAGAATAGTTTGACTCCCTCTTCTTTGTGGCAGCCCCTGAGATATTGGAACACTGCTATCATGTCAACCGCTAGTCACTAATGCCACTTAAAAAGAATTCTGCCTTATTTTGTACACATGAGGCTGAATGACGTTAGCATGAACTAGCCAGAAAAATTACAGTAATGAGACAACACTTTTCATTTCCATGATTTGCTGTTTGCTGGAAAGGTATTCGAGAGTGCTCGATCAGAGTTTTTTTCCCTGATCCTATAAAACGGTATCAGAGTTTAAGTACAGATTGAATACTGTAATTTTAGATGCCTATTTTAAGCTCATTGGCATGCCAAAAATGCTCTTAGGTATTGAGCTCCTGGCATTACTTAGTACCTTTTCATCATGTTATGGCATGCAATGACTGTCTACTTTCCAGAGTCTCAGTAGTCAAAGATGAGCTTATTTTATTTATTATTTATTATTTTATTGGATTTTTATACCGCCCTTCTCCTGAAGAACTCAGGGCGGTGTACAGCCAAATAGTAAAAAACCCACAATATACACATTAAAACAAAACTAAAACCGAGCATATTACAGGAATGGCCGAAATTTAAAACAATTTAAAACCCTAAAATTCATAATTAACCCCAATTAAAAATTTAATAAAACTTTTAAGCCAGTCCCACTTAAATAAATAGGTGCGTTTTCAGCTCACGGCGAAAAGTCCGAAGATCAGGCACTTGACGTAAACCAGGGGGAAGTTCGTTCCAAAGCGTAGGAGCTCCAACAGAGAAGGCCCTTCCCCTGGGGGCCGCCAACCGACATTGTTTGGCGGACGGCACCCTGAGAAGGCCCTCTCTGTGTGAGCGTACGGGTCGGTGGGAGACATAAGGTAACAGCAGGCGGTCCCGTAAGTACCTGGGCCCTAAGCCATGGAGCGTTTTAAAGGTGGTAACCAAAATCTTAAAGCGCACCCGAAAGACCACAGGAAGCCAGTGCAGGCTGCGCAGGATTGGTGTTACATGGGAGCAACGAGTTGCTCCCACTATTACCCGCGCAGCTGCATTCTGGACTAGCTGCAGCCTCCGGGTGCACTTCAAGGGCAGCCCCATGTAGAGAGCATTGCAATAATCCAAACGGGAAGTGACAAGAGCATGAGTGACCGTGCATAAGGCATCCCGGTCAAGGAAGGGGCGCAACTGGCGAACCAAGGGTACTTGGTGAAAGGCCCTCCTGGAGACAGCCGCCAAATGATCGTCAAACGACAGCCGCCCATCCAAGAGGACACCCAAGTTGCGCACCCTTTCCATTGGGGCCAATAACTCGCCCCCAACAGTCAGCTGCGGATGCAGCTGGCTGTACTGGGGTGCCGGCATCCACAGCCACTCCGTCTTGGAGGGATTGAGCTTGAGTCTGTTTCTCCCCATCCAGACCCATACGGCTTCCAGACACTGGGACAGCACTTCGACAGCTTCATTGGGGTGGTCCGGGGTGGAAAAGTACAGCTGCGTATCATCAGCGTACAGATGGTAACTCACCCCGAAACCACTAATGACCTCACCCAGCAGCTTCATGTAGATGTTGAACAGAAGGGGCGAGAGAATCGACCCCTGAGGCACCCCACAAGTAAGGCGCCTCGTGGTCGATCTCTGCCCCCCTGTCAATACCATCTGCGACCGGTCGGAGAGATAGGAGGAGAACCACCGATAAACGGTGCCTCCCACTCCCAAACTCTCCAACCGGTGCAGCAAGATACCATGGTCGATGGTATCAAAAGCCGCTGAGAGATCTAATAGGACCAGGGCAGAGGAACAACCCCTATCCCTGGCCCTCTAGAGGTCATCCACCAACGCGACCAAAGCTGTCTCCGTAGTATGACCGGGCCGGAAGCCGGACTAGAACGGGTCTAGATAGACAGCTTCATCCAGGTACAAAGCGAAGGTTGGAGACTGGACGATAATTCCCTAAAATAGCTGGATCCAGGGAAGGCTTCTTGAGGAGAGGTCTCACCACCGCCTCTTTTAAGGCAGCGGGGAAAACCCCTTCCACCAATGAAGCATTTATAATTCCCCGGAGCCAGCCTCATGTCACTTCCTGTGTAGCCAGTACAAACCAGGAGGGACACGGGTCCAGTAAACATGTAGTTGCATGTAACCTCCCCAGCAACCTGTCCACGTCCTCGAGAGCCACAGAATCAAACTCATCCCAAATAATCTCAACAAGACGCGTCTCCGTCATCCCACTTGGATCATCGCAATTTTGGTCCAAACTATCCCGAAGCTGAACGATTTTATCGTATAGATAACCGTTAAACTCCTCAGCACGTCCCTGTAGGGGGTCATCCCGTCCCTCCTGATGGAGGAGGGAACGGGTCACCCGAAACAAGGCGGCCGGGCGGTTATCTGCCGATGCAATGAGGGTGGAAACGTAAGAACGTTTCGCCTCCCTCATTGCCACTAGGTAGGTCTTAGTAAAAGATCTCACTAGTGTCCGATCAGCCTTGGAACAGCTAGACCTCCAGGTGCTCTCTAGGCGTCTTCTCCGGCGTTTCATCTCCCTCAGCTCCTCGGAAAACCAAGGAGCCAATTGAGATCTATGCCGGGTCAGAGGCCGCAAAGGCACAACACAGTCCAAAGCCCCAGCTGCAGCCCGTTCCCAGGCCACAACTAGTTCTTCAGTCGTGCCGTGGGCAAGATCCTCAGGAAATGGCCCAACCTCCTTCCGGAACCTATCAGGGTCCATCAGGCGCCTGGGACGGAACCATCGCATTGGCTCCGTCTCCCTGCAGTGGTGAGCGGCAGTCCGAAAGTCCAGGCGAAGGAGAAAATGATCTGACCATGACACCGGTTCCGTCACTAAATCTCCTAATTCCAGATCATTAATCCACTGTCCAGAGATAAAAATCAGATCTAGTGTGCCTCCCCCCGTGTGTGTAGGGCCATCAGTTACTTGAATCAGGTCCATGGCCGTCATGGAAGCCTGGAACTCCTGAGCCACCGTTGATGACAAGCCGGCTGATGGCAAGTTGAAATCCCCCATGACCAAAAGTCTGGGAATCTCAACTGCCACCCCGGCAAGCACCTCCAGTAGTTCAGGTAGGGCTGTAGTCATGCAGCAAGGAGCCAGGTACGCGATCAACAGACCCATCTGATTCCTATGGCCCTACTTCACAAGGAGGGATTCACAACAAAGTTTCAGGAACAAGTTTTATAGGCTCATTCTGCAATGTCAAGATGCATCTCCTTGAGTTTGTATTTGCTTTTTTAAAAACTACTCATACACATTTTTCTTTAATTTTTAGAAGTGTGGTAGGAAGACCAGTAGCCACCTATAAAATCACTTTACTAATATTTTTATAACTGAAGAATATAATGTAGCATAGAGATAATGTAGGGAATAATTTACTTGAAAAATACATAGCCTGTAGCTATGAGGTTTATGAAATAGGGTTAAATGGTTTTCTAAATTTACCATTTCTGGGGTCATAATATACAATGAACTATGATTCACTAGACTGACTAGGTTCAAAACAATTTAATGTACAAGCTGGCCAGCCTCATTTTAGCCCAATTCCTTACTGCTGCCTTGGAAACATCATGAACATGTTCATACAGTCACAGAACTGAGCTCAACTTGAAGGAACCTACTGTGTAAAATCCGGGATTAAATTCATGATCAGAAATTCTTAGATATTCCTCCCTCCTAATTTAATCTCCTTAACTGGATAATATAATTATGCTCTGAATGTACTTTGTTTTTAATCTAGATTAATAGTTACAATTTCCTTGCATGTAAAAACAGAGACATCGTAGGTGTGAGCTTCTTGGGTATGAAGAAACCTCCAGTTTCCTTCATGCTATGTCTGTGAAAGAGGATGACACCTTTTTAAGTTATCAAAGACTTAAACAAGAACTGTGGGGCACCTTGGCTTGCCTATGAGTTTTGGAAGTTAGATGCCGGATTAGCTTGGAATCTTGCTCCTTCTTTTATAATTTATTTATTAAACAAGTTTATATAGCCGTCAAAGTCACACAGTTACTCCAGGTGGCATACAACATTAAAAAGCCACAGTTAAAGTGGATTTAAAATTTCACAATTTAAATCCCACCCATCCCCAACACTGTGATGGCAACAACAGAGTCAAACAAGCCACTTAATCAGCTTTGACTGGGGCCCTCTGTCCACTGAGAAAACCAGGTCTTCAAGGTCTTGCAAAAAAAAAGCAACAAGGTGGAGACCAATCTTATGTCTGGGGGAATTATGTTCCAAATGGAGGGATCCCAATAGATGTATTTACCTGATAGCTGGGACCCACAGCATCCCGTCTTCTTGCTCTGGTGGGCCAGATAAATGTAATTAAGAAGAGACAATCTGTTAAATAACCCCAAACCACGAAGGGCTTTAAAGCCAATACCTTGAATTGCGCCCAGAAGCAAATCGGCAACCAATGCAGCTCCCGCAGAGATGACACCTTTGCAAATTTGGACTTGCACAAAACCATGTAGGCCACTGCGTTTTGAGCCAACTGAAGCTTCCAGATGCTCCTCAAGGGCAACCCCATGAAGAGCACATGATAATAGTCCAAACAGGAGGTGACCAGTGACTGTAAGAAGAGCCTGTTGGTCCAGGAAAAGGCATAACTGGTACATAACACACAGCTGTGCAAAGGCCCTCCTGACCACAACTTCCATCTGCTTGGAATCGTCATCCAAGAGAACTCCCAGATTATGCACCAGGTCAATCTGGAATGGTACAACCCCATCTATAACCAAAAGTGGTAATCTTCCAAGAGTCCCAGATTCAAAGCCACTCATCTTGCCAGGGTTCGTTTTAATCTTTTACTTCTTATACAGACCTCAACAACCTCCAGGCACCTAGAAAGGACAACTGTAGCATTATTTAACTCACCACAGGCAGAGATATACAACTGAGTAGCCTCAGCATATTAATGATATCTCACCCATGGATGAAAGATGATCTTCTCCAGCGGTTTGATGTAGATCAGGGGTGTCAAACTCAATTTCATTGAGGGCTGTATCAGGATTGTGTTTGACCTCAGGGGGCTGGGATGGGTGTGGCCAGAGTGGGCGGGGCCTGCTCGAAGTCACTGTCGGGGCACCTGTGATGACCCGAGTGCTCTGCAGGCAAAATCGAGCTCCCGAGCTCTGTTTCCGGCTGCAACAGCTTCCTGCAACTCTCTGCCAGCGAAAACCGAGCTTGGGAGGCCTTCGTTTTTGCTGGCAGAGGGTTGCAGGAGACTGTCACAGCCAGAAATGGAGCTCAGGAGCCCATTTTCATTGGCAGAGGCACCACAGGCTGGTCTCTCACTGTTTCCAGGGTGGCCTCATAGGCCAGATCTAAGCACCCCACAGGCTGGATCTGGCCCACGGGCCTTGAGTATGACACCCCTGATGTAGATGTTAAATAGAAGCAGAGAAAGCACTGACTCTTTAGGGACTTGCTCTCCTACCCACAAAGGTGGGGTTCAGGATCAGACCTGATCAACACTGGCTGCCTCAAAGAAAGGCAAACAAAGGAGACAAACCAGGATAACATTGTGTATAGTGTTCGAGAGTGTCCTCAAAGGTGTGGTAAAAAAGATTGAAGATGATATCCGTGACAATATGAGAGGAGCCTTCCTCATTTTCTTTATGTGAATACACATAACATACATTTAAAAATGGGTGGAATTTCAATTGCACCATCTTTATTTTTTTTCCACCATGCCCCGGCAGCCACTTCTGTTTCTGAGTTGCCCATTTTTGTATAATATGTCAGATCAAAAACTTAAGGCATAATGGCATTTACATGTGCATTTTTTTTGGTCTTCCTAGCAACTAACCTAAAATATACACTTTGTTCTCCTTAGATTATGCAAACAGAAAGGAGACAGGGATAGAAATACTCTAATCCTAATTGTGCATATTCAGGTCTTTCAAAGCATATAAAATTCAGAATCCGTATGTGCTCTACATTAATTGAATTAAAAGTTGTTGTCTACATGCAGGATATACAAGCAAAGCAAATGAACCATTTCTGAAAACTCTAGGTCACAATCCCAGTCAAACAGGTCCAAAAATGATTTCATTACTCTAGTTCATGCAATACAGTCCATTTCAGGGGGATAAAAACATTATGACTCCAAGAAATTTCTTCCTCTATGTAGGAATCTTGTGAAACTCCAAGGTGTCTGAAAGCATCACACATTTTCAAGTGTGTGTTTCTTTGTCTTCTTGTGGCACTGTTTTCCCCTCCAGGGCCAAACTCCATAACTGGAGCTTTCCTCTTTTCTCATATTACCTTTCAGCTTCGTTGCTTGAAACTGGAACTTCAGCCCAAGTGAAATGTTCACGGCTGCACTGATTTAGACAGTACGTTTTAGTGGTATTTCCCAGCTGCTCTGAGAAATCAAGCATCTACTCAAGGCTAGCCTGCAGAGAGCTTCAATCCAGTAGCCCAATATTTGGGTTACCAACTTTTGCATGCCATTCATAGATTCAGGAAGGCCTACGCCATGCAGTTGGAAGAAAACTTGCACAACAGCTACCAAGAATTCTTGACTTTGAGCCAACCTGTTTTTCTTTTTCTACACAGCTTTTTGCCTGCAGCTGGCAACATTAGAGTATTCCAGTAGCTTCTCTCTAATGTCTTCACTTCCAGTTTCCTTGCTTCTAATATCTTCCTTCCTTCCTTCCTTCCTTCCTTCTCATTTTGCACATTGCAAAGTTCTAATTTTTATTATTTTATTTATGGTACCAACTCTCACATGACTTGAAATCAAATGTCCCGCAAAAGGATTTCAAATGGCTACTGATGGAACATTGTGGCAGGTGCATGAAAGATCTCATTTGAAATGTGTAATATATCTACCGTGATATCCAATTCATAATAATATTCAACATGATTCACAGCTGAATCACACAGCCATGCAAATCTCTAGTTTAGCTGGAAGGCAAGTTCATGGGTTTGTTTCATGTATATTCTGTACATATTCTTTCTCTTTCTTTCTCTCTCTCTCACACACACAAATCTTGTTCTTTTCCTCTTCAACTTTGGACCTTTTTAATCCCCAAATCAATAAATCATCAATTCTATCTTTTCTTCTTTCAACAAGTCCATGAAATTTTTCCAGTCTTATGTGCTTTTTTTTCTCTGACCAGAGAAAAATTAGCTTAGCCATTTCTGCAAGTTCAGTTAATTTTATAATCCAATCTTCTACTGTATTTCATTGCTTTTCCATTGCTTTTTGCATTTGGTAATCTTGCCACAGTTTCCATATATAATATGGTTTTCCCCTATTTCTTTTCTAATTTTGTTCCATAAAACCCAATGGAAATAATTCTAGTTTCATTGTGATGTTAAACCACAATATATTTTGGATTTTGTATGGATTGGAAGGCAGGTCCATGGGTTAAAGTGAAGGGCTGTGGGTTTAACATGGTAAAAGAGAAATGGATGGGCTAAACAGCAGGAAATGGTCTTTGTGGTAATGTTCCTCCTCATCTTCCAAACTAAGAAATAATTGGCATTATTCTCAGATTGTACTGTTGACATGGCCTAACACATCTGGAGGACACCGGTTTGGAGAAAAGTTTACATTTGTTAGGACAACAAAAAAGTGAAAGCATGTGGCAATGTGGCATTCACGCAGAATTTGAGAGACGCCAATATGCATAAAACATTCATTAAAAAGCAACATTTAACCTCAGAAAAAATTACATTCAGTGAACTTTTTAGGGAACATTCTTTAAACTGAACCGTTCCATTTGAGGAAGAAGTGGTTTTCCACAGGAAAGAAGAAACGACTAACACTCCAGTTTTCACTTGTCAGAGGTTTTTATACTTCTGTCCTTGAAAATAAATACATTCTTCCAAACTATTGGATATCAAGAGCCCTGAAGAGGCAGTGGCTTTCCTGTCTATGCACAGCTGATGCTCCAAACAGCATCAATGACTAAGCAAAAACATCTGTCTACACAACTGCTGTAAGACTGGAGAAACCCACGAGACAGAATTACAGAAATGAGAGAGAAGCCGCTTGTATTCCCAACAAATATATCAAAATTTGTGAGACAAAAACCACAAACTTCTGTCTATAACCCAATTCCCTCATTCCAAATTACATAGGTTTTGCTGGCTCTATATTTGACACTCAGTGCCCGAATTGTTCCTACAAAGGAGTATAAAGCTTTCATAAAAGAAAAGGTTACATGTATGAGACAGTAACAAAGGACTTAAACATTCCTGATGAATGTTTGAGGCCAGACATGGTACCTTCAGAAAATGATGCAGTTGTCCCATGATTTTAACTGGTTTCAGCAAGCTGATTAAATCAAGGTACCCAGTGTTGATACTAAGGATACCCCTGAATTGTGACTCTGACACCCAAGGCCTAATCTCAATCAACATAGGTTTAATCTCCTGTCACTGTAGTTTGTTCACTTTTTTTGGGGGGGGGGGAGTTGGCACCAGCACATGTATTTAATAAAGATAATTTGTTATTGTACTTTCCTTTATTATAATTATGTAATATAATTATTAATTATAATAATTTCCAACATTTATTATGGTTATTATAGAAAGGTAAAGCACCAGACCTAAGGTTATGCTAGAAACGCGGTAATATCGATGCCATAACAAACATTTCCTGGTTATTAAGCAAAATGTCTCATGGCTATATTGGACTTCCATTGTTTTCATTGCAGTTATTAAGTAAATCAACCATGGTCATTAACTGAGGCATCCTGTGACTGAAATTTGCCATTTTAATACTGGCTTCTCCATGGACTCTGTTGGAAGCCAGTTGTGAAGTCTGCAAATGGTGATCATGTAACTGTGGGACACTGTGAGGGTCATAAATACCTGCAAGTTGCAAGGGATCTATGATCAAAGTGGTTGGTCATCTCACTACACTGGACAGCAGAGATGTCCAGCAAGATCCAGGGTGACTGGACAGCTCTTTTTAAAGCTGTCCATCTTCACCTGAAGGACGGATTAGAAAAGGTATCCCAAATAGTCCCTGTACCACAACATCTGGTTAGCTAACCACAGATCGCATATGATTTCCTTAGTGGTTGCATATCAAGAAAAAGAAGTTATCATTGGAGGGGTGGCACATCTGCATATTGGGGATAGAGACAAGGTACCAAGCCTTCAAAGACGAACAGCACTTAGAGCAGCTGAATTTCAACATTATAGCCATGATATCATTGCACTCAGGTTGCCGATTAGGGTTTACTACAGGAAGCGGCAAGTGGATATACATTCTCCTGGGAAGGGAAAGCAAAGAGAGACAACAGAACTAACAGAGTAGGTTTTGCAATCAAAACCTCGGCTGAAGAATGTCTCTACTCTACCCACTGGAATAAATGAACATACAGGTAAGTCCTCGACTTAAAACACGTCGCTTAGTGACCATTCAAAGTTATAACGGCACTGAAAAAAGTGACTTATGACCGTTCTTCAGAGTGAAGGACTTTGAAGCATCTTCATAATCATGTGATTATTCAGATGTTTGGCACCTGGCTCATACTTACGACCATTGTTGTGTCCCACGGTCACATGATCACCTTCCGCAACCTTCTGACAAGAAAAGTCAATGGGCAAGCAAGATTCACTTAACAACTGGGTTACTAACTTATCAACTGCAGTGATTCACTTAACAATTGTGGTAAGATAAGATTGTAAAATGGGACAAAATCAATGTCTCTCTTAATAACAGAAATTTGGGGCTCAATTGTGGACATAAATTGAGGATTACCTGTATTTTGAAGTTCCACTTTCTTCTCAGAGGTTCCGGTATATCACCATTGCCAGTGGTCTATACACCAAGTCTCATGGGTCCAGATGAAGATAAGGAAGATTTCTACGAGGGCCTGGACTAGATTATTCAAACAACTCCAACAACAACAAACTTATTAATTTGGATAAGTTCAATGCTAGAATGAAGACCGACATTGACAATTAGGATGGAGATTTTGGGAGGCATGGGCTGGGAAAACTAAACAGCAATGGCTTGCTGCTTCTGAGCAAGTGTATCAAGCACAATCTGTGCATTGCTAACGTATGTTCAGACTTGCAAACAAGTGCAAAACAATCCCAGGTCCATGTATCACCACCTACTTGACCATGTCACAGTATGTCAGCATGTCCTTAAAGACGTCACTTAGCCCATGCATGGTGCTGAGTACTGGATATATCACAGGCTGGTCTCTTCAATCTTCAATATGTGCATAGTCCCATTATGCCGTAAGGAACCAAGTGCTGTCAGAACATCATTCAACATCAGCAGACTGCAAGATCCAGGCCACATCTAAAGTTTTCAAGTTGTATTTAATGAAAAACCCTCTGGCAATCTACCACTTGTAAGACCTATTCTAAAAAGTGGATGCAGTTTAAAGATGTCATCACCCAGACTGCATCAACTGTACTCAGAGAAGAGATATTTATCTTCCACAACTCATGCACTGATAATCTGGACTATTGCAATATATTCATATTAATAAATGTATCAGGAATTGCAACTGGTCCAGAATGCATCTCTGCCGTTGAGTGGTATCTTTTTAAGACCCTAAACTATTTCTATGTTCAAAAAGCCCCACTTGTCTTCCAAGCCCAATTCAAAGTGTTCACAATGGTATATGAATCCATTCATGACTTAAGCACAAAAATAGGTTGGCTTCCTTCTGCCCTGTCATATCTACACTCATGCATGGTGTACCTCTTACTGATCCTGTTGTAGATAAAATTTGACCAAAAGGAATTTCTGTTTTGTTCCATAGTAGAGTCTATATTATGGAACAAACTGCCACTCAACTTGAAGTAAGACCTTTCCTCTTCAGCAGTTTTTTGAAGGAACTTAAAACATTTATTTAACCCACAAACCCTATGATGTATGCTTTACATCTAATATGCTTTTATAGTTATAATTTTAACTGACATTTTATTCTATCTTTGTAAGTCATGCAGAGCACTGGTAGTATAAAGAAGTATTAAACAAAGAAGTAGCTTAACAGTACACATCTCCAATTGTAAATGTGTGTCTATATTTTAGTGACAGTTCTCTCTGTGTGTGTGTCTGTGTCTCTGTGTGTGTGTACATGCATACACATATTCAAATAAACTTTAATTAGGATCATATTTGATGTAATTGAATACATTTTTATAGAAATGAAATGGTAAAAATGTCACAAGATGAAAAGCACTGATCTCCATATGAGAAGCATTCACAGGATATTAAATGAAAATAAAAGCAATAAATAAAAGCATTTTCTCAAAACATGTGATTGTATTCAAAATTTATTTTTAAACAAAACAAGACAATCTTAAATAAACATGGTATTCTTAACATGTTGACAGACAATTCTAGATTAAGCATTTTGAACCGTTGCTCTGTTCTGTCATAGTGCCCTCCTACAATATTTTTAAGGTTTTTTTTCAAAATCAACCCAGATTTCTTATACAAGAAATTAAGTTGTTTATTAAGGTGAAGCATCAGTTTCCTTTAAATCATAAAGGTTTCACTAATGCGCACACACACACATACACACACACACACACACACATTCGTACTTCTCTTACATAGTTCTTCATAGGTCTCTCTCACATACATATGTGCACACACATACACACATTGAAGTCTGTCCAGCCTTTTTGGTTTTTGTATTACACTGCACATGGTGATCAGCATCAAGCCAAGTCAGCTAAGCTTCACTTTAACAGTGCAATGGATGGCGTCAACCAAACTTCATAGAACAAACAGAAATATATCAATATCATAAGCAAAATTAAGCTAGGTATCAGTGATAACAAGAAACATGATAAAAACACAACTGGAATGGCTCATAACCAGACTAGTTTGCAATATGCAATCTTCCTCAGGAAGCAGCTCTTCCTGATTCACATGTAAAGAATGAAACATGCATTAAAAGCCTTCGTTCAAGGGGAAAGATGCCCTTCAAAACAATTTCTGTAATGTCATAAGGCAAACAAAGCTCTGGGGAATGTTTCATAGGATTTGTCTGCACACAAAAATGTACGTGCTCAAACACGCACCCTATTACTTTACACTGTGTGTATACCAGACAATTAAATGCACTGGCTCAGTAAATTGGAAAAACATCCAATTCCATAAATACTCATAATTATTGCTAAAATGCTACAAATTATGCTCTTTATCACAGAAGTGTCGCAACCTAGGACTTAAAGCTGTCTGACTGGCAATGCATTTTGCAAATGTCCTTTATGGTGATAACATGCCATGCCCACATTTTTTTTTGGGGGGGGGAGAAGCGACATAAGTACAAATACAAAAGAAAACAAAAGGCTTAATGCAGTGCCCCTCTCAATTTGCTTTGTGATCAAAGTCACATTTAAACAAGTCCAGTTCACCATGTTAAGAGCAATCCAATAATGGGTGGGAGAACAAACGGAGTTAAAAGGGGTGGGGGGTGGGGAGAGAGAAATAGCATGCATTTACAAATTGGTTATTATCTAGTCTTTTTTTCTTTTAGCAATTATAGCTTGAATACAAAAACCCAATTGAAAGACCAGATTATTAGAAGGAAAAATTCCAAAAGAAGATCCAGTTGATAATTAAAGCTTACAAGTTCAAATCAGTAACAGCAAATTCACTTTGCCTTTTAATATACTGACATCTATTGCAATTTGATACTTAAGGATGACTAGTGTAGACAGAAAGATGCCCACTTTAAAAAAAGATAATAAATACCTGCTTCATGAAGTTACATTCTAAAGAAGACAGTAAGAAAATAGGTCATATGTGAAATGTTTCTGAAATGCATCCCCTCTCCCTATAACTATCAAATGTTTACTTACAGAGAAACAAAAACACCCCTTTAAAAAAGTAGAATGGGAATGGAGAAGATTAGCTAGGCTAATTACAGCACAGTGATTAAAATGGTTCGAGACAGAACCAGTTAGAGTTGGCCAAAAGATGCCCCCCATTGAAGCACTAATTCTTCCCACGTTCCACATCAAACTTCTGGCTCACTGCAGAGAGACCAAAATAATTTAATCTGTATATACCCAGACAGAGATACACATTTTGCTATTCCTAAAGCCCAGTTACCTATTCATATTTGCTCTGCAGCAACTGCAAGAGGTAGGCATAGATCATCTAAAAAGCTTCTCTCCTTGTGCCCCACCACTTGTGCTTTCCAAAGCTAACCACTCTTGTATTTACATTGTTAGCCTTTTAGAGGATGCAGTCCAATGACCAGAAAACCATTTGGGACAAACGCATAGCTGTGCTTGGCATACATCCAATAGATTTTTCAGTGGACCTACGCAGAATTTATTCCCAGTGGATTATGTCCTTTGATTAATAGAGAGTAGCTTTTGCTAAACTGAAAGATGCTGTTTGTAGAACTTGCTGCAGAACATTCCTAAGAAAAATGAATCCTGGAACCAATCCTCTTGATTTGATTTTGTACATAAAAACAAGGTACCATTTGGCCAAGACTATAGATGTTTGTTTGTTTTTCACAGATGCAAGTGCCATGCAAAATAAATTAGAGAACAGATATGAAAACATACAGGTAATAAAACTATTGAAGGTAGATCTTTTAAAAGCATTTATATAAACATAATTTGTAATACTTTCTCTTTTCTTGAAATACACAGTCACAAAGCTGTGGCTATACATCAAGGATCTCTTCTGCAGTGCCTCCACAGCGTAATCTGTAGCGTCCTGTCCTCCAGCTAATAGTAGGATCCCACAAAGCTGAGAGGAAAATGTATATCGTCATGGATTCTCTGATGAACCATGCTACTGCATAGTCAAGTTTTGAAAAACACAGAGCACTGCCCTGGGGGATTATATGAACAGAAGTTCATAATTAGTAACAATTTCACCAACCAAATTAAATATTTACTTAATAAGCTTAAATTAAAAAAGATTACTATAAGAGGCAAAAAAAAATAAGTAGCTTAGGGGCTACTTTTTAGCTATTATTTCTAATACTCCAGGCGAATCTGAAGCTCATATTTTTAAAGAAACAACTATTCTAAACCAAATTAATTAGAAACTAAAGGCTCTATTAGAATCTTTAATGAAAGTATGCATGACTTTTATATAGACTAATTAGTATCCTGAAAACATTGTATAGATCATTCAACATGGTACTTTCACAAGAACTGTACTACTTGTGTGATACAAAGAGGCCAAATACAGGTAGTCCTTGACTCATGACCACAATTGGGACAGAATTTCCATCGCTAAGCAAGGCAGTTGTTAAGTGAGCCACAGTTGTTAAGCAAATCACTGCAGTTGTTAAGTGAATCTGGCTTCCTCTGTTGACTTTGCTTCTCAGAAACCAGCTTGAATGTTTGCAAATGATGTTTGCAAATGATGATTATGCTGGTTGCTAAGTGTCTGAGTTTTGATCATGTGACTGAGGGGATGTTGTTACTGTTACGTGTGAGAACCAGCTGTAAGTCACTTTTTTTTAGTACCACTGTAACTCTGAATAGTCTCAAACAAAAGGTTGTAAGACAAAGACTACCTGTAACTGCAGCCAAAAAGCCCACTCCTTCTCCAAAGTACCTCCAAAGGGTACATAAATGGATCACCAGAAGACAATTCTACTATACCAGCTTCATGTTATGGACTCAGAGGGACATGCTGAAGGAACCCTACATAGTCCTGTTTCTACAGTATTATCAGTACAGGTAGTCCTCAAACCTATGACCACAATCAAACCCAAAATTTATATTGTTAAGTGAAAAATTTGTTAAGTGAGTTTTGCCCCATTTTACGACTTTTCTCACTGCATTTTGTTAAGTAAATCACTGGAGTTCTTAAATTAGTAACACAGCTGTTAAGTGAATCTGGTTTCCCCATTCACTTTGCTTGTTAGAAGGTCACAAAAGGGGATCACATGATTCCCAGATACTGCCACCATCATAAATGTGAGTCAGTTGTCAAGCATCCGAATGCAAATCCCGTGACCACATGGATGCTGCAACGGTTGTAAGTGTGAAAAATGGTAAGAAGTCACTTTTTTCAGTGCCACTGTAATTTTGAATGGTCACCAAATGAGCTGTTGTTAAGGTCTACCTGTACATGCATAATTAACCACTGTGGCATTATTTGCTTAAATTTACCACCCAGATTTCAGACACCTAATTTCCCCCACTGTCAGCTTTTATGGCATTCCTTTTCTGTTCCAGAGATTTTTTAACTCTCCAGATTTTTTTTTTTGTGGTGGGGGGGGGGAAGAGAACAGACAGCATAAGAAAAAAAAGGAATTAAGCAAAAACTTAGGTGTCTTCAACAGATCTTTCCACTCAGATAACATCCCCATTGATTACAATCCAAATACCCTTCACATTAGATGTTATTACTCTTAATAACATAAATTATTCAATTGGTATGTAGACAGTTTGTCAACTCAAATTTCTTGCTCATTTAATTCAAAAATGTTGGTAGATGTGTTTGAGAATATTTATGAACCTCAATCCTTCATATCAATCAAATGCCTAAATGTTTTAACATGTTCTATTGCATGAAACTGTGCTACTCATGACACAAAAATACATTAGTATTTGCATTTTGCATAGTCTTCATTCTGAATTTATAGATACACTTAAAATATTTTAATAGTTTTAAAATATTCATGCAAAAAAAGCATGGTAATTAATTTACAAAAGAAACTCTATTATATCTGAGTCTCCATTCAGTAGAACCTACCTGGACAGCCCTGAGTTGAATGTAGTCAAATATAAACCATGCCAAACAATGACACATAAAAAACACCATTATGTCCCATCTGAACATATGATGAACTGCCCATCCAATAATCAAACTCGCAACAAAGCATTCTGAGATTGGCTCACAGATTATTGTGGCTGGAAGCATGTTAATCCGTAATTTGGCCCACCTATATGTAAGAAATAAAAAAAAAATTAAGTAGGGGAAAGTAATATTTATTACTGCATTCAGAAATTGATAAATGATTTGAACTACCTTGTGTTTGTTCTGGGAAGTGGGGGGGGGAGGAATGAGGGTGATTTTGGAGGGGGGAGTGGATGGAGAGGGGGAGGGGGGAAAAGGGGGGGGGAAATTTTGTAAAAACTTTTTCAATAAAAAAAAGAAGTTGATAAATGAAAGTTAATTTTAAAAGACTTCTCCTGATCTGTGGGAAATCTGATATAAAATTGTTTTTTTAAAGTTGGTATTCTTTCCTTATTGAGCATCAAAGATAAAACTGCAGTTTTATTTATTCTTACTTAGGAGTGGACACTACAGAATATTCTGGACCTCAGTGCTGAACTACAAGAATTGGAGTTAGAGTAATGCTGGATTAAAAAGCAAATGAGATTAGAATCCCTTAAAGGGTAACATTTTCAGGCTGTCAACTAGTTAACTCATTTTACTTTATGGATTACATTGTACTAACAGCTGAATTTTAACAGGTCCCAGCATTTTTTAAAAAATAAAATACATGATTAGATGAAAATAGATTGATGTAGATCTAATAAATGTTATCGCAGTAGACTTGAATTTGAGGAAAAAGAGGGGACTATAATAGAGTGACAGATCTATAAACAATAACTCATCTGCTGAAAATCTAACTCAAATCCTAACCCTACATCCTTCACATTAAATACTTCAGATCCAACTCTGAGTATTTTGCAACAACTCTGCAATATCATCTACTATGTTAGAATTAACACAAACCAGAAACAACTCTGAAGTTAATTATGATTTCTAGCACATCAAACAAATAGATTTCAGAATTAGCATCAAGGACAATCTGCTGAAACCAGACTTCTCTAGGACAAATGCCACATCCAGGTTCATTCAAAATCATTATGCAATGAATGACTTGTACATGATTGCTTTTTAAATGTTCAAAAACTAAAACGCATATGTAGTAAAAACCAATTTAGAACAAATGAGTCATTGCTTTGATGTAATTGTGTCCAACCCCCCCATCAAATCTTTTCATTTATGAGTTCACATAATACCAACAAAATTCAACGTAATATGTATTTATCTTACAATGTAGACGGTAATTGATTTTGTCTTCTGAATGGGCATTCTGTATCTTGTTTCATTCCCAGCATAATTTTGTGTCTGCCTTTACTTGGTGAATCTCAAGGTTTTAGTTAAAAAAAATAAAAGAATAGATATCCTTCATGCCTAAACTGTTTGTACATTTCTCTATATGAAACAAAGATGATTCGCCTAAGGTAGTTATGACTGGCATGCAGCTGGCCATTGCATTAGTAGTACATATAAAGACCAGTTTCATCTGACATGACTTGAAAGCCAAATCCATATCTTGAATCTAGATATTAATTACAAAATCAAACAAAATAGAGAATGTTTCAGAAAATTTGAAGTATTTATTAATACATGGCTGCCACAATTTTAATCACACAATATTAAAAAAAATCAAATCAGAATAAGCTGCTAAAATCCAGTTGATTGGGGAAAAAAAGAATGAATACAATTATATATTTTATTAGTTTTGAATGGAACGTCTTTGACCTAAAACATACACAAAATTGAAGGTGTCAATAAATGAGATAATAAAAAGTCGGATCTTTTTTACCTTATCATTCTGGACTGAAACTGTGAAATTGAATAAGAGCCAGAGTTTTGCATTGCAACTTGTGAAGCCATTTGAAATTTCCAACCTCTGAAAGAAGGAATATAACCAAGATAAATAATCTCATTGTTGAAGGATGTTGATTAGCTATATTTTCTTTAAACGTTGGAAAGGTAAACACTAATTGAGTTTGCTTTTTAAATACTTCATAACTACTGTCACAGTGCTGTAGATCTGACCCTAAAAGCCATGCTATACAAACAAACTAGAACAGTTATGGGTGTGTGTCTTACATTTCTAATGCTCTCATACAAACTGATCAGGGCAGCTCTAACTAAAAAAAAACTATAGTCACAGTTTAAATATTCCTTAAAAACAAGTTTTCTGTTTAACATGTAACTTTTCTATATTTCACATAGTTTATATGTGAGTTGCCATATAAACTTGTTTACTGAATAAAATCAATAAATATAACCAAAATATATAGACATTGTGTAATAAAGAACAGGACCAGTATCATGACTGCTTATTTATTCTAATCATCCTGTTAACTAGAAAAACCTAAATAAAGTTTCAGATTTCTTTGAAAAATAAATGAGTCAAGTTCCTCTCAAATGTAGGAAAGCTTTAGCTAGGTGCTGTAACTAATTAGGTGAAAATAATGTAACTCTGTACAGAAAATAAATTATGATAGCTTAGTCTTAGTATCACAAAAAAAAAAGAACTTCCTATTTGCAACTCTATTTTGATGAAAAAAAATCTAAATATGATTGGAGAAGAACCAGTTTAATTGGTATAATTTCCCCTCTGAGAAGGAACCAATACGTCTTTTGAAGGTTATAGAATAATTCATAAACAATTTCTGAATTGGGAGGAAAACATCTAAATAATTCTCCAACATCCCTTATCGCAATTTTTTAAAATAGTTTATGCCAGAGGTCTCAAAATTGCATTCTGAGGGTCATCCTGCAATTTACTCATACACATACTGCCAAGAGACTAGAGTTAAATATAAGAAAAATATTTCTGTTTTGCAGTAATTTAATTTAATTTAATTTAATAAATTTATTTTTAATTGAATGCAGTTATATTTTTGAAATTTATTTACTCAAAATTTTGATATTAGTTTATGAGAAAGCTTTAGTGTTGCATCCTTCAGTCTAGCAAGTGAGTGCTCAGGTAGCACCCATAACAATTTAAGTTTGAAATCCTTAGTTCATAGACTAGTTTACTGTTTTAATAGCATAGTGACATGAGTAAGTGATAATTTTTACTTTTTTAAAAACTCTTAATAATGTGCTCTAGAACTCTGCTGTACAAACAAGTAAAAACATGGCAGATTATGAAAAACACTAAACGTGAATTGTTCCTGAGAACATTATCATCATACCTGTCAGCTATTGCTTTAGCCATAAAGTAATCTTCAGCAATATACTGTGCAAAAGCTATAAGTCCTCCAGCTTGGTCCAAAACATCTTTTCTCATCAAGCAAGACATCCCTGTTACACATTTAAAGCCAGTTATATGGGCAGAAATGTATGTCCTTGGATGGGAAGTACCAAAATATACCTTTAAAAAAAAAACATACCTTGGTCATGGTTCTATAGTGTCTCTTATTATTACATTGAACACTTGCCATAGATTTTGAAATATCTGCCTGCACAAATATTCAGAGGTAGAACAGTGGTTGTAAAGATATGTAGTAAATGTTTGAGCTTCCTTGGATTTTTCCAGCCATTTGTAACGTTTTGCTCAATTTGTATAAAAAAGAACTTTCTCATTATGCAGTCACTCTTATTATTTAATGAAAATTGCAATCTCCAAATAAAGATTGCCATTGTTTCTGTATTGATCTGAATGTAGATTATCTTAAAACTGAAGTTCTTAAGAGTACTTTGTCACTACTTCTGTTAGTGAACATATATAAATGAATAAATGATTATTCATCTACCTACTTCACACGAATGAGCCCACAACATAAAGCAGTTCTATGAATTTATCTACATTGCCACTTTTCAGTTTTTCTGTTCATCTAGAAGTTTTTTCCCCCCTTGGTATTAGTTAAATGACTACAAGGTCAACATAAGTACGATAGAAATTATGGGTACAGCAATAAAAGGAAAAAACAGGAGAAAGAAAACAGGGATGCAATAAAGTAAAGAGTATTACAAATATTTTGCTTTAATACTATTTTTTTTCTAATCCAATAACAATAAATGATTTCTTTGTATATATGATGTTTCTACTTGAATTAGCAAACAAAAATGTTGTGGCAGTAAGCACTATTTATTTCAACATTAAGGCGTAAAGTTAACAAGCAAAAAAGATTGAAATTTCAAATCAAGAAAGCAATATATGCTCAGGAACTAACTACAAACAATTGATTCCTTTATTGCCATTGTATATGAATTAAGGCTGCTATATTTGCCACTTAGGAATCTATGACTTCATGCAATTCTTTATAAATATGTCAGTTCATCTAAATTTTTAAAAATTGCTATCTCTATGGTACATGTATGTATTAAAACTCAAGAATGCCAAATAAGTTATTAAATGCTGCAAGCAAAGGTCTCCTACAAAAATATAGGCTACAATGAATGAATCATCAGAAGAAGGAGGGAATGCAAATAAGCCTTTTCACTCAAAGCTAATTGAAAGTTCTATATGTAAAATGCTACATGTAAAAGTAATAAACTTTTTGCATAATAAACTGTCAGCAAAGCACTGATAGTTAAATACCACTATTCACAAATATCAGACTATCTACAATAATCTTTTGGAGTTAATATATGAAGACATGGAACCAATTTTACTACAGTAATGAATATTTTTGTAGTAAAATGTTTACATTTACTGATTCTTTTTTCAGCTTTAAACTATTATAATTTACAAAATTGAAGCCTTCGAAACTGAGCAAACATAAATGAAAACTTACCTGTTCTAGAGTGGCAGCAAAGCCCTGTCTATCTGCTACATAAGGCAGGCCATGAACCAAACCCACTTTTTCAGTCATTTGATTGGCCATATCTGTTAGTGTATCTGGGTTAACTGAAAATAAGAACTACGGTTAACATCAATGGCTTAATGGCTTAACTTAAAAAGTTACTCTCAAGTAGTTAGGTTACTCCTCACATATGAAATCTTATTATCTAACAAAAACAAAAAAACCAGTGTGATTTCCTAGTTCTGGTTGCTTTGCTGAGCATTATAAAAGTGAGGGAGATTAATTTTTTCTTGCAGAGTCCTAATGTGGCTTGATAACTCAGTAGTTATAGGAGTAATCAGTCTGGAGAATAAATATTATCCACCTGAGGCGGTTGCTATCCTGCAAATAGCAAATACAAGCATTGAAAGGAAAAAACCACTATTGTGGGAGTTCCGCAATGACTTGCCTCTAAGGCTTGGAATCTGAAAGAAATCCTGTTCCATCTAGATACATAAATGGAAAGTTGGCATACATTATTAATATATTTATATCCTGCCTTTATTTTTGGATTGCTCAAACAGGTGTACATAATGCTCCTGACTCCTATTTTCCTCAAAACAACACCTTGTGAGATGGAATGGGCTGACCTGGAGAGTGACTGTCCCAAGTATACCCAGCGGTCTTTCATGCCTAGGGTAAGATTAGAACTAGCACTTTAACCTCTCCATCAAACTAGCTCTAGCTTCATTTTTATTGTTTAAGAATTACTTTCTTAGAAATAAAGATGACGCTACACAGGTAGTTATTGTGCAATGACTTGCCTAGAAACATGCCAACCCTTCTAGGATAGATAGATAGACAGACATATTGTAGAGCTCAATTGGGAGACTACACAGGATAGCAAGAAGCAACCTCAACAGTTTGTCTGCTCAATTTTTCCTAATTAATACAATGGATATTTTTGAACAGTAATTTCCATCAGTGATTTTGAGAACAGGCATTCTTCCCCCAATTGCTGCCTGCTCGGGAATGACTTAAAGGCTCCAAAAATTTCAAACAACAATCTGACAGTATTTGCCTCCATATTTTTCATGTTACCTTTGACTCTTACATCTTGAGCCTATGAGAATGACTATAACTCCATTTCCATAAAATTTGTAATGTGTTCTTGGCAGAATGTAATTTTATGAATGATACCATCAACATTTAATATTATAATGTTACTTATTTCAATAGCTTGCAATCAGGAACCTTTCCAAAAGAACATTCTGTGGCACTGAAAGAAATCACTTACCTCTAATGCCACTATCACAGATCCATATGAGATCGTATTTGGCAACTTCATATGCTGGCATCAGATTGTTGATTTTTGGATTTATTCCAACTTTCTTACCACCTTAAAAATAACATCTAAGTTGTTAGTCATTACCACTATCAAGAAATAAATATTGTGCAAACTCTTTATCTCTGAATTTATTCATCCATCCATATATTATACAGAGTTGCTTAAAAAAGTTAAGGTACCTCTATTCAAATGGTATGTTTCACTGTCTCTACAAGAGAACAGAACCTGACACAGCCTCTATAATGATCTAAAGTTAAACGTGGTACCCTTCTGCAAATTTGACTGTATTCTTCGTATTTATGTGCAATTGTTTATAGATTCAAAATATGAAAATAATGAATATAGTAGATTCAGAAGTTTGGATGTCTTTTCAGTCAGTAGTTTGTAACATCTCATTCTGCAGAAATAAGCTTCCAAATGTTTACAGTAGCTAGCTAAAAGACTTTCTGTTTTGCTTTTAGATTTAGTCTTCTAGCCCAGAAATTTTCTTAAGTCTCCAGGCATACATTGCATGGAGACTGTCTAAAGCACTTTGTTCCAAAACATTTCAAGTTAATCACAGTTTTCTCTTGCATACTTTGCATCCTGAATGAGATCAGAAGAGAGATTTCATTTGCCAAGTCTCTCATGCAGATCACTGCAATCCTGTATTGTGAAAATGTGAACAAGTCCAGTGGCAGCTAAACTTGTCAGCAGCTCATCTGCAATGGTCTGTGGGTTCTGTTTTGCAGACTATCCAGTTTTCATTTCTAACATCATTGTTTCTTAGTTTTCAAGACCTGGGTTTAACCTCAATCGTTCCGTGTAACTTTCATTTCCTAACTTTTCTCATAGCTGAAAATGCTAGACCTTTTACAGTCTTACCCTGCTTTGTATGAGTGAATTACCTTCACTTTCATAAACTCCAAAAGCTGCTTAAAAGAGGTCTATGGTTGTTGAAAGTAGAAAGAGGAATCAGAACTTGAGAAGTGAGAACAGTCATTCATCTGTATAAGTGATTTAATCTACTTAACCGTACACCTAATGAATCTTTTGACACCTTATTAACAA
The DNA here is from genome assembly GCF_028640845.1 of Ahaetulla prasina. Classification (NCBI taxonomy): domain Eukaryota; kingdom Metazoa; phylum Chordata; class Lepidosauria; order Squamata; family Colubridae; genus Ahaetulla; species Ahaetulla prasina. The sequence continues at coordinate 210,353,349 of NC_080540.1, forward strand.
CTCTACAGTAAAAACAGTAAAAACAAAATTGCACTGAGTCAACTGAAAATGTTGTTCAACTTTTATACCTGCTATATTCAATGTCAACTTGGCATAATATTAAGTAAAATTCAGATTTAAAGACTTAACTGTGTTTAACTCTACATCATGTAGAGGTAGTGTTAAATTCTGTTCATTTAGTATTCATTGAAACGTTCAGCTTGACCAGGGTGTCTTAAGTATTGTCTGCAACTATGCATACACAAACACCCTTAGGCTCTTCACTCTGCAACTTTATCCAGAATTTTTGCCTGTGATCTGAAGAATGATGTTCTGCTATAAATGTATAATATGAATATAGGTTTAACAGGAGTAAGCAAATGCACTGTTCTGTAATTCTTATTTGGTTCCTTCTGCAAAGGTCAGCAAAACAAACCAAGAAACCTTCACACAAATTTTACTTAGAGGCAAATCCAAATTGTTCTTTCTTGGCTCACTTAGTAATTTTAGTCCTACCACGTTCTCTTAGTTCAAACTACCACACAGAACAGTTGCTGTGGAACTGTATATTCATTAGCATATAATAATATAACTTCTTATTTGTCTAGCTAGCCAGTCCTGTTCTCAGAAGAAGCCAAGCAGGAAAAATGTATCGTAATAGCATGCCACCAGCACACTAGTTAGAATTAATATTAACTTATTATTCCCAGATTTCTCTCCCTACTTCAATTGGTTTCTTTATCAACTTCTCCAAGCAATTATTAAAAAGGAAATTTATAACTTTTCTTCATACCTATAAATAATCTTGCATCAATGTTGGGGTATTTTCCAAGCAGCTTTTTACACACATCAATGGCAGGATCATCATGATCTTGCACACAAAGAAGTACTTCATACTGGGAGCAAAGAGAAACAATGCAAGGTGTTATATTTATTAATTTAGCAAATGAATTTATGAACAATTCTTACCAATTTCGGACAGTTTAAAGCAGATAATATAATGACAAAACTCTCCTGAACTTTAATAAGGAAGGGACATGTTTCAATTCCGATAGATGTTTATTCTATAAATTAGGCCTCACAACAGAAAAAGGAGAATAGCACATATTTCTACAACATAGCCTGCAAGACACTCCATGTGTTATTTGAGATCATAGGATGGACCATACAGGAAGGACACCTCTGCAAATAGCTTCAACCAAAGTATTGTAAGGCTTTGAAAGCATTTTTTCCAGCACAAGCTATATTGGAAACAATTAAATAAAGATACCTAGATTTTCAGAATTTTATTTTTATATGTCCCTAATATTTAAACAACACATCTTCGCTGTAGGAATCTATTAAAAACTGTGCTTTAATAAGAACCAATGGGATTTCAAAGGAAGTTTAAATTGCTATCAATTTATATTTCTATAATTTGTCCTTTAATTTCTTGGTTTAGAATTAGTTTGGTTATATTGCTGAATGAATTTAAGCAATACATTTTCTGTAAGTATTTAAGGTACTAAATACTGAATAAGTATTTAACGTATTAAATACTGAATATGTATTAATGGGAATTGGATTAGAAGGCATGCATACTTTACCATCGGAGGAGGAAACATCAATAACCTGCATAATGCCTGTTAGCCAAATATGCAAAAGATCTGCAAACTCTAGTAATACAGGTTAAGGAACAAGGTGAAAAAATGGAACTAAATATAAAGAAGACCAAACTCATGGCACCAGATAGAACCAGCCTCAAAATTAGCAATGGAGATTCACCGTAAAAGAATAAGCAGTCAAGAAATATGTTGCATATTTCAAGCAATAGCAATGCACTTAGGCTTATATACTGCCTCATAGTGCTGTACAGCCCTCTCTAAACATTCTACAAGTCAGCATATTGCTCCCAACAATCTGAGTCCTGATTATACCAACCTCAGAAAGATGGAAGACTGAGTCAACTTGAGCCAGTCAGGATCGAACTACTGGCAGTTGGCAGAATTAGCGTGCAATACTGCATCTAACACTATGCCACCACAGCTCTTCAATGGCACTGTATAGAGCAGCCATAAAGGCCTTGGAAAAATTATTCAAGTGCCAAACAGATGTATTCTAGAAAAATCAAATTGCACAAGGTATGGTATTTCCTGTGATACTCTAAGGAAGCGAAACTTGGACTTCAAAGAAGTAGGATAGGAAAAATATCAATGCTCCTAAATTTAGAGGTTTTGGAAAATACTTCTGAGAATACCATGGATAGACAAGAAAACTAACCAATGGATCATTAAACAAATTGACCCAGACTTCTGATTCAAAGAAAAAAATGACCAGGTTCAAACTATACTATCTTGAGCATGTTATGGAAAGATCCGGCTCTCTGGAAAAGTTGTAATGCTGGGAAAAGTGAAAGGAAAGAGAACAAGAGAAATAAGGCGAATGGACTCAGTTACAATGGCGATGACTATCTATGGAGATTCTCAATCAGCAGGTGACGGTTGTCCTAAAGGTGCCTTTCAAAAGGCAATTGGACTTTCTTGGGTTTTTTCCTTGGAAATGTTTCGCTTCTCTTCCAAGAAGGTTCTTTAGTTCAGACTAAATGGTGGGGAATGGAAGGATTTATATTCTATGCAGTCATCTGTTGGTTAGCACTAAGATCAGTTCTTAGATCTTAGAGAGTCTTTGAGGTAATTTGGGGCTTTATCTGTACCCGCAGGGTCACCTGAATCATCTTAAGTGACATCATAGATACTAATAAAACACAAAAACAGAGGAATAAATCCAGATGAGAGGGGATAGTGACATGTTAGAGAACTGATTGATGGGGGAGAAATCTGTCAGACAGAGCACTTATCTAACAGAAAATAATGTTTTCCCCCCAAAGGACTAAATTTTGTAGTAACACCAGAATAACTATCAATCTCAGATCTCATCACAGCCACATAGTCAGCTATCAGGAACAGCAAACTGGTAGAACCAGATGCAGAACAATTAAAGATGAGGGTATCTGCAGCCCTCACCAGTAATAAAATACCCCCTTCAAACATCACAGGTGAGTAATGACATCCCTAGGAAGAGACACAAGCATCATCATCTTGCAAGCTGATAAAGAAAGATGCAGAGTTATCCTGAACACATGACTACAAGACCAAGGTGAACAATTTTCTGAGGGACACTGAAGTTAAAAAGGTTATCAATTTCCTGCAACAACTACTGAAGGAAAATGCCATTGACAAGCCATGGTTTGGAAACTAAAACTGAACCTGGATGAGACATTGCTTTCTTATGATGACACTTCACTCTTCACCTGCATTCCAACAAATTAAGCTGTCACAGTAGTGAAGAAACAACTGCTACTAGACAGAACATTAGGAGACAAAACTAATCTCAGTCCCGACCACATATGTGACATAATGGACCTCTGCATGATCATTACCGATTTTAAATACAATGAAAGTTTCTACATACTAAAACACAGTTGCCCCCTGGGTTTGCCTGTGTCCCCCACTGTGATCAATTCCTAAATGGGAGAAGTAGAAACCAAAGCCCTAAACTCCTTCACTGGCATTCTACCCACTCACTAGTATAGGTATGTGGATGATATTTGGGTCAAGATTAAAACACAGGAAGTGAAAGACTTTACCAAACACATCAATACTTTGGACAGATATTTTAAGTTCACACAGGAAGATGTTAAGGAAAATAGTCTGGCCTTCTGAACCATGCAGTATACATTAAGGAAGACAGAAGCCTCAATATCAAAACATACAGTAAACCCTCACACACAGATCAGTATTTACATTTTGATTTTCACCACCCACTGGAGTACAGGTAGTTTTCAACTTACAACCACAAATTGAATCCAAAATTTATGTTGCTAAGTGAGACATTTGTTGAGTGAGTTTTGCCCCATTTTACGACCTTCCTTGTCACAGTTGTTAAGTGAATCACTGCAGTTGTATTGTTACTAACACAGATGTTAAATGAATCTGACCTTCCATTGACTTTACTTGTCAGAAAGTCGCAAAAAGTGATCACATGATCTTGGGATACTGTAACCGTCATAAATATGAGTCAGTTGCCAACTATCTGAATTTTGATCACATGATTATATGGATGCTGCAACAAGTGTGAAAAATGGTCATAAATCACTTTTTTCAGTGAAGTTGTAACTTTGAACGGTCACCAAATGAACTGTTGTAAGTTGAGGACTACCTGTACAAAATGGAAATGATTACCGGGCTGAAGGTTTGCCAACCAGCAAAGAAGGAAAAGAAAAAAAACTAAAATACATAAAGGAAGCCCTCAGAATTTGTGGCCATCCCACTGGCCCTTCATGAAACCCACAAAAAGATCCAGCAAGAGCTCCGTAACAGACAAAAAAGAGAACAAGGAGCAAAGCAATGCTGTCACTGCATACATTGCAGGAATATCTGAAAAGCTTAGCAGGATTTTCAATGAACATATATGCCACTTTAAACCCAAGAATACATTCAGGCAGAAGCTTGTCCACTCCACGGATAAAACACCCAGACACAAACTAAACAATGCAGTGCAATGTAGTGAGGCAATGCAGATCTGTAAATTGGGAAAACAAAACGATCACTTCACAAATGGAAAAGAAACCCACCAGGGCAAGATTCAGCAGTCCATTTGCATCTCAAAGGTCACTCTTTTGAAGACGTTCACATTCTGGACAGAGAGGACCATTGGTTTGAAAGATGGGTCAAATATGCCAAAATTGAAAAGCCCTCTCTCAACAGAAAGGGAGGGATACCTATCTCCTGTCTATAACACAGCAGTCCCAAGAAGGTTCCGCATTCATTTGTACTCTGTTTCAGGTGACCATGAGGGTATCGATAAATTCCCAAGAGGCCTCAACAACTCTCAGACAGCTAAGGACCAGATGACTACAAAGAATCTAAATCTTTCCATTCCCCACCATTCAGTCAGAACTGAAGAAGCTTCTTAGATGAGAAATGAAAAAAACAAGGGGAAAAACAAGGCAGTTCAGTTCCTTTTGAAAAGCCACTTTGGGAGAATGGCAATAAATACATCATTGGAAAACCTGAATAACAAGGCTAGAAATAGGTTGCCATGGAGAAGATTTATCTATGTGGTCATTAGGAGTTAAAGAAAAGATGGCACATAATCAATCAATCAAATATTCTGGAATAATACTACAGTAAACCTTATATTTCAGAAAACAGGAAATATTTCCTTTTTTGAAAAGTTTCATCCCTTTGCAAATATAGCCAACATACACCTTTCATTATCACGGAGAAAACAAGAAAACATTACTTCTTTTTCATACAGAGTAGACTACAAAGTTATATTAAAGACACATATATGCAAAGTTGAAAGATATATAACCAGATTTAACCACAATCAAATTCCATTTGATATGTTAAAAAGCTGTTTTATAAGGTTCTGTAAAACTTAGCTTTTGATTATTAATCTTCCTATAACAGGAAAAATTCCATTAATGAGTAATATTTTAGTTTAATTTAATATATGAATCATCTGCTCAACAGAAAATAATGCTTTAAAGTATCACTCAAGTTATTGTGCTTCAGTTCAAATAAAATACCATGCAAGAAGAAAATGAACTTCTGTTAATCATTATTAAATGCTTCATAGTCTCAACATTAGTAAATAGAAAGACTGGAAGGTTGATCTGTATGATTTCTTTAATCCTGCCTGCTATCCAATCAAAATATTTATGCACTTCAAAAATACTTACAAGGTAGCTTAGAATCAAATTGGAAAAACTACACATATTTTTTTTCCATATCATAAAGATGGCTACTAACACAAACCAGATTAAGCTTTATACTGCTACAATATCATGAGATTCTAACAGATCCACCATGAAGATAAGATCAAACTAATGAAACTTCAACATGTTTTTATCACATGCCTTTATGATTATAAAGACATCCAGCAGCTTTGGAAATAATTGCAAACTCTGATAAGACTTTCTCTTTTTACAAGCTAAATACTTCACTTTGCTTGCCACATATGAAACAATGTCTCCAAAAAGATTTAAGATTCAGAGATGAATGAGATTCAGAGAGATATGTACAGATGGTGATCTTCCAGACAGCTTGGCTTTAAGCCATTTAGAGTTTTAAATATTAAACTCACAACACTGTGAAATGAGCCTGGAAATTAGGCTAGGTAGGAATCACTATAATTATGATTGGAAGATGAAGTTCCAATAATTGTCTTGTGCTTTATTTTGAACCAATTACAATTTCCAAATAGTCTTTAAAAATCAATTTCACATACTACATTCTTAAAAGATTTCCAAATTGAGAGTGACAGACCAGCAATCTTCATGTTGATCTGGTTGCAACTGAAATATCAGCTGAAATTAATAAAAGTTTATTTGAGCCACACTAGTTTTAGAATCTGAATTTACAGTATGATAAAAAATCTCCCCAAATGAAGACCATGATATTAAGAGGAAGTTTAAAACTTTCCAGAAACCTGAATATTGTTCAGCCGATTGAGTAATCACCTAACTTATATATATATATCCATTTTATTTGAATTAAATATTGTATTTGTTCATCCTTGTCCCATCCATTACCATTTCCAAGCATTAACTTCCACTGCCCTAATTGCATCTGCTAGGCAAAAAGAAAAAGAACTTGATATCAGTTCTTTTGGATATGAATATTTTTATTTCTACACATATACCTATCTTTCCTCCCTTCCTTCCTCTCTTCCTCCCACTCTCAAAGAGCTGATTGTTATATTTAAAGCTCTACATGTCTCTGGACTGGATTCTCTATAGGACTGCCTTGGTCAACTGCTTCTGAGTCTCACCTACGTAAGAATCTTGGTGGGATTCTGAAAGCTGGCATTCTTGACTACTGCCCCCATGTTTTGAAATTCCATTCCTATGGTGATCCAGTCTGTTGCTTCACTCCAGGCTTTCCAGAAAGCAGTTAAAATTTGTTGTTCCATGTAGCAGAGGAGGAGGAGGACATACTGTGATGAAGGTCTGAAACTAGCAGGTGCATGACTTTGTCTACTGTTGATAGTTTGGATATTGCCATTAATTCAGTTTACATTACATTTGGGTTTATTTATTATTTTTCAGGGTTGTATTTTTTGTTTTTGATTATCAGCCACTCAGATTTTTTGAGAGCAGAGGGCATGCAAATAAAATAAGACAATCAATCACTTAATGATATTAGCAATAATTCCACGCACCACTTCCTGGAAATGGCTCATCAAAGCAGAGCAGAGTCTCTGATCTGACCACTACTGTTCCTCACACCCAATGAGTGTGAGTGTATACTTAGAAGAATACCAGGAGTGATAGCATAAAAGAATGCCAAGAAGTCCAGAAAACCCATTTTTCTCAAAATCATTTGAGAAAACACAACACTTGCCTCTTGTTTCAAGTACACTTTCATAAAGTCTGAGTCTCCTCAATTTCTCAAGAATGCCATACAACCTTCTGAACTTAGCAAACTATTCCTTCCCTGCTAGATTAACAAATGAAACAAAAGTATGAGCACACAAAGGCTCTGGCACATACAACTGAAATTCAGCTTAACAGAAAGGTACTAACTTACAAAAATATGTATATCCACATAAATAAAAAATTCTTAAAATAACCCATTTTTCTAAAATGCTATTTTTTTCAAGGATGCAATACAAAATTATCTGTCTTAATTTAGTATCTCATATTCAGATTAATTCTATATTTTTAATCATTATTGATATCTCAGAAAATAACTAAAAAGCTGTGCTGTAAACTTCCTTATATTGGTAATGAAAAAGGATGTATAATATATATAATAAATGGTTATCCCAATATCACTTTTACTTTATGATATCATCAGAAAAATAGACTTAAAGGTGTTAATATGTGGTAGGTATATCAAAATTTGGAATTTATCAATACATGAAGGTCTATGGATTTATCAAATATGGGGTACAGTAAATTATTACATTATGATGGAAAAATAGCCTGGAGAAATGTGTGTTCTTTCTCTCCTTATACATTGGCTTGCTATCAATATAATATAAAGGCTTAATATTTAATCAAGACAGTTTTGTCTTTAAAAACAAGTTTGATGCTCCCCCCACCTTCTTTTTCCTCTCATATGTTTTGTGTATTTCTGTTAAGAACTATTCGTGTAATTTCAACCTGTTTCATGACATGCTAAAATAAATGTTAGCACACTCAGCTCCATATGTATTATTTATCTTGCTGCTCCCATTTTTGGAATAACAAAAGCAGCTTTATAAATATTGCTTCAGTCATTATTCATGGATTAGAGCAGTGGTCTGCAACTTTAAACACTCGAAGAGCCATTTGGACCCGTTTCCCACAGAAATCACTGGGAGCCACAAAACCTGGGTGGGCATGGCCAACTCGATGTCACTCACTCCCACCCAGTCACATGACACACACACCTCCCAGCCACGCTTACCCAGGTTTTGTGGTTCCTGGTGTTTTCTGTGGGAAACAGGTATCTCTCTGTGTCTCTCTTTCTCTCTTTTTCTCTCTCTCGCCCCCTCTCATCTCACTCTCCTTTATCTATCTATCTATCTATCTATCTATCTATCTATCTATCTATCTATCTATCTATCTATCTATCTATCTATCTATCGTGTGTGTGTGTGTGTGTGTGTTCCCTCTTGAACCATTTCCAAAAACACTCGAGGGTTGGTGGGGTGTTTTTTTTTTTTTGCTGATGTTGTTCTTTCTTCTTCTTTGGGTACTTTTTACCATATTCAAATCAAGAGTCATTTCAGGTTCCCAGATAAATGAAGCTCTTTCATTGCCCTCCTGTGGCTCCCTGTTGGCTGAACCCACCACTGGCTGGCCCCACCCTTCACCCTCCCCTCCTAGACACTCCTCACCTGGCCTGAGAAGGTAAGGGTGATGGCGGGTGATGGAGACTCACTCCATATTCCAGAGTGGGAGTGAAGCGCCCCTGTACTTGCCATATCTCGCAGGCTTTTTCCAGCCCTTGTTGGTGCTGCACACACCTTGGTCACTCGGGGAGACACATGAGTTGCTCTCTGCTCTGAGACACTGGCTTGGCCTGGCTGCGGCCGACGCCACTGTTATTGCTACCTCCATAGTCTACCCACTGCTCTCAGCGCCTTGTGCAGCACGGTTAAATTTAGTGTGCTTCACAATGGGGGAGACGGTGTCCCCTCCTCCTCCTGGAGCCCATTATGATGCAGAGCATCGGTCGCAGCTAGGCTGGGCCAGTGTCTCTGGGTAGAGAGCAAGTCCCCTGGTTAGTTTACAAAATCTTGATTTAAAACATCTGCTACTTACAACTATTTTTGTTTGGCACAGAGCACTACATATATAAAATTTCTAAATTTTTGCTTTGGAACTAACACAATAATCATTGAATGATTCCTAAAATTCCTTGCCATTCATCATGGCTGTGGTTGATAAAAGTGTATATCTAGAGGGCAAAGTTTGTCTTTCCTGATCTAGCAGTAGCAAATAACAGAGTCCTATTTATTTGCTTTTATATTATATGCTTTATTTAGGGCTTTTCTTACTGGACTTATTCAAGTTATTTTTTAACACCTCCTTTTCTCTTTCCTTTTTCAAATGGAAGACAATGACCCATTTGCAGCCTAAAAAGTCAATTTAATCTAGTGCTATTACTTGAATTCCAAAAATGATATTGTAACTAAAACATCTACACATTTTAAATAACCCTGGGGACTGGCCAATGATTACCCGGTTTCCAACCCGGGTACAACACGGAGACAGCTTTGGTCGCATTGGTGGATGACCTCTGGAGGGCCCGGGATAGGGGTTATTCCTCTGCCCTGGTTCTCCTTGATCTCTCAACGGCTTTTGATACCATCGACCATGGTATCCTGCTGTGGCGGTTGGGGGGATTGGGTGTGGGAGGCACCGTGTTTCGGTGGTTCTCATCCTATCTCTCCGACCGATCGCAGACGGTGTTGGCAGGGAGGCAGAGGTCGACCTCGAGGCGCCTCCTTTGTGAGGTGCCACAGGGGTCGGTTCTCTCGCCTCTCCTGTTCAACATCTACATGAAGCCGCTGGGCGAGGTCATCAGTGGTTTTGGGGTGAGCTATCAACTGTACGCGGATGACAGCCAGCTGTACATTTCCACCCCTGACCACCCCAATGTAGCTGTTGAAGTGTTGTCTCGGTGTGTGGAGGCCGTACGGGTCTGGATGGGGAGAAACAGGCTCAAGCTCAACCCCTCCAAGACTGAGTGGCTGTGGATGTCGGCATCCCGGTACAGTCAGCTGCAACCGCGGCTGACTGTTGGAGGCGAATCATTGGCCCCAATGGAGAGGGTGCGCAATCTGGGGGTTCTCCTGGATGGACAATTGTCTTTTGAAGATCACTTGGCGACCGTCTCCAGGAGAGCTTTTTACCAGGTCCGCCTGGTCCGCCAGTTGCGCCCCTTTCTAGACCGGGATGCCTTATGCACGGTCACTCACGCCCTCGTCACTTCTCGCCTGGACTATTGTAACACTCTCTACATGGGGCTCCCCTTGAGGTGCACCCGGAGACTTCAGTTAGTTCAGAATGCAGCCACGCGGGTGATAGAGGGAGGCACTCGTGGCTCCCATATAACACCGATCCTGCGCAGGCTGCACTGGCTGCCTGTGGTTTTCCGAGTGCACTTCAAGGTGTTGGTTACCACCTTTAAAGCGCTCCATGGCATAGGACCGGGATATCTTCGGGACCGCCTTCTGTTACCACATGCCTCCCACTGGCCGGTACGCTCCCATAGAGAGGGCCTCCTCAGGGTGCCGTCAGCCAAACAGTGTAGGCTGGCGACCCCCAGGGGGAGAGCCTTCTCTGTGGGGGCACCTACCCTCTGGAATGAGCTTCCCCCAGGACTTCGACAACTTTCTGACCTCCGGACCTTTCGCCGCGAGCTTAAAACATATCTATTCTTCCGAGCAGGACTGGCTTAATAGGGTTTTAAACATGGATTTTATTGGGGTTTATTTTATATTTTGTATTGTATTTTAAATTTAGGCTTTTGGAATAAGTTTTTTAAATAGTGTTTTTATTGAAATGTATTGTATTATTTTATTTGCCTGCTCACCGCCCTGAGTCCTTCGGGAGAAGGGCGGTATAAAAATTAAATTATTATTATTATTATTATTATTATTATTATTATTATTATTATTATTATTATTATTATTATTATTATTATTACAACTTATCTCAGATAATATTAATCAGGCAATATTAATTAAGGTGCTGCTTAAAAGTTGGTAAACTCTTTTTGAATTTTCAATATGTTCGCATAAATGTGACTCAAAATGTAATATGTTATTGATCCAAGCCCTAAAACCAGATAAAAAGAACCCAATTAAATAAATTACTCAAAAACTTTATATTTGTGACACTTGATAAAGTTAATGGACCATGCTTTTATGAAACTATACAACAAAAAGAAGGTGCAATGGATGTTTAATGTGATGAGATTTATAATACAAATAGATCTGATTTATTCTTATTCTATAAAGAACAGACATTAAATCAGGAAACTTATTCTATAAAGAAGATGAACAGACATTAAATCAGGAAACTGATTTGGGTAATTTTTTTTCTTCTGACTATACAAAGAACCTTTGCTAAAATACAAGACAAATATTTTAAGTCCTAAAGAATTTTTACTTTGAAACACAGGTAAACAATAAATTACCTCTGGGACATTTTTTGAAGAAATAAACAAATATTTTTTAAAAATCAGAGATGATTTATAAGATTGACTTGTTCAATTAGGTTTTTCAAAAAAAGAAAATAGTTATATCTGGTTGTCCTTATTGGACTTTTATGGATAAAGACTGATTGACAGAGCATTTGGACCTTGTTTTCTTTATCTAAGAAATGAACTATAAGAAGAAAATTATGAAGAAAATAGTTGTATCTGGTTGTCCTTACTGGACTTTTGCTGATAAAGATTAATTAACATAGCATTTTTATTTTCCTTAACTAAGAGATGAGTTGTGGAGAGAAGAGAGATTATGTTTTATTTAGAGACAGTGATAAACTATTAAAATTGTTTTATCTGCTGGGATGAAGAATGAAACTATTTTATTCTTTCCATGTGTAATACACAATTCATACTCTGGAAAAAACATTATACTTGTTCAAAGTATATTGTTTATTCATTGAGGGAAATGGTCTTCAAATAGTAGAATTTTTACTTTCTTAATTTTGAAGCTTTCTAAATATTAGAATGCTTATATTTTGAAATAGTTTGAATCAACTATGTATCAAGGTTTATAACTACAATAAAAGGGGAAAAAATACCGAGTGCTAGTTTGGTGTAAGAAACTGTGAGTTCTAGTCTTCCCTTAGTCATGAAAGACAGCTAGATGACTTCAGGCCAATCATTCTTTCTTAGCCCAACCCACTTCACAGAATTGTCACTGTGAGGAAAAATAAGACAAAAGAGTATTATATACTTTTGCTACCTTGAGCAATAAAGGGTTACAAATCTAATAATAATTGTTGAGAAATGGATTGCTCCTTCCTTTGTCCTCTGAATTATTCTGAAAACTGGCACCCTCCAGGAATTTATAGCAATAGCAATAGCATTTAGGCTTATATATCACCCCCAAAGCGCTTTACAGCATTCTTTCGGTGGTTTACAATGCCAACTTATTGCCCTCAACAATCTGGGTCCTCATTTTACCAACCTCAGAAGAATGGAAGGCTGAAACAACCTTGAGCCCTGCCAGGATCAAACTCCAGACTGCGGTCAGAATTTGGCTGCAATACCATATTTTACCCACTGTACCACTGGGGTCCTTTTATTTATGAGCATAATTGGCTTAATTTACGAGCATAGTGTACTTAACACTACCAATTATTTCAAAATTCAAAATACCTTGTGTCCTCATATATATTAAATATGATATAATGCTAATTATACAGAAGCCAATTAACAGGAAAATGAATATTCATCTCAGAAATCCAATCCACTGGCAAATCTGTAGTCCTGAAGATATTGTTAAATTACATCCTCCTGTGGTTATTTGGTTTTGGTTTTGGTGCCTTTGAGTTAGTGTTTGGCAACTGACTGATAAATCCCTCCAGTTTTCTTTGCAATGTTTTTCAGAAATGGATTGCCATTGCCTTCTTCCTATGACTGAGAGAGAGAAAGGATCGACCTAAGGTTACTCAGCTGGCTTTGTGCCTAAGATGCAACTAGAACTCATGGTCTCCAGTTTGTAGCCTGATGCTTTAACAACTGCACCAAATTAGATCTCTATCATGCATTAAAATATTTTATTGATCAAGATAACAAAAACACAGAAAGCTATAATTTTTGTTCATTAAAAAGCACTTTGATACATACTTTGGGATAATCCAATTCAAAGAAGGTTTCCAAGTTGTTAATAAGGTTAGGATCAACACCCTTTAAAGGCTTCAAAAGTGAAACACCTGGAAGCTTGCTATATGGTTGTTTATCTGTTGCTTTCTTGTTGAGTTGTAGGTGCCTAAAAGAAAAAAATTGCCATTTAAGAAATGCAAGAGTAAAATGATAATTAAACTTTAAACATTCCTACACAAATATTCATGTTTGCTTTATCAGTTTCATTGCTGGAAAAAAATGCAGTAGTAACTTTTAAGCATACAGATCTACTCTAATATACAAAAAAACATTAAAGGAAACCTCATGCAAAAATATGTAATAATTCTGTAAGTCAAAACATTGATACTTTCACATCCATTCCATATTCCTGAGTGCACTAATGTCCTGAAGATGAAAGGGAGAAATAGATGAATAGGTCAAATATTTTTATTTTATTCTAGCAGTCTAGAGAGACACTTCCAAATACCGACACTTCTAATCTCCTGTCTCAGAAATTAACATGGTTCAAAAAGATAGAAATTAACTCCTTTATTCACTACATCATCCTGAGAAAAATCCCTCATTATATTTCACTCAAAATAAATCCAAACAAGGAATTTTCTGTTACAGAACAGTAGTGGAGGATATTCTACTGGCAAATCTACTCAATTCACATTAATCATTAAACTCTACTCTACCCTCTTCTTCAGGGTCTGGAGATTTCTTTTTTTACATAACTAAATGTATGTTTACAGGTTTTTAGAAAAAATCATTTCCAAAAAAAATCTACACTTCAAAAATGAATTCCATGCATTACTTCAGCAAACATATCAACAAAAAATGAAATATGCAATATGAACAACAATTTCATTGTAACAGTAATCATGACCTACTGATAGAATAGTAGTTTAGCACCAAGAATGTGTGGAACATTTCAAAACAAACAATTTCAAAGTTGAAACACTTCATTTTTAATATGAACAGATTATGAGTTTTTCAGAATACTTTGAAATAGCTGTCTCCAGCTCAAAACACTTCCAAAATGCTAAAAAATGTCTTGTATTCCCTCAAGTAGACTATTTTGCACTTAAAACTGAGGTGTTTTAAATTTAATTAGAATGAAAAATATATTAAACAATTCTATTTAGCACTACCTACAAATATGAACAATGAATACAAGAGTATCACAAAGAATAGCCTACGCATATAAAATGTATACTGATGTTCAATTTTTCTCACAAATATAGATTTGTGCTTATGTATATATATATTTGTATATTAATGTTACAATATTACAGGTGCTCCCTTATAATATACACATGCATGATTGAGGCATAATATTTCAACCCAGCTATTATGATTGGTTCCCCAAAATATAAGAACTGTATATAATTAGTATTTGAATAAGAAACCACCAGAAAATGCAGAACTATAGTCTAGACTGAGAAGGTGACATAATCTTAGAAGAAGACAGTGAAAACTATTTCAATATTTCTGCCAAGGAACTTACATAGAGCAGGTGTTAAGCTCAACTGGAAGAGACCTGTATTTTTTATTTCCCTATAAATCACATGTACATGCTAAAAGAACAATTACTGAGAATACCAGAATGAACTTGGACACATTTTAGCAAACATCAAAAACTGCACTATGTACTTACTCTAGCTGGGAATTAGGCAAATAACTAACAATCTTAATTTCTTCGGGCCAACCAAGAATCTTTTTCAGAGCTAAGTGAGATGTGCTCTTCTCTTTTTAACTTAAGTGGAGTTTTACTAAAATCTCTATGAGTCAAAGATTGTGCCCCTGCTGCACTGGAGCCTCTGAAACTACAATCCACATGCTACAGGATATTACATTTACAAACATGGACATGAATTTGTATTGTGTACCTATGTGTTTTAATAAGGCTGTACACCGCCCTGAGTCCTTCGGGAGAAGGGTGGTCTAGAAATCTAATGAATAAATAAATAACATGGAAGAAGCTGCAGTTATCAAATTAGTTAACTGATTGTATCAGCCTTTCTCATTCCACCCATCTCCACGCTGGCTTGGAGTTGTAGTAATCCAATTCAACTGGCAGATGCCAGGTTGGAAGGCTGGATAGTTAAAACAGCTATTTTTATCTCGGGTTTCACCTTAGCCAGCTTCCCAGGCATATAATGATTTCTATATTTAGAAAAAAAATTACAGGCCAGTTACAACTAAGCAATACCCAAATGAGCAATATGCATTGTTTTATATACTACTAATAATAATACTAATATATTAATAATATATATATAATCAATCCATATCAGAACTGGTAATCTCTGATAACTTGTACTAGCTCCCAAACATCAGTAGAATACCTTTCCTTTCAATTAATTAAATGTAGTCTTTGCTACTTCGAGGTGATAACATTTCTTCCTTACAACAATCTGCAAGTCTGTTAGAGAAAGCACTTTCCCACATACCTAGCAGATAACCCATACTTAACTAAAGATTTATTTTCTCCAAAACTGAATCCTGTTCTCTCAGCAATTCTCATCTGCCAGGGCTCCATAATTATATTTCTTAACTCTTTTGCCACAAGCAAGCTATTTTGTATACTTATTCCATTTGATGTTTCCATTTTATTTTTCCACTTAATGTAGAAGAATGCTGAAAGGCAATTTCTCCTACGTATGAAACAAAATTTCATTTTAATTAAGATATACCTAAGGTCTTTAAAAATATACTAAACTGCCTGTGTTACACTCATAGGTCTATCAAGAAAATTTTGGTGGTCCGCAGAAAAAATATTTGCATTTTTATATTGCACTAAATACTATTTATCTTTTAAAAAAATTCATATTAGTGGTTCTCGGGATTTAAAATTATGAATTTAGTGGTCCCTGAGGTCCAAAAGGTTGATGATCCCTGATCTAGCTCACTGTAATCTATAATAAAAAATATTTTACAGCTCAAGTTGCAGATGCCCAGGACTGAACCTGGAAACATCTACATCTGTAGGTCTAATGTCAGGCTATAGACTTTCCTGCACAGAATATAGGTTTATTTTCTACTTTTTCCCATTTGCTCTTTATCTTACCTGCTATCGCAACTTAAGCACTTGCCCATTTTATATTATTTGAAAACTACTTTCTCTTTGAATATTAACGGTATGTGCATTAAAATGTAATAGTGCAAAAAAATAATAGCAGGCTTTTATCAATTTTAGCCACAGATACTGAATCCAAATCAGATAAGCAACTCCATCTTCATTAGAGGAGAGCAAGGAAACACAAAATACCTCTGTTTGAGGCATTTATAGATATTGGTTCCTTGGTTAAGAATCAACAAGTTTCATTAATGACTGGACATCTCATTCATGGAGAGTTCATACACTGGTGAAAGGAAGTTTGTCAATTCTTCAAAACAATCTGAATCCTACAGTAGTGTGACCTACAATTTAATGTGAGCTTCATCTACATCCTATTAATAAATATTTGAAGAAGGATAGATTAGTGCTTGGAGAAGATACATTCCTGTCCTAATGTTCCCTTTGATTGTATCCAATTCCTTATAGTTATTACATACTTATGCTTATATATATGCTTATATATCATATAGTTATTTCATGCTTACGCTTATATATACACTGTTGTGACAAATAAATAAATAAAATAAATAAAATAAAATTTACTGAGAGTAAAAACTGCAGCACAGACTGATTTTTTTCTAGGCTAGTGGTTGCTTTTTTCTTACAGCATGCAGCATTCATTACTTTTTGCATTCCTTTCTGTTTCTCTTTTCTCCACTTCACCAACTTTTGGTACCTGGCCAGATTTCCGATTTCTACCAGGGATCAGCAGACTACAGCCCAACAGCCAAATCCAAGCCATTTCCTGTTTGTCTGAAGTCCTCAAGCTAAGGATGGACAAGTAGATACTAGGCCCAAACCTCAGCCAAACTCCCAGAGAGAAGAGCAAAGCAAGAGGCAAAGGGCTAGAGGAAGATATCTGGGGCAGCAGGCTATCAATGGCCTTCTTGCTGGCAGTCCTGTGCTGTTTTATACTATACAAATTCTTATTTTAGTCGACAGCATTTGTCTTTTCTTCAGTAAGCTCTTTCTCTGCAAGTAAGCCCGTTCATTTACTACTCTCTCTTTAATGCCTTACCCTCAGCAACACCTTCAAGTCGAAGTACTGTAGAAAGCAAGCACTGTTTAATTTAACTTTTCAAAAACAATACTAGGAGCTACAAAGCACGTCTACAGTTTAGGAACTGCAAAAGGATTTTCAGACAGCCATAGTCTGTCTTTTAATACACGTTACAGGAAAGATTGCCTGGAAGTTAGGCTCTTAATTCATTCAATGTCTCAGAATGAGAATATATCTATATCTCTATCTATTAACTATACCCCTAGCCATATAACTATGCATGTATAGCTTTAGTAATATTTTGCTAGGGTTTATCACAGCATGTATAAATACACAAATATACACACACACGCTGCAAGGTAATAATAATAGACTCAAGTTCTTCTTCTACCAGCAATAGCCATCGATTATAATATCCTTCTGGACGTGGCTCCAGGGATTAAGTGTGAGAGACATGAGAGATCTAAACCCTGAGGATTCCTTAGTCTAAGGTCGTTGCGGCTAGAACCTGCCCCAACATCAAACGAACCTAGCCATATAGGAAAGAGAACCACTGCAAAACAGTGCTTCCCATCTCTAATCCTTGCAGCCAATCCAGAAGGATACCATGGTCGATTGCACTGTAAGCCACCAACAGATTCAGGTCCTTCCCTATCCCAAGCCCTTCAAAAATCATCCACAAGCACAACAAATACTATCTTAGTACTGTAAACTGGCCTGAACCTAGACTGTTATGACCGGAAATACGATCGTAAGTTGTGCCAACTATACTGCAATTGTTAACTAAATCCTTTTCTGCAATCAGTGTTTTTGCCAGAAAGCAGACATAGTGCTAGTTTCCACCAAAAAAAAAAAGGGGGGGGGTGTAAAATCATGGTCACATGACTGTGGGATGCTTTAAATGGCCATAAATGCAGGCTGGTTGTCAAACACTCAAAAAACGATCACATCACTGTGGGGGGTGCGGGGGTTGGAACTTCAAATCTGAGTCATAAGTACTTGTTTTGGGTTGAACAATTGCTAAATAAAAGGTCAGAAGTTGAGGACTACCTATATACCTGTCTGGGAAACTTGGGGCATTCTGCAGAAAAGAAGAGGGAATTTTGAACTGAATAGTCACCAACATTCTGTTTTTCTAATTGAAATGCAGGAAGAAGGGATTTTTAACGGTTTTCCCCCTCTGTAATCCTTGGCTTGATCCTGACAATTTCAAAAAGAGAGGAAGCATTTCAGTCACATTTCCTCTTAAGATATCACTGTATCACCACAGAATCAACCGAAGATAACCTTTATTGCCATTTTCTTTCTGTGAACACACTGACACACATTTTTAAAAAATTCAATTGTGATGTCACTCTCAAACGAATATATATATATATATTAATACACATAAATGTGTATTATCATACACATGTGGTATAAATACCATACAAATGTGGTACAAATGCAATGCCCCCCATGCACACCCCACCCCACTGCGCACGCGATCCCCATGTGCTGCCCCGCCTCACCGCAGGCGCTTGCAACCCCCCTGGCGCTGCTCCCCATGCGCATGTGCATGCGACCCCCCTCTCCGGGCCCCATTTTGTGCCTAACAGACCTCCCTGAAGCCTCCGGAGGCCGGAAACAGCCCATTTCTGGACTTCCGGTTTTTCACCCTCCACAGGCTCTGGATGCTTTCTTGAAGCCTCCAGGAGAGTGAAAACTCTCTTCCCCAGCCCTCCAGAGCCCGTTTCCGGACTTCCAGCAAGATTACTATACCTGAAAACTTTTATTAAGAAACACAAAAGCTAAACTTGATTTTAAAATTCCAAATGAGAAGTTTATATTGAAATGTAGACATATTTCCCATATTTTAAAGTAAAAAAAAATAGCTGCTACCTACAAACAAACCTGAAGTATTTCTTCTTCTGTACAAAATGGTGTTCAGGTTTGCAATTAGTAGAGAAGAGATAATGATTGGAAAGATGGCATTTTTAGTTTCTATCACTATTGTGTGTGGTTGAATACTGTAGTCTAGATTCCCAGGAAGGAGGGGGTGCATTCCAGAGAAATAAAAGGCCGCTTTATCCAGATATTTTGTGTGAAAGAAATAGAATGAAGACAGCCCCTTGGTAATAGTTCTCAAGAGTATATAGTAGAAATGATTAGTAGAATGCTTCAGTTTGGCAAGAGTCTAATGCATCTTTATAAAAGAAGTTCTTCAACACCCCTATATAGACTAACCTGGGTCTTTTGAAGAGCTTAGTGGGTTGAGGTCAGAGAGAAAAATATCACCTCTGTAATCAGATTTGTTTCAAGCTTTACAACCAGGTAGATATTAGCTGTATCATTGGTTATAAGGCACTTTCATACATATAATTTTAAGACAGATGGGCCCAGATTCTTATGTAAAATGGTCAAATTAGTATTCCTTTTACATCTATGCATTACCTGAAAGAAATCACCTTTTTTCAGCTGTTAGGTAAGCTTTTTAATCCTGGAACTATGTATTTTACAAAACCACTACCTCTTATTAAAAATAGAAAATATATCTTAACAAATTAAATATATTATCTACTAGAAACATAGTTTCCACTACAAAATGGATATATATATATAATTGCTAAGTAATTTCAGTGAAACATCTAATCAGATGTTCAGTATTCTATTGTCTGCAGTTTTGCTTTAGGAAGTATATATCCTAGAAATGCCAGGTATCAGCTTGCTTGGAAATAAAATACCTTGATTAGGTAATTTTTTACTTACCTGGATGGGCGTAGCTATGTGACTGGGGGATCAAAAGACAGAAACTCACTAACAATGTCCTGCTGGAGCAGAGTTGACTAGATTACCTCCAGGTCCCTTCCAGCCCTGGATTATCCTCTGAAGCTGTGTCTAGTACCAGGTGTGTAGTCCTTCCTTTCACTCCTTTTTCCTCCCTCCCTCCCTCTCTCTCTCTCTCTCTCTCTCTCTCTCAAATGAACCCCCCACCCCCCCTTTTTTGCCTACACCCCCATTTTTTGTCTAACAGGCTTCAGCTTTTTTACCTTTTAAAAAATGCTTTTAAAAGTTAAAACAAAAAGCCTCTCATGATCAGGCACCTCAGCTGGAATTGTCAGAGCCTCGTTTTAACCCTTTAAAAGCATTTTTTTACAACCTCTTCAGCTGAAGAGGTCGATCCCAGCTGAGCTGCGCAATCATCAGAGGCTTTTTTTTTACTTTTAAAGGTATTTTTGTGGCCAAAGAAAAAAAGTTTTTAAAAGTTAAAAAAAAATCTCTGATGATTGTGTGACTCAGCTAGGCATGGGGGGGGCAGGGATTTTTGCTACCAGTTCTCCGAACCACCCACTGCCATCGCTACCGGATCGCGTGATCCGGTCCGAACTGGGAGCATGTCACCCTTGCTTTGAAGCCCAATTTAAAGTGCTGGCTTTAATCTCTAAAACTCTATAAAATTTGGCACTTATATACTCACATTATCATTTCTCCCAAACAGAAATAATCTGCCCTGTACAATCATTTTAAGAAGGGTTTGTGAGAGTCTCTTCCCACTCCCAGTTAGAAAATGAACAGGAGCCCAGGAACTTGCATTCCCAGTGATGGTCTCCATATACTGGATTACCTGGGGTATGCGGAATTTCCACCTTGCTTGTATTTCACTTAGCAATTATAAACTTATTCTTCCAACAGGCTTTAGGTACAGAAGGCAATTTTCTCAATCATTCATATACAGACAATCCTAAATTTACAAACATTCATTTAGTGACTGTTTGAAGTTACAAAAGCACTAAAAAAGTGATTTATGACTGGTTTTCACACTTACAACTGTTGCAGCATTCCCATGGTCTCACAATCAAAACTTTGGCACTTGGCGACTAGCTTGTATTTATGATATCATTTTATCCAACAGTTTCCAGTATTTATGATATCATTTTATCCAACAGTTTCCAAAAAGCAAACTTTTCCAGCAGCTTCCAAAAAGCAAACTCAATGGGGGAAGCCAGATTTGCTTAACAACCGCATGATTCACTTAACAACCACAGTAATTCACGTAACCACCATGGCAAAAAGGTTGCAAAATGGGCAAGACTTACTTAACAACTGCCTTGTTAGCAGTGAAAACTTTGGGATCAATTGTAGTCATAAGTCAAGGACTACCTGGATACATATTTTTACATTGAACATGTATATATTGATTAAGGAGAAAATATTGTATCTAGGCAGATTTTCAATTTGGTGTAGTGTTTAAGACACCAGGCTAGAAACCAGAAGACTGTGAATTCTAGTCCTGCCATAGCCATAAAATCCATCTGGGTGACTTTGGGCACTCATTCTCATCCCAACTCACCCCACAGGATTGTTATTGAGGGGAAAATAGGAAGAGGAAAGAGTGTGGGATATGTTCTCTGCCTTGCATTATTTGTAAATATAATAAATATAATAAAGATGGGAGATTGTATGTATGTATGTATGTATGTATAAACTAGTTGTCAAGATTAACATTGGGATGCCACATATGACAAGGAGATTAATGTCTTGTCAGATCTAATACACACTAATAAGAAATGCCTGGTTAGTTAAATGAGTCATCTACTATCTGCATTCCCACTTTCCTTCCTCTACTAATTCCAAGAGAGGAAGATAAAAGAATACAATTTTCTTAGAATACTATGAAAATTGTATAATAAACCCTAAAAAGGCAAAGTGAGTTAGGAAGGAATGGCAGTAAAAATCATGCCATTCTTTTTATCAGAATGAGTTCCAATTAAAGTTTTTTTTACAACTATCAAGAAATCAAAAGACACAGAAATCTTTTCTAATCTTGAAAAAATAAGTTGCAGAAACTGAAGGGAAGGTAATTCCCATCAGTTTATAGTTCCATATAAACTCCTATTTGGATCTGCTATAAATAGGACTTTGTTAAAAAGGCTCTATTTCAACTGCTTATAATTTCTGTAACAAAAAAATCAAGATCTTGGCAGCTGAATATTTGGTCACCTGAAGAAAAATCTTATTAGGTCCAGGTGACATGGCTGGAATTTATTTGTAGGAACTGCAACAATGAACTGAATCTGAAATATTAAAATCAAGTTTGAGTAATCAGAATAAATTGCTTTACAAGAGCAGACAAGTTGATGGGAATAGAATGATAAGGTAAAGGTTCCCCTCACACATATGTGCTAGTCGTTCCCAACTCTAGGGGCAGGTGCTCATTTAAAGCTGAAGAGCCAGCACTGTCAGAAGACGTCTCCGTGGTCATGTGGCCAGCATGACTAAATGCCAAAGGCGCACGGATTATGTGTGTTATGTATGTATTAAAGCTAAGCACAATTATGTGCTTAGCTTTAACCAAATAGGATTGTAACTATTAGAATTAGTGTCTGTAGTAGATCTTTTGTGTCTGTAGTAGATCCATTCATATATTTGTGCAATATTTGTATAACACCAGTGTATGGATAGCTCTATTGCATAAAAAAAGGAGGAAACATTAAGGAATTATGATAAATGAGGGACCTACAAAAATTGTAGTGCAACATTAGTAACAGGATTAAAAAATTGAAGAAATAAAGAAACTGGAATTATACAAAAATCAGATGAACAAAATAACACAGGAGCCGATTAATAGAACAACAACTTCAAGCAACATAATTTTAGAATCTACATAATGCCATCCCTGCATGGATAAGAACAAAATCAAATTGTTTGCATAGTGGCAGAAAATGAAGAAATGAAATCCAGTCAGCCAGGGGACTTTTGGTTGAAAGTTGTGAAACAAATCAGTGATCATTGGCCAGGTTATCTATGGGACCACCTCTTCATAGGGATATCTACTCATCCACCCAGATCATATAGGGTGGGCACAGTCCTAGTTCCTTCCTTTAAACATTGCTTAAATTTGATATAAGATGCATGGATATATATAGTAAAAGTTACAAATAAATAAATAAATAAAATCATAATTGATGATAAATATACAGGTTAAACTTTAAAAATTTCAGCGTGCAGGTGTGCCAGCAAGATTTGGAGGACATACAGGTAGTCCTCAACTTACACAATCATTTCTTTAGTGACTATTCAAAGTTACAGCAGCACTGAAAAAAGTGACTTATGACCATTTTCCATACTTACAACTGTTGCAGCAGCCTCATGACCAAAACTCAGATGCTAGGCAACTGGCATGTATTTATGGTTTCAGTGTCCCAGGGTCATGTGATCACCTTTTGCAGCCTTCCCACAAGCAAAGTCAATGGGGAAGCCAAATTCACTTAGCAACTAGCTTAATGACTGCAGTGATTCACTTAACAACTGTGGCAAGAAAGGTCATAAAATGGGCAAAACAGCTATTGTGCTTAGAAATTTTTGGCTCACTTGTGATTCAGGACTTCCTGTACAGCTAGAATAAGAGAGAGCAATGAAAGGATCAATTCTGTACATTGTAATTAGGCAAATAAAAAAGCTATGGGAAGAGATACAAGATTCTGCAAAAACAAAACCAGAAAAATCTCAAAATTTCAAAAAGGAAAATATTCAAGTAGTTTTCTGAAAAATCTATCAAAATAGCCAAGGAAAGGCTGAAGATGAAAGTCTTGAGAAATATTCTCCAACCGTCTGTTATGATTATATTTCATGCTGTATTGTTTACTTTTGTTTAATGATTTTTTAAAAAACAATGTATGTTACCTTGAGTTATTTCAGTTAGGAAGCCTATATATTGAGGAGACACTGTCCAACTTCCAAATCAGGCAAAAAAGAACAGTGAAAAATAATTAAATCAGGAATATCAACAAATAAAGGGAGAAAAAAGAGAAATGAGATTTTTTTTTAAAAAAATCACAAGAACGTGTACAACTAGGGCAAAAATAGGCGTAATCACAAAAAACGCTCTAATAGGGTTACATTAAATAAGGTTAAAAATACATGGAAATACAATACTGAAACTCTTTACATACAAGAATGTAGAATGACGAAACATTTATAGAGGGGCTATATTCAGGAACCACCTCCACTAAGAAAAGATAATGTATAAGTCAATAAACCAGTTATCAAATATGGAAGTATCCAGCATACATGAACTATTCACTGAACTGTTTAAAACTGGAAGAAAAGAGTTTCTTTGTGCTAACAGTCTGATATCAAATAAGATTAGAAATATTTTTTTATTCTTTTATTGCTGCTATTTGAACTGATATTGTTGCTTAATGATATTTATTCTTGTGTTATAAACTGCCATGAACTCATTCACTAGGAACACGTGGTTATAAACCTGAAAATAATATGGAACAAGGCAGTGGGACCTAGAGAAAAAGGAGGTGGGAGGCAAGAGAATAAGCAAATTATTGAACCACTACATTGATTTAACATGGACACAATGTGTAACATTAAGATCTTACAAAGAATAAATCCATATATGGGGAGAGAAAATGCCAGATGAACAGGCAAGTTTAGGAAAAGGGACACAAGGTCAGATCAATGGATCATGGAGAAAACAGAAATTTAAAAAGGAAGGTTTTTTTAAATGTCTGCAGCAAAGCTTTTGTTTATCTGAAAGTGAAGTATATTAAGGAAAATAGGTGTGCAAAAACACCTGATTATTCTTCTGATGAACCTTTACAATCCTTCTGTCCCTTACACTACTTCAAGATCAAAGAAATATAATAGCTCAGAATTGGAAAGAGAGTACTTCAGAATATTTTCCCATATCTATTTAAACTTAGAGGGGAAATATAACAACAGTAATTCTAGAAAAGGGCACATCTAGAATTAAAATAGTAAAACACTGGGAGATATGCAGATGTTCCTTTATTAACTGAAAATGAAGAAAACTTGTAAAATATAAATCATTTTAAAAAAAGGAAACTAAAAGATCTTGATTAATGTTCAGTATTATTCAACCAGTAAACTTAGTGAGCATACAGCTGATGGCAAATAAGTGAAGGTAGGGCACACCTAGGTAGGTGGTAGTTATAAACACAAACAAGATCATGAAAATGAGGATAGTTCTATGATAATAAAGACCAGAATAGTTAAACCAATAGCTTTTTCACTATAAAATACAATTGTGAAATATTGAAGAATAAGAAGTAATAGGAAATAAATACATCTGCAAAAGATAATGATGGATTTGACAGTGACCTGGACTGCAAGAAGAACCAATCTATATTTCTGGGTGATAAAATGTATAACTACTAACTTGAAGTTATGATTAACCAATAGAAACTCACATATTTGACCATGTGATACAAGCAAATGATGGACTAAGAAAAAATAACTATGAATAGTAAGGTTGAGGGAAGCAGAAGATAGGAAAACAATAGTTAGAACCAAAGTGATTACTGGAATATCATCGGAAAAGCTATAAATTATCCTTAAAAACAAATTGAGATAGTATTTATCTGCATAGTCACCAAGAGCCATTTAAGTAACTATTAAACACCTGATATACAGTATTAGCATCTGAGTTACATATTAAGTGGGAGCAATTATTTTCCTGAAGCTGTACTCCAAAACTGTTTTGTCATCCACTACTTTATAGCACAGTAAAGAAAAATGCAAGAAATAAATTACATTAGAAATACATAAACAATTGCATTTACAAATCTCCATTTTATCAACAGTAACTACCCTACACTCTTGAATATTGCTACATAAAAAAAACCTTAAACAGAACGCTATTGGGGGAACACTCTTTCCCCAACTATCTTCTTTTCAAAGAAAGTACCTCTGGCTGTTTTGCTTCATGTAATGGAAAAGATACAGAGATTTATATATCTCCCCTGTTGTAAGGGAGCTGTTCAGAGACTACTAAATAGAAATGGAGCTTGAATGCTAAAAATCAAACAAGATCCATTCATTCACCCTCAAGCTGCTCCAGTGTAACATCTGCTTTTTAACAGGCTACAGGAATACTGAAAGAAAATCCCTTTCTTACAATCATCCACATGTAGATTAATAATCAATTAAATCAGTTTGGGGATCAAGGATATCGAGGAAGATGTATGCTGTGATCTCTGTTGGTCTCTGGCCTCCAAATGCACTGAGCTTTGCTAATCAGTATGCATGCAAATATGTAATGGATGTAGGAGTGTAGCCACTTTGACTGAGGGTGTGTGAATAAATGCCCTAACACTAAATTCCCTTTGCAGCTATCTTGCCTTACCACAAATTTGTTTTATTTATGTCCTTCAACTAAGCCAGTATGAGGAGAATATTTTTATTACATTACTTCCCAGTAGAGAAGAATTGTACATTTATTTTAAATTAGATATGCTCTATTTGAATTTTAAAATATGTGATAGTGATGGTTAAATTGGGCTTAGAACTAAGCTGCTTGAAATATTATGCTATCTAAAGAGAAATCAATCCATTCCATGCATTACTTTTCTTTTTGTAAAATCAAAAGTCTTCAAATGGCTGACAGTTATGAAATACAGGATCAGATAAATAATGCAAGTGTGTAAATCGTTTTTTAATTCAAAATACTATTTCCTAATAGACTCATTATATAAATTTGTAAAGACATATTCAAAACTTGTTTTTAAAATCAACGTCTTAATTCCTCATGCAATATATACTTATTTCAGCCAACCGGCCTATACAAAAACAACAATCTTATGCTTTATACAGTAGATAAGCCTCTAGCTGTTAAGGGAAAGATGTAGAGGTTACTATGCTACATAGTATACTAACACTATTTGTGCTATATACTAGTTACATTTTTTGCTCTGCTCTACAGGTATTACAATATGTATTGTCTCCTGAAACACTGTATATAAATTTCTTCTTTGCAGACTTAAAACAAATCTAGTCAAAATGATTGCATCACTGTTTAAATAATAAATCCTATAATAATCTCCATGTTATAAAACCCTGATTGAAATTCAGGCATATACAGATTTAATATTCTTAATTTTCTGCATGCAATAAATGGTACCTCCTATCCTGCTACCTGCTTCCTTGTGCTAAGTTGCTATATACAAAGACATAGGGTTCAATGAAAACTTCAAACATTTACATTGTGTTTGAAGGAGGACAAACAATACAGCCATCAACACAGTGAATAATTTAATTTTCCATTAAATTTCAAATTCATTATTGATTTTAAGAGTTAAAATATTATCAGTGCTTGAAACACTTAAGTCACATAGCCATAGAAAAAATCAGTTCAAAGACCCCAAATGTCAGTGCCATCAAGAAATCATTGCATTTATTTCCAAACATTTTATATAAGTCTGAAGGCAATTCCTTATAACCAATAATTGGCAAGAAATTAGGATTTTATTTATAAGAGTTCAAACTGTGTCACAATAAGTTTTCAGCATCTTCATCTTCTTTTACACATTCCAAATATCTCAACTGCCAATTATTACCTTCCCAAGAAATCTGTTGCTAACAAATTTCTATGCACTTATTTCATAAATTAAGACTATTTCAAGAAACATTTATTCATCTGCCCATTGCAACACAGCTACTGTAGAAATCTGACAAACTGAAAAGGATGGGATTATGTCATACACCTTAATTTAATCATGCATTAATAGACTGCTTGCATAATAAAACCAGTCTCCCTTTACATGATGCTTAAAATCAACTCAAAAGTTAAATCCATTCAGGCTTAACTCTCACTATAAAAATACCATAGCTCTGTGATAGTTAACAACAAGGAACCCGCAATTCTAGATTTTAAACACTAAAACTGGGAGATACAAACATGGTCTGCTAAGTACCGTATGTGTGATGGGGGGGAGGCATCAAATATGGCATTTATCTGGGGGTGTGGGAATCACAACAGAAAAGTAACCGCGGCAAATAAAATGCCACCACTTCGTTACATTATAGCAAAGCCAGTGCCAGATCTACCGCTTGAATCCTGACCATATGTATGTATTAAGAGAGTACCGTAACGCTTCCTCATGGATCCGCCGGCTTAAAGCAGGTAGAGACAAAAGGGCAGCCCACAGAGCTTAGGATGGAAAGTAGTAGATTTAAAAGCATACCTCTCCCCTCCCTTTGCAAGGCAAGAAATGCAGGGATTCGTATTGTTTATTAGCAGTAGCAAATCTGTATGACTTGGCCCTTTTCTAGGTTGCTCTCCCAAAAGCAAAGGTCGGACTAGTTCCCGCAAAGGACAGGAGGGAGTGGGAAGCTCCAGGCGCTTTTAGCCCACCCGACCGGATTGCAACTGTCAGCTGGTGATGACGAGAATCGCCGGAGAGCGCCCCAATGGGGGTGGGGGTGGGGGTAAAGCGGGGAAAAAAGGGGCGGCGGGGGGGGGAGAAAGCTGTGAACGGGGTACATGGCGGGAGGGGTAGGGGGCAGTGCAGCACGGACGAGTGGTGGCGGTTTCCGCCCCCCGCCCAGGCTGTAGCCTGATCAAGGCAGGTGCGTCGCCTCTCAGCTTGGGAGGTTTGTGTGGGTGGGTGGGTGGGTGAGTGGCAGGGAGGGGGGTTGGCAAAGCGCGGAGGCGCCGGCTAGAAGAGAAGCAGCGCAATGGAGGGGGAGGGGGCGGCGGGCGGGAGTAGGGGGTGGTGAGAGAACGACACCCCCACCCCCACCCCCACAGTTTCCGCGCACGCGGTGGCGATTCAGGGAGGCGAGGGGAGGGGAGGGGGAGGCGAGGGGCAGCAGCCGAGAGGCCTGACTTACGTGTAGATGATGGACATGAAGTGCATGAGCCACAGGACCACGAAGAGGGTGAGCCCGAAGACGGCGAGTCCTTCCAGGGCCAGATCCAGCATCGCCATCTCCGCCCGGCCACAGGGCACAGCGAGGGGAGTGGGGGGAAAGGGGGGGGGAAGAGAGCGCGAGCGAGAGAGACAGAGCGCTCGGACGAGCCGAACCGGCGGCGGAGGCTGCGGAGGCTAGATAAGCGAGGCTCCGCCCCCCTCGTTGGCTGCCCTCACGTTCCCCCTCAGACGCGACCTCCTTCGCTTCCTTTCCTTTCCTTTCCTTTCCTTGCCCTCCTTCTCTTCCACGAGCCCACTTCTCGCCCCGCCCTCCTCCGTTCTCTCTCTCGGCTGCCCTTCCACCCGGCAGGCGGCGGCGGCTGCTCCTCCTGACAGGCTGCCTCGCGCTCTACCGGCCCGCGCCGCGGCGTTCTCCTCCTTCCCTGCCGCCGTTGTTTGCCGCCCCTCGTTCACGTTCCCCTCCCTCTCTCTCTCTCTCACACACACACACACTCATACATAAAACCAAACGGCCTGGGCTCGCGCGGAGGAGGTGCTCAGGCCCCGCCCTGTGACTGTCATCTGCTAAAGCCACGCCCCCCACTCCCCTCTCTCGCTCTCAGGCTTGACGCCGCGCTTCTTCTCCTGGAAGCGTGGCCCCGTTAAATCCGCCGCGAGGGTGTGCTCGGGGGTGGGGTGGGGGAATGGCAGGAGGTAAAAAAAAAACCAGAAGGTGAATCAGGTTGTGGCGGGAAGGCAGGAAGAGGCGATGTCGTCATTTATTATAAAAGGGGTGGAGAAGTTGCACTGTGTGGGGGGTTAGGACACTGTTCTGTCCTTTTCCTCCTTGCAAAGAAAAGGGGGAATAGTGGCGGCGCGCAAAGGGGAAGAAAACTAGCCTTTCTCTTTATACACCTCGGGAGCCATTCGCCACAGAGCAGCCGCATCGGCTATCCTCCATTTCCCCACCCCCATTGCCGCCAAAAACATAAAATGAAAGCACCCTCCCGGAGACAAGGTTTTTGTCCCTTGCAACCCAAGCTCTGCAGTGCCCCGTAACACCCTCCGAGAATGCAAGCGACGGCGCGTCTCCACTGGAACGAATCGCCAAAGCAAAAAGGCAACCGCAAATGCGCGACCACTGCCACGCCAGAAATGTCACAGCTTGGAAATTCAACCGACCCCCCCACCACCACCACCCAGTCCCGCAGCTTTATTGACAAACGGAATCCCTCTGGGTTCTTCTGTAATGCAGGCTTGCTATGCAAAAGTTCAAACAAACAATTGTTTATTCCTGCAAAATTCACCTTACTTCCTAAAGCTGAATGGTGTACGTTGTACAGGTTCTTTATTCCTCCTCTCGTGTCCTCTGGGATAATTCTTAACGGTTGTAGGAAAGACGGTTGCTTTTCGTTCAACAACGGGAGAAATTGCATGGGTGTCCAAAGTGGAAAGAACCGTGGACACCTTGAGATGGTTAACTCTGTGAGATATGTGTATGTGTGTGTAACATTTGAATCTGAGAACATTAGTAATTTTAAGAAGGAAAAACTTAAAATGTCTACATTCAATCTTTTTGTGGAAGGTAATACTTTAAAAAAAAACTATCAATATAATCAAAAACTGAAAATCATCTAAAATGCTCTTGTGCACATTTTTCATCCATTGTTTCTTTCTCAGTTTGCTGAAAAGGCTATTGATGAAAAAAAAGATTACTCTCCAGTGTTTTGTTAATCAGATAATTAGTCATGAGCAAAGCAAACAATAAACTTACCATATAATACAGTAGTATATTTATATTATTGTTCACTTAATCCTTGTTTCTTGAAATAAATTCAAGGAAATGTTATACCACAACATGTTCTAGGTAACATGTTGAAATCCCATCCCACACTTTTTAAATGTTTTCAAAAGAACATGTGTTTGCTTTAATAATAAAGAGATTTATTTGATTTTTAATTATAAAAAGGACATAGCTCTTCAAACATTATACTTGATTGGTATATTTGACATATAGTTTCTTTTTTTCCATTTTTTAAAAAACTTACATATTATTAATTTTTGTTTAAACATTTGAAATTATTTTCAGTGAAAATACTATGGTGTTTCTGTGAACTGACAGTGTATTTTCACTGAAAATTAACATGAATTACATTAATTTTTTCTAGACCTTTTGTACAAAATTTAGTACTGAATTGTTCTAAACCATATTTAAAATATTTAAAATATTAGATGATTTTAAACACTAAGATTATACACCCTTCCAGCTCTCTTTTATATATGTTTAATTTGACCTGTTTAACCTTGTATGTGTTAATCTTGTTAAAAAATGATGCATTTCTAATTTTTTATCTGAAGTTTTTTTTAGATAGAATTTTAATTTTATGTATAAACATTCGTCAAATACCCAAAGTGGGTGAATGGGGAG
Source organism: Ahaetulla prasina (assembly GCF_028640845.1). Taxonomy (NCBI): domain Eukaryota; kingdom Metazoa; phylum Chordata; class Lepidosauria; order Squamata; family Colubridae; genus Ahaetulla; species Ahaetulla prasina. The sequence goes on from NC_080540.1 coordinate 210,384,865, forward strand.
AGAAAAGGACAAGGAGTTGTCAGCATCCATCCAGTTTTACAGGGCAGTTGCCTTTTATTTGTACAAATAACACAGTTTAGAAACCCCACTTAGCACTGTGTTCTCACCTGTAGCCCCAAGTAGTTATAACATATCCAGTGGTAATACTCTGGTAAACTATTTTGGCAGACAGACCAAACCAGGTGAGGGTAGCTGACAGGTCTTCGACCTCAGTGAGATAGGGATTTCTCTATCCCAGCATGTGAACCACCCATTCAGAAATTATATTTGTATAGGCTCAAATATGAAGATTGAATCTATATCCTATGTTCTGTTAAAATGTCATGATCCCAGGGACACTGCAACGCTTATAAATATGAACCAATTGTCAAACATCTGAATGTAAATCGCATGACCATGGGGATGCTGCGATGGTTGTCAGTGTGAAAAATGGTCATAAGTCACTTTTTTCAGTGCCACTGTAACTTAGAACAGTCACTAGACAAACTGTTGCAAGTCGAGGACTACCTGTAAAAACAGAAATTTAGTAAGATCAAAACTAATCAGTTACCAAATGAATGATCACTTTATCAATGATTAAATAACATCTTCCACGGCTTTAAAGAGACCACTGCCCATAACATTCTGGAGCAAGGTTCCTTCTGATGTTCAAATGGCCCTTAACTCTGCTGGTGTTTCAAAGGGCCCTGAAGACATGACTCTTGTCAGACAGTTGGCAAGGATGACTAATGCTTTTCCTTTTCCTTGCTGCCCTCTGGGTTTATTTTCTTTGCCAACCTTGTTCTTTTGTCTTGTGCTGCTTTTGTGTTTTTATAGCATTATTTTTAAATGTTTCTAATAATTGTACATCACTCAAGTCAAATATAATTATTATGGTTGGTTTTATTACGTTATAACAGATAGTACCTTTACTGATAATTTACTTCCAGAAGTTGTATTAATAGGAAAAGATGAAAAGCTCTGCCTCATTTTTACTCTATCCACTTTTGCAAAGATTACTTTGGAAGTAAACTTCCAATGTCATTTCTACACATTACCTAAATAATTGGCCTTATTTAGTGACTGACGACAGGTAGACCTCAACTTATGACCACAATCAAGCCCCAAATTTCTGTTGTTAACTGAGACATTTGTTAAATGAGTTTTGCCCCATGTTACAATTTTTCTTGCCAACCTTGTTCTTTTGTCTTGTGCTGCTTTTGTGTTTTTATAGCATTATTTTTAAATGTTTCTAATAATTGTACATCACTCAAGTCAAATATAATTATTATGGTTGGTTTTATTACGTTATAACAGATAGTACCTTTACTGATAATTTACTTCCAGAAGTTGTATTAATAGGAAAAGATGAAAAGCTCTGCCTCATTTTTACTCTATCCACTTTTGCAAAGATTACTTTGGAAGTAAACTTCCAATGTCATTTCTACACATTACCTAAATAATTGGCCTTATTTAGTGACTGACGACAGGTAGACCTCAACTTATGACCACAATCAAGCCCCAAATTTCTGTTGTTAACTGAGACATTTGTTAAATGAGTTTTGCCCCATGTTACAATTTTTCTTGCCACAGTTGTTAAGTTAATCAAAAGCTGATCACATGACCCCAGAACACTGCAGCCATCATAAATATGAACCCAAGTTGCTAAGCATCTGAATTTTTTTTTGCATATATTTATTTTTATTTTTATTTTTTTTAATACACATAAAAAAAGAATCACTTTGAACAGGATATCAGTCGGGTACATCCATAAACATATTTCAAATTTCACCCCCCATTATATTGTATCAATGTATTTCCTTCTCCGTCTTAGAATTTATTATTATTTGCATATATCTAGTAAAAAAAAGTTCTGGTTCATCTCCCCATTCTGAAATTCATTTAAATCTAGTCTGGTCCAGGGGTGAAATGCTCCCGTATCGGAGGGGATCACGCGATCCGGTAGCGATGGCGGCTGCTGGTTCGGAGGACCGGTAGCAAAGATTCCTGGCCCCGCCCCCCCTGCCTCTGCTGAGCCACACCATCTGCAGAGGTTTGGTTTTTTTTACTTTTAAAAACCGGTTTTCTTCAGCCGAAACAGGCCTTTAAAAGTAAAAAACAGCAGAACCTTAGTTGTACTCTTACTTGTAGAAAACATGTTTTCTACAAGTAAGAGTAGAGATTCTAAGGCACTTACCTGATTACTGAGGAACGCATGGCCACAGCCCAAAAGCAGTTTCAGTTTCAGCCAGATAGCATCAATCGCTCAGCTAATCTATTTCCTCGGTGATCAACTGGCTGGCTTTGCTAGCTGAGGAACTCTGGGATTTGAAGTCCACAATAAAATAAAATAAAATAAAATAAAATATTTGTGCAGCTTTCTGAGATTTGGTGTGTTTCTGTAGTGTTTCACTCTAACTACACAAACACACAAAATCTCAGAAAGCTGTATTGTGTGTGTGTGTGTGTGTGTTGTGTGTGTGTAAAGTGTGAAAGTTGGTTTTTGAGCTTTTTGTGGCTATGTGAAGTGTGAAGTGCAGCTGCTTTTACATTGTGTGTGAGTCAGTTGTGTTGTGTTGTGTTGTGTGTGTTAAAGTGTGAAAGTTGGTTTTTGAATTTTTTGTGGCTGTGTGAAGTGTGAAGTGCAGCTGCTTTTACATTGTGTGTGAGTTAGTTGTGTTGTGTTGTGTGTGTGTAAAGTGTGAAAGTTGGTTTTTGAGCTTTTTGTGGCTGTGTGAAGTGTGAAGTGCAGCTACTTTTACATTGTGTGTGAGTCAGTTGTGTTGTGTTGTGTGTGTGTGTGTAAAGTGTGAAAGTTGGTTTTTGAGCTTTTTATGGCTGTGTGAAGTGTGAAGTGCAGCTGCTTTTACATTGTGTGTGAGTCAGTTGTGTTGTGTGTGTGTAAAGTGTGAAAGTTGGTTTTTGAGCTTTTTGTGACTGTGTGAAGTGTGAAGTGCAGCTGCTTTTACATTGTGTGTGAGTCAGTTGTGTTGTGTTTTGTGTGTGTGTAAAGTGTAAAAGTTGGTTTTTGAGCTTTTTGTGGCTGTGTGAAGTGTGAAATGCAGCTGCTTTTACATTGTGTGTGAGTCAGTTGTGTTGTGTGTGTGTAAAGTGTGAAAGTTGGTTTTTGAGCTTTTTGTGGCTATGTGAAGTGTGAAGTGCAGCTGCTTTTACAGTGTGTGAGTCAGTTGTGTTGTGTTTTGTGTGTGTGTAAAGTGCGAAAGTTGGTTTTTGAGCTTTTTGTGGCTATTTGAAGTGTGAAGTGCAGCTGCTTTTACGTTGTGTGTGAGTCAGTTGTGTGTGTGTAAAGTGTGAAGTTGGTTTTTGGTACCTCTTATTTTTTTTTATACTTTGTTTATTATTTTTATTATTTATTGTTATTTGCCACGCCCACCAAGCCATCGGACCACCAAGCCACGCCCACCAATTAAGCCATGCCCACAGAACCGGTAGGGAAAATTTTTAGATTTCACCCCTGGTCTGGTCCCCATATTTTAAACCCTTTTTACCCTCTCCGGCTTTATTCCAGATATAACCATACATCATTAATAATTCTCTATTAGCTTCTTAAGTTTAACAGTACTGAACATTTTCTTTATTACATTTAAATCAGAGGTCAGACCATCTAAAAACCCTTTCTTAAGGCTGCCCTGCAATCGCATTGACATTTCCATTTTGCTTAGGAATAGTCCTGAAATCACAAAAACTATTCCCTCTTATCATCTTGCTCTGCCTCTAAATAACATATGCTAAAAAGTCATATAATCAATTCTCAATAAGAAATATAAAAATTTAAAGGGATAGGTGTCTTTTTTCTCCAGATAATTACCCTCATTATATTCAACTATTCTCTTGGAAGTTTTATCACAAATCATTTCAAATTGCATTACATATTCTTGAAAGAGAAAAGAAAAAAATAAAATAAGAGAAATTTCACAACATAAATTTCTTAACACTCATTTCCCTCTTTCCCCCCTTTTTCTATAATCCTTTCCTCCCTTCCCCAAGGAATCATTAATAATTATTCTATAATTGTCATTTCTGCTTAATTCTTTGACATATTTGCATCTGAGGTCAGCCCTCCATGGTCCTTTCTTAAAGTTGTCTTTCGATCACACCAACGTATCCATCTTCTTGGGAATAGTCCTGAAATCACAAAGACCATTCGATTCTTGCATTTCTTCCTCCATCTCTAAATTTGATGTCGGCCCTCCAAAATCCTTTCTTAAAACCATCGTGTGATCACACCAATATATCCATCTTCTTGGGAATAGTCAATCACAAAAGCTATTCGACTCTTGCATTTCTCCCTCTGCGTCTGGATATCACTCTTTAGTCACAAATTACAATTCACAAATAACTATTTTGTTTCTGTCATGCCTAAATTGCAATTTAGTTTCTTTTGTTCTTAAAGATTTTAAATCATAAAAATCAACTTTCTTATCCACACTCTTTCCTTCACACAAGTATATCAGTCTTTCTTGGAATAATCTTAAGCTAACAAAGATGATTTCTCTTCCCTTTCTTCCTCTGCCTTTAAATATCCTTTTTTCATTTACAGTCTCAATTAGCACAGTCTCCATTTTATTTCTATGATGTTAAGCCACTCCTTGCCTTTATCTCCACTTATTTCTCTTTTTCAAAATCTTCTCACATTTTAATAGTTTCAGTCTTAAAATAAAGAGGTTAGAGGGATTTGAGATGTTCCATCAAAGTCAGTTTAATATTTCCTTTAACTTCTTTCTCTTATTTCCTTTTTTCTTTTTTTTTCCTTTTGCATAAATTTTAAATAGTCAATCAAAACTTCCTAGGCAATTTACTTAATTAGAAAAATAGTTTACTTTCCTTTAGTATTTAATTAGAGCTCTAGACTTCCATTCCAAGCCCTCTCTTTCAGAATTTAGGTATCCTTTAGTTTATTTCCTTCCGTTTCCAATTTCCATTAAGTTTAGCCACTAATTCCACATTTCTTCAATGCTTGTGCCTATTTTAAAAACAACATTTCTTCGTGAGCTGGTAACAACTCACCCGACTTCAATCTTCTGTTCTAAAAAAGTGCTTCTCCCTCTTGCCCGTTCTTGTGGCTGTCTCGGACTTTGTAGCAGCTGATGGCAGCTGCTGTTCCTCCCCGATGGGTTGGGGGGAAAGACTGAAGCTGCAGGGAGTTTGCAACCTCCCTGTTCACTCCGGTGGCTCCCCCATTCTTCGGTGCCTTCTACGAGGCAGCTATGGTCCGTAACGGATCCCCATTTTGGGGGGGGGGGAATTTTGGCGCTCACCCTGGAGCTTTCGGGGTGAGCGTCCATTTAATTGTGACGCTGGCCACGCCCCTCCCAGCATCTGAATTTTGAGCATGTGACCATAGGGGATGCTGCAACAGTTGTAAATATGAAAAACAGTCCTAAGTTACTTTTTTTTGGAGCCATTGTAACTTTGAAAGGTCATTAAATGAACTATTGTAAGTTGAGGACTACCTGTATGTTATTAGAACATTTTTAAAAAAAATTACTATTAGTGGGCACATAGCAACTCTTCCTGAGTTACACACTACCATATCCAGGGCCAGAGAATAGAATGATGAAGGAGTGCCTGAATATGAAGCTGGGGCCTCTTGAATAATGGTGGCCTGAAGAAGGAACCAAGTTCTGTAACAATAAAGGTCTGTGGAGATTCTCAGTCATCCAGGTCATGGTTGTCCCAAAGGTGATTTTTCAAGATGGAACTGAAGCAGCTTCTTAGATGAGAAGCGAAACATCTTCAAAGAAAAACCAGAAAGTCCAGTTGCTTTCTGAAGAAACACCTTTGGGACTTCTGTAACAGTACCAATGAGTGCTGGTTGAGTCTAGAACAGATGGAGCTTTTGAACCATAAAACCCTTTTGTAAATTCTGTAGCCAAGCTGCTACAGAAATCTATGAAAGACAGATTTGTACACTTGAAACCTCAGGTTTGCTTTCTTTGCTCATGTTCCTATGTCTTGGCCTATATTCTGAATTGTTTATTTTTTTTTGATGTACAAACTGATCTCAAATTCTTCCTCTATTAAAAGGATACGGCTATAATTAGCTTAGGTGTTCCTTATCTAATCAAGTAAGCTATGTTTCCTATCTTGAATCTGGATCTATAGCAGAGGACAATATCCCTCGTTATGTTTTTGTGAATGGGTATGTACAAAGGGGCAGAAATTATACCTAGTAAATGCTGGGAGAAAGTTGGTTGTAGTAGAATGAAACAAAATGCAAGAGCTGGATTTCCTCCACTATTATTTTATTGAGAGTCAGTTTGGCATGGCGGTTAAGCCATCAGGCTAGAATTGAGAGTTCTAGTCCCACCTCGGCACAAAGCCAGCCATATGATCTTCATCCCATCACTTTCTCACAGCTCTAGGGAGAAACCAATGGTAAATTAATCCTGAAAAATCTCATCATAAAAACTGTCCAGTCCCAGAATTCAGTTCAACTTGAATTATAATTTTTGAATTATAATTCCATATAAAGGCTTGTACTATATGCACACTTAGAATTCTCCTAACATAAATCTTAATAATCAAATTTTCAGTTATCTGCCAAATAAGGATTGACCTTTTAGAAATTGCTCTGATCCTTGTATCTTATTTTATGTTTTGTATTGTGCTGATTATCACTATTGATATCTATATTACTTGGAATATAACAATGACTTACAGGTTTTATAATAGTATAAGATATTTAGTTGTGTGAAAAATTATCTAGGAAATATTTGTTTAACAAATTTTGACCTATTTAATTTTATGTTGTTTGTAAATTTCCCGTTCATAGACTTTGTTTTCTTCTCTCTTTTTTTTGCTTCATTTTCCTTTTATTTTCTTGCCTTTTTCCTTTCTCAAAGATATTGAGAGAAAAAGAAAGAGGGAGAAGGAGAAGGAGAGGGAGGGAGGGATGGAGAGAGAGAGAGAATTTTCATATCTAATCTCCTACATAAATATATACAGAGTGAAATGACATTATAATTATAATTATAGTCAGTTGGCCAACGTAAATTTACCTCATTACTTCCTGTTTTATGTATTATGTGTAATCATAGTTATCATGTTATCATTTATATTATGTTAGCATCATAATATAAAATAATATGAATGTTTTTAGAATATTATTTTTGTGTTACAATTTAATAATGCTATAACAAATAATATATCTTTTTGCCATTTTATTTTTATCTTTTAAACATTTCAAACTATTTATTTATTTATTTATTTATTTATTCTTTCATTGAGGAGCTCAAGGCAGAATTTTAGTAATTCTTTACTAAATTAGTAAAAATTTAGTAATTCAAAAGTTCATAAGTAATGTCTGTATTTATATATTGAATTCACTGAATTTTTACTCCATGTTTCTTCTAAATGTGTCTCTTAATGTTATTTATCCTAACAAAGAAAATATAAAAGAGAATTATAACTAAATACAAATCAGTTAAAGCATAATAAGAACCTAGACAATTAAAAGACCCAAGCACTCTCAAACAAAATCTTAATACACTCCAGATGTCAAAGCTTATCTGCCATTCAGCAGAATGATTCAGAAAGGACTCTCACTTTATTCAACCAAATTTCTGTTTTTCTGTATTTCTTCTGATAGATATTTTTCCCCATGCAAATTAATAGCAAGAATTAGTTGGCCTTGGTGTTGTTTGGCTACTATCTGTGCATCAGAAAAACACCTCTCTGTAACTGCCTCAACTTGTCAGACAGTCCCTAATACCTTGTATTTCATTCCTGAAAAATCATCATTTGTAACTAGCTTATTGGGAAGATACGGATATGGTTTTCTGAAAACATTTTGTTGTTGTTGTTAGTTGCGAAGTCATGTCTGACCCATCGCGACCCCATGGACAACTTTCCTCCAGGCCTTCCTGTCCTCTGCCATCCTCTGGAGTCCATTTAAACTCATGCCTACTGCTTCACTGACTCCATCCAGCCACCTTGTTCTCTGTCGTCCCCTTCTTCTTTTGCCCTCAATCTTTCCCAGCATTAGGCTCTTCTCCAGTGAGTCCTTCCTTCTCATTAGGTGGCCAAAGTATTTCAGTTTCATCTTCAGGATCTGGCCTTCTAAAGAGCAGTCAGGGTTGATCTCCTCTAGGACTAACTTGTTTGTTTGCCTTGCAGTCCAAGGGACTCGCAGGAGTCTTCTCCAGCACCAGAGTTCAAAGACCTCGATTCTTTGGCGCTCAGCCTTTCTTATGGTCCAACCTTCACAGCCATACATTGCAACTGGGAAAACCATAGCCTTGACTATATGCACTTTTGTGCGTATAGTTTTATATACTATATGTATATATATGTGTGTATGTAGGTCTTTGGTTATTTGGGTTTTCTCCCGTGTAAAATTTAAATGCATAAAAATGCTTCTGGGAGCATTGCTCCCAGAAGCACGAAGCTGAAGCCTGAAGATGACGAATGAGACTTCGTCGAAACGTCGCCAAGACACTTCCAATTTTACATGGGAGAAAACCCAAATAACCAAAGATATATATATATATATTACGCACTTTTGTGCGTATAGTTTATATATTTTTGACTATACGCACATTAGAGTTCCCTGATTTTTGTACTGCATACATAGTGGGAAACTTCGTGCTAAGAACGAAAACTATGGTATTGTGGAGAGAATAAATACAGCAATAAATAATTGCCTTCACCAGTGTGTACAGTACAGGAAGAGACAGCACCCTGGAGCAGTGATCTTTCATAAGGAAGGAGAATGGCCAGAGATATCTAAACAAAAATGTTAAAATCTGTGTAATCTTACATCTGGAAGATTAAGTGCATTTGAAAGACTGAACTGCCTCTAGTTAAGGTTGCAAAGTTAAGGCACTAACCAGCATTTGACCTGGTAATATTTTTGTGGTGCAAATTGCAAAACCAGAAGGAAGCTTATGTGGAAGAAATTACCTGATTAACAGAACAGAACAGAATAACAGAATTGGAAGTGATCTTGGAGGTCTTCTAGTCCAACCCCCTGTGCAAGCAGGAAACTCTATACTATTTCAGATGAATGGTTGTCCAATCTCTTCTTAAAAATCTCCAGTGTTGGAGCACCCACAACTTCTGAAGGCAATCACTGATTTATTTTTCTTTGTGACCCTCTTATACCATATTCATTTGAAGGTCAAAGAGTTCATCATGGATCTGAGATGCCACGTTTATCTGCTTATTTCTCTTTGGGGCACTGGCTATAGCACCAAGCTAGAAACTGGAGAATTAAGAGATCTAATTTGACCCTAGGGAGGAATCTTGCTGGGTGACCTTGGGCCAATCAATCCCTATCAACCTTAGGAAGAAGACAAAGACCAACCATTCCAAAATCTTGCCAAGAAAACTGCAGGGACCTATCCAGCCAATGGCCAAGAGTCAACACTGTCTTAAAGGCATGTGCACAGACAGATACACTGCACACAAACAAAACCTGTACATGGCATAATATGCTCTCCATAGTGTGTATTTTTTGTTATAGTAGGATGGAACGGGGAAAAATCCATACAGGCAAGGCTAACCCAATGTGCTGTCTGAAGTAAATAGCAAGATGCAGCCCCATCCCATTTCTATTCTACGTATAGATTATTAGTATTATTTTTAATACTGGCAGTAGGGCAGAATTTTTCATTTGATTTAAAAGCAGCAAGCTGCTTCAGTAAAGGACAGGCTTTATGTCCTGTACGGACATATATAACAATGTCCTGCCCGTCCTCATTCCTCAGTATCTGCCTCCTGAAGCTGCCACCACACTCTAATTAGGGCCAGCATTGGATACAAAACTGACACAGATTGGAAACAGATTGTTCTCTCCACCTATATATTTGCTTGTGGAGTGCACCATAACTCAAGGTAAGGTAAAGGTTCCGCTTGCACATACATGCTAGTCGTTGCCGACTCTAGGGGCCAGTGCTCATCTCCGTTTCAAAGCCGAGGAGCCAGCACTGTCTGAAGACGTCTCCGTGGTCATGTGGCCAGCATGACTCAACGCCAAAGGCGCACGGAACACTGTTACCTTCCCACCAAGGTGGTCCCTATTTTTTCTACTTGCATTTTTACGTGCATTCGAAACTGCTAGATTGGCAGAAGCTGGGACAAGTAACGGGAGCTCACCCCTTTACACGGCAGCACTAGGGATTTGAACCGCTGAGCTGCTGACCTTTCGATCAACAAGCTCAACGTCCTAGCCCCTGAGCCACTGCGTCCCTACCATAACTCAAGTTGGGTTCAATTCCTGCCATCTCCAGATGACAGATAGGGGTGTATGGGGGGAATAGAGCTGTTAACTGAAATAGATGAAATGAACTAGATAAGCAATCTAAACTTCTAAAAGGCAACTTCCTAGATTTACCTAACATCACTCAATGATCAAAATGCACATACTATATTCACATGATTTCACTTGATGCCTAAATTCGGAATTATGAGCGAGAAGAGGCACAAAACAGCCAAAGCTCTGTGTTCCTTATAATTGGTTTATTCTGAGCTAGGAACAATTTTAATTCTCATCAAAGGGAATTCTCTTGCAATGGAAGAGCTTACTATGGCCATGATCATCTGATTTAGATACCTAACTATACTTTCTGGAAAAGGCCTTAGCTTTTCCCACAATATTATTTGTAAATTAACAGGAGTCTTTCTTTTTAAATAATAATTATTCTGAATTCAATTTCTTGTCAGCTAAGATTTGTTTCCATTTCCAATTTTTCCTAACGAATATATTTTATATCTGTACATCTACAGTGTGTAAAATAAGACAGAGGTTTTGACTGTGACTTAATCAGTAACAGTATCAGAGTTCCTCTGATACATTTATCCTGTTGCCTGTGTGTAAATATGTCAGCATTTGTGCAGTTATATTAGGTGTTTGTTGGGAGGATTATCAAATATCCAGGATATTTGATAACCCTGCCAGCAAACACCTAATATGTCACTGTATAGTCATAACTACACAAATGCTGACATATTTACACACAGGTGATAGACCATAATTTTCTTCAGCTGCTGGATTTGGCAGCACCTGAATGCACCTGCCATTCAAGTTTTAGTGATTCAACCAAGCCCTTTTCCAGATTAATAGTGTACATTCCAAGTGACAATAAAGTTATTCTATCTATCTATCTATCTATCTATCTATCTATCTATCTATCTATCTATCTATCTATCTATCCATCCATCCATCCATCCATCCATCCCCATCACATTTTAACCAAAAACTATCTACTATTGACATCACCCCATTCCTAAGAGGTCTGTAAGGGGCATGCATAAGAGCACCAACGTGCCTACCGTTCCTGTCCCAATGTCCCCTTTGATTGTATCCAATTCGTATAGTTTTTTATACTTATGCTTATATATTGTATAGTTATTTCATGCTTATGCTTACATATATTGTTATGACTAAATAAATAAATAAATAAATAAATAAAAACATTCTCCTTCCAGATACCAGATACTCAATTCTCATTGAGCTGTGTTTTTTCCCATACATACATTTTGTATTTCTCTAATCCTTGAAGTTCCCTTGACCCTGGTGAAATTGCTTTGCATGCTGTATCCCAATCTGAGCTCACAGAAAAAGGAAGGAAAACCTAGGACCTTAAAAGCATTTTCTTTTTGGCACTTGACCCAAAACAAGTAGGCAAGGGCTAGGAAAATAAAAGAATTCAAGGAGAGAGCAAAATAACCTCAACATATTGCAGTTCAGGCAACATGCCTGAGGTTGGTTGTATCAGGATGACTGTTCTTATTTCTTGTGTACTTATAATTATTTATTGATCAGTCAGATTTTTAGTCTGTCCAGTTCCAAACATCTCTGAATGGTTTTGCGAAATTAAAAACATTACACACACACACACACACACACACACCCCATTATATAAAACACAACTGGTGTATGGGTGTTAAACCACACACCCAAAAAACACAACCCACAAAACATGCCTTTGCATCACCTGCATTAAAAAGGAACTCGCCCGAACCACCTAAACTCAGTCCTATGGAAGCAACCAGGTTTTTTTTTTTAATTGCCCGAAAGCAATAAGGTGGAGGCTCAATGGATCTCTGGGGAGGTTCTTTCCAAAGGGCTGGTGCAGCAATAGAGAAGAAGAACATCCATCAGTTGGGGGATCAGGTACCATTAGTATGTTTATGTTAGTTGCACAACCTAAACCCCTGTCTGAGTAAGTTGTGCTGTTGAGGTTTTGTATTTGGAGTCTGTAGGATCCAGGTGGAAAAGAATAAGCTTGGGTTCCTTCCTAGCAAGATGGAAAGGTTTAGGATGTTTGTTCCTCCCTATTCTGGGGAGTTTTCATTTATAAGCCTGAGGATGTGACAGCATGAAGCTCTAAGGCACCACACAAGTCAGGAGTTTGGGACTTGATTTCTTCCTCCCCCACCCCACTAATACTAACTGGAACCAGCCACAGGCAGAGGATACTCAATAATTTGGGATAGGTCCATGGTTTCCATGGTGGCCATGAACTCCCTAATAACTTTTGTCTCAATCCTATCAAAAGCTAAGTTAAAATCCCCAAGGGTTACCAGCCTCAGGGATTTGACTGCTAGCTCAGCATCAAAATGCAGCAACTTAGCCAGGAATGTCACTGCAGAGCAGGGAGACTGATACAACAGCAAACAAACCCAACTGCTCCCTGGAGGTCCACTTCAATTATAAGGACTCATATCTGTGGCACAGACTTTCCACAAGCTATTAACAGTTTCCTGAATGACAACTGCCACATTATCCCTCCTAGTTCCAGGTCCACAGATGGCATCAAATTTAAAACCTGGGTGAGCACATCTGCAAAATCTCCCACATTCTCTGCACATCTGCCCCTAGGCCTGCGCTAGTCTTGGTGATACAAGTCACGGTTGGCTGGCTCAGGCCCAGGTTCATATCACTGATGAGGATAGATTTATCATACACCAACCCGACATTTAATAGCAGTAGACAGCAGCCGAGGCACCATTGAAATATTTCAATGGATATTTTTATATCCGCGTTCACGGTATCATGGCCTTCTGTGATATCATAAACATTGTTCCCCAAAATAAAAGAAGTCACATTCAACTCCTCATAAAAATGTACTTAGCGTACCCCCATATTATTTTGAAGAAAAAAGCCACTAGTGGGAACCAATATTACATTAACGTACTTCCAGTTTTCAGATGGAAGAGATTGGAATAAAATATTTATCGTGTCTTTCAGAGTACGGGCAGCCCTTGCCCATCATCTACCACAAAGCTATGGTTTATGGTGCCCCACTGACACTGACTCACACTGAGTTGTGTTTCTGTAGTTATAGTGTCAGCAGAGTTAGAATGGCATTCAGCAATATTGTGGTTGGTGAATGGGTAGAATGTACTTTGGCTCTTATGCCTTGTTGGTGTTCCAGAGTACACTTAAACATGGAAATGTTCCTCTAGCTGATTTGTTTTGTTCTGGGATGGGCACATTTTGTAAATCATTCTTATGGACACAGAACTTCCAAAGTGCATTTGAAAATGGAGAGCCTCTTCTATTTGGGCTGATTGGATGAGTTTCGGTAGGAGAGATACATTCTGTGTGCGTTTGGAGGGCATTTAAAAAGTATTAAGAGCTGAAGACTCTTTTGGGTTGTTGGTGAGCTTTTTTTGCTCTTTTGTCCTGTGCTGCTCTTTCATTTAATTTTTGCTCGTTCAGCTGTATACGTGTGCACGTTGCTATTTTCTCCTGATTAGAGCTTTTCAGGATGGATTTACATTTTGTTTACTAAAGGTTGAGATAATAGTGGACTGCGCTGTTTTTATTGTTGGGATCTGTGTTTTATTTGGTCGTGCAACAGTTTATGAAACAGCAGACAGCATTTGACAGTACAGTTATTAATTTTTTAAAAATATTAAAAACAGCAAACCCAACAGAATAAAACTGGCAATATTGCATTATGCCTGCCCCAGGGGATGCTGACTCAAATTTTCCAGCTTGTAATAATTACTGCTAATTACAATAATACTGAAGAGAAATAAGCTTTATTTAGCTGATTTTAAAATCATTCAAAATGCCATGAAATGTGCTATACTGAACTTATTTTTGGATTGGGTTTGAGCTACTGATAACAAATCTTAAATTAACTATTAATTGATTGGTTTAGTTATGATTTCATAATGGTTTTCCTTGGGGATTTTTTAAAATATATATAATGGTTGCTTTATTTGCCTACTCTTGTAACTCAGGGTGCAAAGCAAAGGAGCAAGGGTCTGGTTCTGATTACATACTATTTCCTACAGCTGGAGCACTCAAATAATATTCTGTAAATATTCTGATGGGATACTGAACTCTTTGGAGTTATCTCCCTGGAATACAGCCAATTTAAAAAATTCTATCAGACTACAGAATCTATAGATTCTATAGACTATATCCAAGTTGGGCAATTTTGTTCCCAGCTCAACCACCAGCAGCCCATTTCCATTTCATACACCCACTTAATAACAAAATGCCTCTATGTTAACTCATTAGCAAATTAGAAAATAAATGTAAAAGTTGGTTCTCAGAGTGATAAAGAATCTAGCAACCACTGTATAAATTACCCACATTTCTGCAAATGTCAGAGGAGATCTTCACTGTGGGGGCCTTGTGAGGCTGCATGCATTATACATACTGTATAGCACAAGTTTCTTTAATCTGATAAGTGGTTTTTCCTTTCTCAATAGAAATGTTGGAGGTGGACAAATTCCTACTTTGTTTCACAACAGATTAAGAAATTGCCACAACAGGTGTTGTTGTTTTTTTCATATCTGTTTTCTTATATTTTCCACTTGTTCGGCTGGTGTTTCCGCTTCTTGAACCAGCTAAGAAGCAAATGAAAAGACTAGAGCTCATCACCTCCAACAAGCAACATCCAGATAAGCAGGGATTAATACCAAACAAAGCAGAACACGAAGTTTAAGCAGAAAACAATGCCTTAATCAAGGACCTACCAAAGAGAAAACCACACCCCCAACAGCAGCGGCAAGCTTCTGTATATAAACAGAGAATAAACTCCACACTCACTTGCTGATGTTACTTAGCTGGGTAACAAGATGTCTGAAAGCAAATGATCAAACAATCACCCTGCTTTCTTGGACATTTTCTGAGGAGATTTAAGCTGATTTTCTGCAAGAGTAGAGGGCTAATGAATATATTTCACTCTTAGAGATATATGGGATTGAAGGGATCACTGAATGCTCTAAGGAAATCCTCAGACACTCCCAGATATCCTTTCCAGAAATGCCCTAGGTTTACTGAGGGTGACGTAATCGCTCAACAAATATGTGCACAGAACAGAGTACACAATCAGCCTGCTGTGTTGCAGAATCGTGCAAAGAGGGCTTACTTGTTCCCATCAGTACATCCTCAGTGAATTGCTCAGATAGCTTTCCTTGATGATAGGCAAGGTCTTCAAGACTAGGCATGAAACAAACTCCAAGGTTTGAGACAACTCTACCATTCAGTTGCAAATACCTTTTTGATTCCAGTTACTAGTGGCATTGATGGTCCCAGTAACAAGGAAGGCTTGCAACTCCTGCTGTTGGTGCATCAGTTATGAATATATCTGTACTGGAAAAGCTTAGCTTTAGTGACCTGTTCATAACAATTTCATTATTGTATGAATACAGTATATTCTATGTGTCAGCCTTTTGCAATAGGTCAAGTCGGGAAAAAGATAACACAATAGGAATGTTATTTTAGAGCCGTGGTGGCGCAGGAGTTAGAATGCAGAATTGCAGAATAATTCTGCTGACTGCCACAGTTTGATTCTCACTGGCCCAAGATTGACTCAGTCTTCCATCCTTCCTAGGTTGGTTAAAATGAGGACCCAGATTGTTGGGGGCAATATGCTGACTCTGTAAACCCTTTAGTGAGGGCTGTAAAGCACTGTGAAGTGGTATCTAAGTCTAAGTGCTATTGTTTTATACTAACAGAATCTTCAAAGCCTTTCCTTGCTCCCTTTTATACTAAAAAGAATCAAGGTGAGATCATTTTGAGTTTCTGTCTCACCCTTTCCTTTTCCCAGTATTAAGTTTGACTTTCCTCTGTTTCTTCCTTAAGATTATCTCCACATTCTTCTATTGTAGTACTAATCTGACACCAGTAAGAATTCATGGCAAACTACATGGCCCTGATCTAGAGGCATCGATCAGCGGCTAGATGGAAAATTCTCGTTGACTAAGAATTTCTAGAAAAAGGAGAAATCATGAGATCACCCACTTGTATGCTACACAACTGGTTCTCAAAAGCAGACTGAAGGAACTGATGTACACACACAACGCAGTTGGCTTGTGAGTTGAGCAGCTGAAGCTTGAGAGAGATTTCAATGTAGCTCTCAGCCATAATGTAGCTATATGGACGTAAGGTTTGCACGAATCTCATTTCTTAACACTTTTGGAAATAATTTTACAGGGGGGGGGAAAGAAACATTTTGGCTAAAATTGTGATTAAGAAAATTTTATTTAAATATTTTGAATTGTTTATGATAAGAAAATATAAATACTCTGTTTATGAACTATGGTTGTGTGGAAGGGGGGGGAATTGAAAAACAATAAAAACTTGTATTAAAAAAAAGAAATAATTTTACAGCTAGAGAGAGATTTTCTCTCTTTAAGAGAAAATTCCACTTTGTATTTTTTTTCTGAAGAGCTAAAGAACAAAAGGTTTTTTTTAAAAAAAGGTATTGGTTTTTTTTATTTGCATTTATATCCCGCCCTTCTCCGAAGACTCAGGGCGGCTTACACTATGTCAAGCAATAGTCTTCATCCATTTGTATATTATATACAAAGTCAACTTATTGCCCCCAACAATCTGGGTCCTCATTTTACCTACCTTATAAAGGATGGAAGGCTGAGTCAACCTTGGGCCTGGTGGGACTTGAACCTGCAGTAATTGCAAGCAGCTGCTCTTAATAACAGACTGTCTAGCAGTCTGAGCCACTCAAGGACCTTTTTTAAAATTTTAAAAATTTAAAAACTTTTGTTAAACAGCTTAACAAAAAAAGTTGATGTAAGGAAGTTTAAAATGGATATGTCCCAATGGGACAGTTGGTTTGAAAGATTATTTTTTGGTGAATGTGCTTTTGAAAAAAATTAGAATTAAATTAGACAAACAAACCAGACCTTTGTGGATGTTTTCCGTTTACTCCTTTCTGTTTACTGTTATAGAATGCAGACAATTGATGGATTTTACAAAATAAAAGATAAAGTTAATATAAACCAGATTATGATGCTGACTGTAAATATAGAGATGTTAATGGAGACGCTACTGTAACTAGAGATTGTCATTTAAGGCAAAAGTATTAAGAAAAAAGGGAGAAAAAAGAACTGCAAATATAGCACTAGATGCCTGCAAGCTACCAAGCCCAATTTAATGTTCTCACTAGGTCCCATAAAGGCCTATATGTTCCAGGACCAAAGTGCTTTAAATGTGCCTTTTGCCTATTACCATCTAGTGCACATTCTAAGGTGAGTTAGGGAAATCTTTTCATAGTCCCACTAGTTGGTTTGACTTATATAATGATGGAATAGAGGCTTTTCAGCATTCCCACTCCAATTGTCCAACTCATTCCCCATATTGCTTTCTTTTAAATTATTACTGAAGGCATCCCTGTTCATCCACCCATTTATAGGACAACTATTCCAAAAGCTGTTCGCCATTTAGACATCTTTTTAAACAGCAGCATAAAAAAGGCACTTTTGAATAATTCATTCATTCAGCACTCATTCATTCTTGATCCCACATTCTCTTCTACCACATTCAATTTACTTTTATGTTGCTCACGACATACTTAGCCCTCATTCCATATAACAAAGTGAGCAGAAGCATCAGTAGCATCTCCTGTGAGAGATTTTTTTTAAAAGTCAGGAAGGAAATCATGACCCTGCAATCAAACACCACCTCTTTTGTGTGTGCATCTGTATAAAAGTCAAAATGATGGTCACAAGAGTTTTTTATTTATTTATTTTGTCACAACAGAATATATAAGCATAAGCATGAAAATAACTATATAATATATAAGCATATATATAAGCATAAGTATGTAATAACTATATTAATTGGATATAATGAAAGGAAACAATAGGACAGGAACGGTAGGCACGTTTGTGCTCTTATGCACGCCCCTTACAGATCTCTTAGGAATGGGGTGAGGTCAATAGTAGACAGTTTTTGGTTAAAGCTTTGGGGATTTTGGGAAGAGACCACAGAGTCAGGTAGTGTGTTCCAAGTATTAATAACTCTGTTACAGAAGTCATATTTTCTGCAATCAAGAATGAAGCGGTTAACATTAAGTTTAAATCTATTGTTTGCTCTTGTATGGTTGTGACTGAAGCTGAAGTAGTCTTTAACAGGAAGGACATTGCAATAGATGATTCTATGAGTTAAACACAGGTCCTGTCGAAGGCAGCGGAGTTCTAAGTTTTCTAAACCCAAGATTTCAAGTCTGGTGGCATAAGGCATTTTGTTGTATTCAGAGGAGTGGAGAACTTTTCTTGTAAAATATTTCTGGACACTTTCAATTGTATTGATGTCTGAAATGTGGTATGGGTTCCAGACAGGCAAGCTGTATTCAAGAATTGGTCTAGCAAATGTTTTATAAGCTCTGGTTAGTAGTGTAGTGTTTCTGGAGAAGAAGCTACGTAAGATTAGGTTTATAACTCTTAAACTCTTTTTTGCGATGTATTTGCAGTGGGCTTTGGCACTTAGATCATTGGATATGAAAACTCCAAGGTCTTTAACAGGGTGGGGGTCATCTGTAATAAATGTGGGGAATTCCATTTCAGTGGGTTCAAATACTAAACATGTTAAAAGAAATGTTAGTTGATCTATCCATCCATGTAGAGGAAATGTTAACAACAGTAAGAAAAAAAAATCAAATTTGAAGGAATCATTCAAATTTGTGAGTTTTCTCAATTAGGATTTTTTTTTAAAGGAGATAACAGCCTCCATTTTATTTAGGATGGTTGGGTAGTTTTTTCTGTTCTCTGAGACAAAAAAACAGAAGGCGGGTAGGAGTGAAAATCTTCAGCCAATGATTGGATTGGATGGATCCAATCGATCTGAAGAACAAGCTAGAATCAGTGAAGTATATGTTCTGTTTTGTTTCATGAATTAAGATCTGGGTTGGGTGAGGGTATTCTGTTATGTAGTGTGTATGGGTATCCTATGCTTGAAAACAGCATGTAATCCCAGGGCTAATAGTGACTGAGTTCTGTCTGTTCAGAAAGCATTTGTTCATTAAGTCTTCTGCAGATAGGGTGCTAGAAGTTTGTGGGTCTACAAAACCAGATATATTACAAGGAAAAGTTGATTAGGTTACACAATCTTGGAAACTGGGTATGTGGATTTTAACCACATTTTTCACTGAGCACGGTAAACCAGGGCCTCTTCAATGCCTGTGATGTTGCTCCTAATTGCCTCTTGATACAGTGGGAGATATTGCTCTCCATTTGACTAAAGAAGAAAGAATGAACATCTGCTCTGGTTCTGCAATATCCTGTAATTGTTCATTGCTATTCTCAGGCTCATCTTCTTTGGATTGAAAAATCAATATATTCTTTTTTATTGCACCATACAATTTATCGAACACTTGCTGCAGGTTTTCAGCCAACACTATGGCTTTTTCTGCATACCAAGCATGCACCCAGCCAACCAAGAAGTACAAGCAATGAAATAAATGACTATTTTATAATTTATACTGCTGTGCAATTCTGGAAAACAAGATTGAAAATCTGAAAAAGAGTTGAAGACAGGTGTTGCGCTCATGTTCCTGAATGTTCTGAAATATCTTTTTTTAAACACAAAATGCTGCATGACATTTATTTATTTGTTTGAGTGATGAAAGGTAACACACCATTCCATTGCAAGAATAACCATTTTACTGAATTACTGTTGCTCTTGTATGAGCTTAACAATATTCTTTTCTTCTATCTGATTTTGACAGCACAATCAGCTTAAAAGCTCTGTTGCACAAAGCTCCACCCAGCTGAATGCCACTTACTCAAGTACACACCTGTACTCTTGAGCAATTCTTGCTCATTTCAGCAGGGCTTAGGCAAATGATGTTATTCAGAACCATTATTCCAAAATAAGCAAATATTTGATCCAAAAGGCATAGCACAAAACATGCCGAAAACTAGATTATAAAGCAAACATCTTTGCTTTATTGCCCCTCCTCTCTAACTATGCAACAAGCAGACATAGGCTCACGGACAAAATCGTGATTTTCCTCTACAAAGGAATTCTACCTATTCCCCCTCCTGTAATGGGCCGAAGAGGAACAGGAGGAAGAATTGCAACCAAGACAGTGATCATAGAAGAGAAACCTGAATCCAGGCCAGAATGATAATTTGAAAAGCATCGCACATATGACTCTCCCAGTGGTAGGTTTCAAAATTTTTTACTACTGGTTCCATGGGTGTGGCTTGGTGGGCATGGCAGGAGAAGGATACTGTAAAATTGCTTGACATAGTGTAATATTGATATTGATATTGATATTGCTTGACATAGTGTAAGCCGCCCTGAGTCTTTGGAGAAGGGCGGGATATAAATGCAAATAAATAAATAAATAAATAAATAAATAAATAAATAAATAAATAAATAAATAAATAAATAAATAATTTTTTAAAAAAAATCTCCATTCGCACTCCACTCCAGGGGAAGGTTACTGCAAAATCCCTATTTCCTCCTGATCAGCTGGGACCTGGAAGTCAGAGAATAGATGGGGGCAGGGCCAGTCAGAATTTTTACCAGTGGTTCTCCGAACTACTCAAAATTTCCACTACTGGTTCTCCAAAACTGGCCAGAACCTTCTGAAACCCACCTCTGGACTCTCCCCATGAACATAGCAGCACAAGGTTTTTAGTAGAAATGTACTGTAGGTGAAGGTGTCAGCCCTTCAAAGTAGATCAGACTAGAAAACCAAAGTTGTGAATACTAATACTACTTTTATTATAAAGCTACTGGAACAGAGTCTTGCAAGTCTGAATATGCGCCCCCTCCCCCCCACACACACACATATTCAGACTTGCAAGGCTCTGTTACAGTAGCTTTATAATAAAAGTAGTATTAGTATTCACAACTTTGGTTTTCTAGTCTGATCTACTTTGAAGGGCTGACAGCCTGACACACCTTCACCTAATTTCTCCCAAAAGAACCCTGTGTTATATTCACTTGATTTTCTCTTTTATCAAGCCATAAAGGCAGGGAGGAACCTCCAGTTAAGCCTCAATCTGTACAAACAGTAATCTATTAAACCCAGCTATCTGCCTCAAGCTTATTATTGCAATGTTCAAACCCCGTTCTGATTATGGTTGTGGATTTCCAAACCACAGGCCCCAGTCTCTGGAAGCCTGGAATTAGGGATTTGTAATGCTGAAACAGGGAACAAAGAGCCTTTTCCAAAAGGAATTCAAGGCCCAGACTGAAGTGTAGGGAGAAATAAGGGTGCATACATACTGATAAGTTTTGACCACAGGGCTCTAAATATGAACATCAGTAATTTAATGGGGTTCAGGATCAAATAAGGAATCTCTGAATAGTCCTGTAGTAGCGAAGTATAAGAATAGCATTAGAGGTCCAGAACAGCCTAAACGGCACTGAATGGTTTGGATTATGATCAGGGAACAGAGAGAAGAATCAGGAATGCCTAGTAGGAGATTCTTGTAGTAATCCAGGTGAAAAACCTTGGTGACTTAATCAGGGACTCTGAAGGTAAAGAATATATTCTATCGCAGCTATTGGCTATGTCCCAGGAGGCTAGTCGAGCAAAAATTATGGTAGATGGATTGCATTCAGTCTGGGTGAGGGAATGCAAGATCCTTAAGTTCATTTACAAAACTATACAGTATCTTCAGCTTAGATTTCACTGGTTTAATAAAAATGGCTTAGTACAGTACAAGTCATTCAACCATGGCTTAATGAAAGGTAGACCTAGAGAATGGAATCTGACATGTGTAGTTTACCTCAATACCATTTTGAATACCCAGATCCTATCATTGCTATGAAGTCTTAAGTTAATTACATCAGGAAAGATTCAAACCAAGATGCAATCTTATAAAGCAGCAATTATGTATTACAAAGGTAAATATGTGAGATATATACTATACACTATATGTACCGGGGTGAAATGCTTCTGGTTCGGACCGGATCAGCCCAATCCAGTAGTGATGGCGGCGGGTGGTTCGGAGAACCGGTAGCAAAAATCCCTGCCCCCCCTTCCGCGCGATCATCAGAGTTTTTTTTTACTTTTAAAAGCATTTTTTCTTCGGCCGAAACAATGCTTTTTAAAAGTAAAAAAAAAAGCCTCTGATGATCATGCGGCTCAGCTGGGATTGTCAGCACCTTTTCAGAGCATTTTTTCTACAAGCTTTTTGGCTGAAGGGGCTGTGAAAAATGCTTTTAAAGGGTTCTGGCGATCAGGCAACTCAGCTGGGATCGTCAGAACCCTTTCAAAGCATTTTTTCTACACCTCTTGGCCGAAGAGGTTGTAGAAAAAATGCTTTTAAAAGTTAAAAAAAAAAAGGTTGGCCACGCCCACCCAGTCACATTACCTCCTCCACCAAGCCACGCCCACAGAACCAGTAGTAACAAATTTTACATTTCACCCCTCATGTGTACCAGTATGTATATATGTATGTATATATGTGTGTGTGTGTGTGTGTGTGTATACACACAAACTCACACACACATAGAATGAAATCTAAGCTGAAAATACTGTACAGTTTTGTAAATGAACTTTAAAAGGCAGAATTTCACATTCCCCCGCCCAGACTGAATGCAATATACAATATATACAGTATATCCTCAAGTGCTCCGACCATCACTGGGACCACTTTGGCCTTGATTTTCCACATCCTCTCTAGCTCCTCCTTCAGGCCTTGGTACCCTCCCAGCCTCTCACATTCCTTAGTCCTGATGTTGCTGTCACTTGGCACCATTTGGTATAGGCTGTTCCTGCCATGCTACTCTCTCTTGGACTGTGTCTGAGGCTTCTCTGCATTGTCTGCACCCAGGAGTCTGTATAGTGTGGTAGATTCCAGCGTCTATTGATCTGGTGCTTAATACCAGTTCTTGTGCTGCCATGATCAGTGCCTCAGTGCCTCCTTTTAGTTCAGCACTTTGGTAGGATTTCCCAATATCTACCACCTCTGCTATCTCTCAGTGGCACTTTCTCTGCTTGCTCTTCCTCCTATGTCTGCTGCTGCTGCTACCTCAGGCATTTTCTCAATAGCTCATCTTTGGTGCCATCATATTGATCTATTCCTTGATACTCTGGGTTTCATCCAGGACAGTGGCTTTGATACTCACCAAACCTTCTTTCAAGCTAGTATACAGTCTCTGAGAGTTGGACTTCAGGTGAAAAGATTTGTACATTGGGAGGAGCTTCCAAGTCTTCACATCAGCAACTTCTATGTTCTTTTTTGCCCAGCTCATTAAACTGGCAGAGTATCTGATGACTGGCAGGGCATACATCTTGATGGAATGGATCTTGTTCTTCCCATTGAGCTGGCTCTTCAGGACCTGTTCAGTCCTTTGGTGATACTTGGATGTTGCGATCTTTGCCTCCTCTCATGGTTCCCATGTGACTCTGGGAGGTACTTGTAACTGGTCTGTATGTCTGCTATGTGGCCCACTGGTAATTCCACCCCATCAGTTTTACTACTCTCCCTCTCTTGATTGCCATCCAGCCACATGTCTCTAGCCTGAATGACATCCCAATGTAGATCTTCACTGCAGAGCCCTGTCAGATGACTCAATGCGTTGGCTTCATTCACTCTTAGCATACAACTTGATGTCATCCATGTACAAGAGATGACTCCACTCTTGAAGTTATATTCATATCCAGTCCTTGGGGTTATCTAGCTAAGGGAGATCAAGCCTATTCAGAAGAGCAGTGGGGACTGCACACCACCTTAGTATATGTCACGCCTATGGTCACTTATGTAAGCTGTCTTGAGTTGACTTCCAATGTTGTCTTCCACAGCCTCATTGAGTTCTTGAGGAAGCTCCTTAGTGTCTTGTTGACTTTGTATAGCTTCAGGCATTCACAACTCCATGTGTGTGGCATTGAGTCAAAGGCTTTCCCATAGTGAATCCAGGTGTGCTCAAATTGATCTGGCTACTCTAGAGTCTAGACCTTGAGTCTTGGGCAACTGCTCTGTCTATGAGCAACTGGTGTTTTGAGCCTCTGGTGGTGTTCCCAAGCCTTTCTGAACTGGGGTCCTGTAATGGCCCATATGGTACTATAGCTTGGTGACTATGATGCCTAATAGAACTTTCCATGTTGTGGGGCGGCAGGGTTATTGCTTGGTAGTTGAACATTGTTGTTCCCTTGTGTTGATTTTTCATGATCAGCACTATCCTTCCCTGGGATAGCCAGTCTGGGTGGGAGCCTGATGCCAGCAGCTGATTCAATTGTGCTGCTAGGCATTCATGCACTGCTTGTAAGATAGATAGACAGATATAGGTGTAGTCATAGATGTAGATATTGATACACACACACACACACACAAAACATTTTAATCACATTTTAATTGTTTTAACGGGGATAATGAAATGAATGCACTTGGATTCCTACTATACTATTTTTCTGCATGAGAACAATGCCTTCTCTTTGCAGAATATAAACTTATCTGAACAAGTGAGTCCAAATTTAGGCTACAGTGAGGCTTTCTCTTGACACGGACTATTAAATGAATACTTTAAATCTAAATTTGTGGTGGCAGCACACTGGAACCAAGTCAGTTAAAGTATTTTTTCTTGGGGGGGGGGCTTTGGGATAGATAAACATAATTGGTTTTATAGATTATAACATGCCCCTCAAAATGCAAAAGAGAAGGGATATAATAAACAAGGATTTTGATGCATCAGGCATAAACACAGCTAGGCTAATTGGACTTATATTTTTAAGAATAATAATTTGAATAATATAATCCGAAAAGGGCCAACCTCCCTAGCCCCTGCTGAAATCAACTTTTGATGCGCCACTTAAAGGAATGAGCAGTTGCTTGGCAAAAGAGCTCATGTTCAAATAAAAAGCTTTGAGTTGCTATTAATTATTGGATGATTTTTATATGATTTTATTCTGAAGCATGATTTTGGTTCCATCTGCATGTAGTTGCACCACTGACAAGGCAATTTGTCTTTGTTTTATATCCTTTCCATTTCTCATATGCCTTCCAAGCAATACTTTGATAGTTTCTCACCACCATCGCCAGCAAGTCTAATTTAATATTTTGATAGATGGAGGCAATAGAAATACATGATACTGACATCTTCAATGCAATGTTTAATCTGGAATGTATTCCTCTAGGAAAACAACTGGCAATAGCTGTAAGGCAGTAAATGTCGATACTTCCAATGTTTCCATACAATTTAAGCTAGGACAGCAATTTCTAATTGCCGATCTATGGAATGCTGTAAGTTGCATAGCTAATCAGAAATGATTACTCAAATATATTTTGAGTGCTGTCCATTTCCATCAAACTATCCCAATGATTGGCAGATGAAAGGATATTTTCATCCTTTACTTTTTAATTAGACTTCTATAAGGGACACTGATAATCAGCTGATGTTTCTAGAACTACCTTCCACAATCAGTATTCAAGAAAGAGTGGTTACATTGCTAACAACAAGAAGCCCAAACATAGGATATTCAGCTTTCATATTAAACCCAGGGAGTTATGGGATAAAACATTTGGGAATACCACTCACTTCTCAGTATAAGAATTTAATTCAGTTCTTAAAATCTGTTGCTAACAGAGCAGAAACAAGTTTTGAAGAATCCTTTAATTAACGATAGCTTATTAACATTCAATCTCTATTTTAGTTATACAGTAGCAACAAGCAATTCCAAAATAAATTATTGCTATTTATAAAAAATCTCTTTTTTAATAGAAATGTAAAATGTTATGTCTCATATATTTTAGGTACAGTATATATTAAACCAAGAAAAGGTGGGAGGGTTTTTTTTTTGAAAGTGGGAGGTCTCTATAATGTTTGCTTTTTAAATTTCATTGTCATTTTTATTTTCAAAATTTTGTTCATTGTTATATGTTTCAATAAATACAGGTGAAACTCAAAAAATTAGAATATCATGCAAAAGTTCATTTATTTCAGTACTGCAACTTAAAAAGTAAAACTAATATATGAGATAGACTCATTACATGCAAAGCGATAGTTCACGCCTTGATTTGTCATAATTTTGATGATTATGGCTGACAGCTCATGAAAACCCCAAATTCACAATCTCAGAAAATTAGAATATGACATGAAATCAATAAAACAAGGATTGTACATAGAACAATATTGGACCTCGGAAAAGTATAAGCATGCATATTTACTCAGTACTTGGTTTGGGCCCCTTTTGCATCAATTACTGCCTCAATTTGGCATGGATGCTATCAGCCTGTGGCACTGCTGAGGTGTTATGGAAGACCAGGATGCTTCAATAGCAGCCTTCAGTTCCACTGCATTGTTCGGTCTCATGTCTCTCATCTTTCTCTTGGCAATGCCCCATAGATTCTCTATGAGGTTCAGGTCAGGCGAGTTTGCTGGCCAATCAAGCACAGTAATCCCATGGGCATTGAACCAGGTTTTAGTACTTTTGGCAGTGTGGGCAGGTGCCAAGTCCTGCTGGAAAATGAAGTCAGCATCCCCATAAAGCTCGTCTGCGGAAGGAAGCATGAAGTGCTCCAAAATCTCCTGGTAGACGGCTGCATTGACCCTGGACTTAATGAAGCACAGTGGACCAACACCAGATGACATGGCTCCCAAATCAACACAGACTGTGGAAACTTCACACTGGACTTCAAGCATCATGCAGTGTGTGCCTCTCCATTCTTCCTCCAGACTCTGGGTCCTTGGTTTCCAAATGAGATGCAAAAGTTGCTCTCATCAGAAAAGAGGACTTTGGACCACTGAGCAACAGACAAGTTCTTTTTTCCTTTAGCCCAGGTAAGATGCTTCTGACGTTGTTTGTTGTTCAGGAGCGGCTTGACAAGAGGAATACGACATTTGAAGCCCATGTCCAGGATCCGTCTGTGTGTGGTGGCTCTTGAGACACTGACTCCAGCCTCAGTCCACTCCTTGTGAAAGTCCCCAACACTTTTGAATGGCTTTTTCCTGACAATCCTCTCCAGGCTGCGGTCATCCCTGCTGCTTGTGCACCTTTTTCTTCCACACGTTTCCCTTCCACATGACTTTCTATTAATGTGCTTTGATACAGCACTTTGGGAACATCCAACTTCTTTTGCAATTACCTTTTGAGGCTTTCCCTCCTTATGGAGGTTGTCAATGATGGTTTTCTGCACAACTGTCAGGTCAGCAGTCTTTCCCATGATTGTGATTCCTATTGAACCAGACTGGGAGACCATTTAAAAGCTTAGGAACCCTTTGAAGGTGTTGTGGGTTAATTAGAGTGGGACACTTTGAGCCTAGAAAGTTAAACCTTTTCACAATATTCTAATTTTCTGAGATTCTGAATTTGGGGTTTCCATGAGCTGTCAGCCATAATCTTCAAAATTATGACAAATCAAGGCGTGAACTACCTTGCTTTGCATGTAATGAGTCTATCTCATATATTAGTTTCACCTTTTAAGTTGCATTACTGAAATAAATGAACTTTTGCACTATATTCTAATTTTTTGACTTTCACCTGTATAATGATATAGTAAATACTTTAAATGAGATTTTAGCACCTATACACATTGTAGGAGGATACCTCTGTTGGGCTATCATTAAAAAAAAATCTAGAAGGGGTCCAATAATACCTTTTTCAACTAACCTTATGAAAAGATGTAAGTTTTTGTGAGCTGCAAGTCATCACACCAGCTGCATAGTATAGCTAAATTGATTAAATATAACAGATATATAACAGTAACAGAGTTGGAGGTCATTTAGTCCAACTCCCCACTCACGTAGGAGACTTATACTAGGGATTTGAATCGCCAAACTGCCAACCTTTCTGATCGACAAGCTCAGTGTCTTAGCCATTGAGTCACCTAGCCAGGCAAATATAATTGTAGATATGATTGCTGTGTGGAATATCATTCCTTTATGCCATTTTATCTTTATATTGTTCTCTTTTTTTCTTTTTTTCTTCTATTTTCTTTTCTAATTGCACTTTTAGCTTTTTTGTTACTTCTCTTTTGTTTCTCAGTTTTAATATAATTTGCACTAGTTCTTATTACTGCTCTTTAAACTTTTAACAAAAATTACATACACACACTAATCTAAATCTAAAATCTAAACTGTGATGAGACAATTGGGGGAGGGGAGAAGATCATTTTTCTAACCAAATGTGAACAATATGACATCATTCCTAAAGATCTGAAAGTGAAGAGCCCTCTGTAGACCTCATAGCAGGGGTGAAATGCTCCCGGTTCGGACTGGATCGGCTGATCCGGTAGTGATGGTGGTGGGTGGTTCAGAGAACCAGTATCCACCCATGCCCACCCAATCGCCTGGTCGCCCGCTTGCCGCTTCTTTTTAAAAATGCTTTTAAAAGGTTAAAAAAAAAGGTTCTGACAATCACAGCTGAGAGCCTATTTTTAACGTTTAAAAGTATTTTTTACAACCTATTCAGCCAAATAGGTTGTAAAAAATGCTTTTAAAAGGTAAAAAAAGGCTCTGACGATCACAGCTGAGCTGCCTGATTGTCAGAGCCTTTTTTTTACTTTTAAAAGCATTTTTTACAACCTATTTGGTCGAATAGGTTGTAAAAATAATGTTTTTACAAGTAAAAAAAAAAGGTTGCGCGCTACAACTGATAACCTCCCCCCCCCCTACTGTTCTACTTACTCCATGCCTCCTTTTGGTGTGCACTGCGCGTACATGTACCTCGCATTTGGTGTGTGGTGCACAGCGCTCATGCATAGCTAGCAAACTGGTAGTAAACCGGTTCAGATTTCACCACTGCCTCATAGGACCAAGCCTTTCCTATCCTCTGGTTTCCTCTCACTTTATGTGTATTTATGGCTAAGTGGATTCTTTACGTCTGGCATCTCTAAGGCTGCTCCAGAGAGATTATTTCTCTAGGACTGGTGAGTAAAGGATTGTATTTTCTATCTAGTATTTTCCACAATTCCAAATGCCAGAATATTACTTAAAAAACAAGTTGCTTTACATAACCTCAGAAGCACTTTGATTCCAAAACTAATTCTTGTTGCTAAACTTCATGGGCATTAGCATATCCTAATTCTAAGTTTTCTGTCACTTTGGCAATTGCTCTCTGTTGCTCTAACTATGTAAGAAGTAAGAAGTCCATGCTACCCAGGCAAACCGTAGTACTTAGTCTCCACAATCTGTTCCTAATAATTGTAGTTTGTCAACCGAAACTGGTGCGAGTATCAGTGGGGCTACAAGTTTTCTCTGCCTCCTCCATAAGGGCGAATCTGCTTCAAGAAAACAAATCCCATGATAAGTATGTACACAAAATACACAATACTGCAATTTCTTTATTTAGGATTGCATAAAGAAGGTGGTTTGCGCAGCATTACTCCCATAGGTAGCTGTCACACCCTGATGCATCAGCAAGTTTTGGGAAAAGAGGTGTTGAAAGATCCTGAAGTCATTTTATATTCCCAAGGTTGAGATGTAGAAACATCTCCAAAATTCCTCAAAATGAGGAAATGGGAACATGACTGTAGTGCCTACGCAACAAACAGGGTACAATATATACATACTTTTATAATATGAAAAAGACATTGCTTCAGCAGCAGGAAGTGTATATTGCAAAAAGGTCCATGCACATATATATTTTCTTATTAGTCACAGCTGCCGACCTAAATCCTTCTGACTTTTGTGGAGAAGAAGGCAGAAAAAAACAGTGACATGATGGCAGTGTTCCAGTATCTCAGGGATTCCCACAAAGAAGGAGTGAAGCTGTTCTCCAAAGCACCTGAGGGCAGGACAAGAAGCAATGGGTGGAAACTAATCAAGGAGAGAAGCAACCTAGAACTAAGGAGAAATTTCCTGACAGTTAGAATAATTAACCAGTGGAACAACTTGCCTCCAGAACTTGTGAATGCTCCAACACTGGAAATTTTAAAGAAGAGATTGGACAATCATTTGTCTGAAATGGTATAGGGTTTCCTGCCTAAGCAGGGGGTTGGAGTAGAAAACCTCCAAGGTCCCTTCCAACTCTGTAATTCTATTTCATTCCTTTCACTTTTCTTCCCTGTTTCCTTGTGGAGCAAGTTTTCATTTAAAAGAAAGGGCAAGGAAGCTCTCTGCATTTATAGGAAATCTATAGTTAGCTGCTGATTGGATTCATGCATTGCACTAAACCAGGGGTAGTCAACCTTTTTATACCTACCGCCACTTTTGTATCTCTGTTAGTAGTAAAATTTTCTAATTGCCCACCGGTTCAGGGGGAGATGCGCGAGCTATTCTGGGACGAGGCTCTTTTGTTTGTGGTCGCACTATAGCACCATTTAGTTTCACTTACGTAACATGAACTAAACTTATGCGCAGGTGATACATTTTCTTCAGATCTTCATAAATTTAAATTGTCACAGGGAATTTTATGAAAACCTAATGAAAATATTTTTAAATAATGCTATGAAATTTTTTTAAAAAGTCAATTAAATTAAAAAAAAGAAAAGTGCTTCAGTATCGGACAAAACCGCTACCGCCCACCATGAAAGCTAGAACACCCACTAGTGGGTGGTAGGGACCAGGTTGACTACCACTGCACTAAACTATAATATGGTTTCATTTTGGGTTTATTGTTATTTGTAAATTGTGGTTCTCATTTGATGTGATCTATTAACCTTTCTCAACCTTGGCAACTTTCAGATGTGTGGACTAACTCCTATAATTCCCAAGCCAGCCATGGCTTCCCTGGGACCTGAAGTCCATACATCTGAAGTTGCCAAAACTGAGAAACATTGAGTAAACCCAACAAATTGTAATTTCTTTGTGTGAGAAAAATGCATTCAGTGGTTTGGCCTCGTTTTTGAAGCAGCACCTCACACTGTCCCCCACACTTCTGGGCACTTTAATACTAATGGCAAATGCCCACAAGGAAGAGCAGAGCAATGGTGGCAGGATACAATTAGTGCGGACATTAAAATTCCACAGTTGCACCCAGTTGCTGCATACAATCACATGAAATGGTGTTCATTGATCTGAAAAGTGGATGCTTCACCTGCATGAAAATGCTAGGATGATGAAGAAGAGTGGTTTCTTCAATTCATGATTAAACAAACCAGTTAATATAGTTATTACATGCTTATGCTTATATATATATGCTTATATATTATATAGTTACTTTCATGCTTATGCTTATATATACTGTTATGACAAAATAAATAAATAAATAAATAAATTAATTAATTAATTAATAAATTAATAAATTAATTCATATATAGCCCTTCAGTTTACTTTTAATGAAGCAGAGCTAACTCAGGCAACACAAAACTGAGGCCCCCTCCCAATTCTGATTTGATTCAAAATAAGATCCCAATTAAAATTAGGGCATGTTACCTCATTAGTTTAATGCATGATGAACTGCACACAATAGCTCCAATAACTTCCTTCTAAACTCTTCGTCCAACCTATATTTTATAAAAGAATAATGAATTATAATATGCTTATATTTGATTAATAATCTTATTTGCACAACTTCAGAAATGAGTTTTTACTTGATCATGAGGATAAATTATCTCAGAACATTGTTTTTCATATTAAAGGAGTACAGCCCTGCCAAGAAATCAAATTCTGATTTCTAAACTTCAAAGCACAGACGTCACTTCCAAATGTTGAAAGCCCATTTCTCAATATTTTGGCAGACATATATATCTATAAGGATGACATAAAATTACTACAATGCATTGTTTTTAGATATTACACTAATTCCCATGAGGTCAACATGTCATGTAGTTTTCTTGATAATAATATGTAAGTCATTTGCTATTGTCTTCTGCAATGTTTTTTTTTTCAATTTCCTAGTTTATCATCTTTACCTAATACAGTCTTCCAAAGACTATCAACCAAAAAACCCCTACTGAATGAAAATGTGTATGTAGCATGGATATATAATCATAATAATAATAATAATAATAATAATAATAATAATGATAATGATAATGATAATGATTATGATTATTATTATTATTATTATTATTATTATTATTATTATTATTATTATTATTATTATTATTTAAATTTTTATACCGCCCTTCTCCCGAAGGACTCAGGGCGGTTCACAGCCAGATAAAAATACACAATAATATTACAATATAAATACAATTAAAATACAATTAAAAAACTTATTCAATTGGCCGAGATTAAAAAATTTAGGATAAATAATAAAAAACCCATTAAAAAACCCATAAATTTAAAAAACTAATCCAGTCCTGCGCAGATGAATAAGTCATAATAAGTAATAAGTAATAATAATAATAATATTTTAATTTGTATACCACCCTTCTCCTGAAGGACTCAGGGTGGTTTACAGCCAAAAGAAAATACAGCAACACATACAATACTAAAAACAGACATTAAAAAACTTATTAAATTTGGCCCAATTTTAAAATACAAGTAAACCCTAAAAATTAATAAAAAATTAAAACCCATAAAATCAGCTAAGAAATTAAAATTCAAGCCAGTCCAGCAAGACGGAATAGATAAGTCTTAAGTTTGCGGCGAAAGGTCCGAAGGTCAGGTATTTGTCGAAGTCCAGGGGGAAGCTCATTCCACAGGGTGGGAGCCCCCACAGAAAAGGCCCTTCCCCTGTGGGCCGCCAGTCGACATTGCTTGGCTGACGGCACCCTAAGGAGTCCCTCTCTGTGAGAACGCACAGGTTGCTGGGAGATACAAGATGGCAGTAGGCGGTCCCGTAAGTATCCCGTAATATATAAAATCGTTACCTTGGCATAGCCAGGCTCCCAAACTATTGACCTCAATATACTTTCTTTGTCTATTATTTAAAGAAATATTTCAGCCTTTATAATATGGATTAAAATAAAAAAGAGATGATCAGACTGGTCTGCTGAAAAAAATTGTAACTAATGCCTCTCTTTAAAAAAAAAAAAAGCATCTGTAACTCTATATCTCCCCTTAGCCTTCACTTTCTGAAAACTTTTGGAATGTGGAAAAAGTGGAGGGAGTTGTGTTGTTGAGAATTACGAGCTGCTGTTGTATTTCATCATCATCATCATCATCATTATTATTATTATTATTATTATTATTATTATTATTATTATTATTATTATTATTATTATTATTATTATTATTATATAATGAGACATTTCAGTATAATTCCCATCCATAGCTTGCTAAACCTGGAATTCAGAATTTACAGATTTATGCCCAGCCAGGGATATGTTAGAAATCAGTCATGGTAATAATAAATTGATAACTAAAATAATCAAAAATATAAAAGGTTCAGATGAGATTCTCTATTTTCTCCTTTTATCAAGAAATTAACCATGGTGATCAAGAAATATAAGTCCTGAGCCCTGACTAGAAGCCACTTTGAAAAACATCAGGATAATAAATTTCATTCATTAATATCATGGACACTTTCTACTCTATCACCTAATATTCAAAAACTGGATGAATCTCTGGAGCCTGAAAATTGGCTGCTCATAACCTAAAATATGAAGAACAGTTTCCATACTTTCAATAATGATTTAAAATTACTTTAAACTTTAAAAATAAAGCTCTACTTGTATGAGCAAATATTATGACCAATATATTATAAATTGTCTACACTCAGAATATGATCTGTACATAATACAGACATTAATCCCAGTTGGGGAACTGCAAATTATCTTGACTACCACTGTAGAAAAAAAGGGATGTAAACATTATAAACTGCAATCCAGAAATTATTTCCTCTCTAATACTAGTCTAGTCCAAAAATATTAGAAAGATGTAGAAAATAATTCTTTATTAAGGTATGGTCACTATTTCTCAAATACCATTAAGTAAGAAAGAAAACAGGCTAAACTCAAAATAGAAAAGTCTAATGACTGTAGAGTCTCTTCAGGCACTAGGTGATTAAAGGACATCTAACCAAAGAATGATCTCTAATTAAGCAAATACAAAAATAACCTCCCGAAAACAAACAATAATCAGTATTCTGAACAATGCTTAAGGAAATCAGAAAGTAAAGGTAACTTACTACGTAGATGTCCCAAAACTCCAGGAAATCTAGATATAGAATTTAAATGTTTGTGGTGTTTGGAAGGAGGGGGAGCCAAAGGATCTTGATTGTACTATTCAAGTGTGTGCATCCACCCAAGAGAAAATACAAAAACGGCACACTTAACTTAACTGTGAGTAGCCAAGTATAAGTGTACTTATGGCCAGCTTAAAATTAACTATGGCGAATTTGAACTAAAATAATAAGTAACTTAATTGAAGTGATTACTCAGGGCATACTTAATCTTTCACTTCTACTTCTAATTTGTGATGCAATAATTTGTCATACAAATTAAGATTTGGGGGCAATTTTGGGAGAAAGGCTGAGGCATCAACCAATGATTTAGAGCAGAGGTCTCCAACCTTGGCAACTTTAACCCTGGCAGACTTCAACTCCCAGAATCCCCCAGCCAGCAAAGCTGGGAGTTGAAGTCTGCCAGGCTTAAAGTTGCCAAGGTTGGAGACCTCTGATTTAGAGACCCATATGTGCTTTGGGACCACAGGATATGCAACTTTCTTCGAAGAGTCTAGAAGTTGTCCTGATGTGAGTCGGACTTGCTACTAAAAAACTGGGCAACATGGAAGGGATCTCTTTGTGCTGAAGATATAATATTATTAATTAGAATACCAATTATTATTAAACATGTTTTATTTCAACATTTATTTTACCTTTTAAAAAGCTGGTTTAAACTAGCCAACATAAATATTTAATGTAGGACAATTTTGGTCATAAGTCATGGTAGTTGTTAAGTGAGACATGCCCACATGATCACCTCATTTAACAACCACAGTCCTTTTTCTTTCTTTCCAAGAATCCTTTCACTAGGCAAAACCACAAACCATACCCCAAATAAGCATTCAACTCAAGTGCCTCAAGATTAATTCTGCTTATACCAAAGGTTGTTTGACTTTCTTCTACCAAAACCATAACCTTCCTATTATTCAGCCTTACTCTGTACATTTATAAAAATAAGGTGACCAACTTTTTTACAATGAGAAGGAGGACACAAATAAATCGAAGAAAAAAAATATCGTAAATAAAAGAAACATTTATTCATTGCAACAATAATACAGAATATACTATAATATGATAAATGCAAAATAAAAAACATTTGTAAGAATAACATTTTATATTGTAATTATGTTTACATGCCTATTAATTATTATTTAAATGAGTATTCTTGGTGATCAAGTGTTTCGTAATAGCTGCTCTGCCCTGAACTGCAATACAAAATTCTCCGCTGCAAATATTGCAGAAAACAATGTTATACTTCTTTGATATGAGGAATGGCAATTCCTTATTCAATTTATCATTGAAATGGCATCCTCTTTTTTGATTTTTCCATCCCTAAATGAAATTTAAAATTAAAAATAAAATACAGAGCTACACGAATGATGCAAGCACATTCATTATGAATAAATAAATTTATTAAAACTGAAACAATAACATAAGCGAATAAACTTGTAAATAAAATTATACATATTTGGAAATTATTAAATAGATAATGAATTAATAAAATTTGAATTATTGTGCTCACCTGTGTATGAATATTCACTGAGAACGAAGTGAGTCTAATGTGTGCGTTTGTGCCATGTCGTGTTTTGGTAAGAAGTAAACAAAGCCATTTGTGCGTGGCGCATTCTTGCACGTGGCACACTCTCTCAAAACAATTCTCCTGTGCAGAGTGCATGCGTCTCATAATCGCATCTCGCTGCACTGTACCGAACCTTGATAAATCATCATGTCAAATACAAATACATCACATCACACGCAACGGATCGGATCGGCATCTATTGAATATGGAGTTTTACAGATTAGTCTTCAAATATCGAAAAGGAGGACATGTAGGAGGACACTTTTTGAGAGACGACAGAACTTACAAAAGGAGGACTGTCCTCCCTAAAAGAGAACGATTGGTCACCTTAATAAAAAGCAAACAAACATGCTAATAGACTGGATAATAGATATATTGCATGTGTCTTAAAAGGTTAAAAGTCTGTTTTACAAGTAGTAGTAGTAGTACACATCTTTCCAAAACACAGTGTTGTAGTATTTTTACTGTCTGCCAACCTATCTTGTTTTCCTTTGTTTTGTCTTTAAGAACAAATTAGTTCAATACTGCCATTAAAGTAACAACCATCATTGCATCTGGCCAATGAATTACTACTATCACATGTACAAATTAGTTTTGATAAAATAACCAAGTTTATCTAACCATGAGCATTTAAAAGCTGTGGATAGAGCCAGCTCAAGACATTTTGTTTTGTCAAGTCAAAGAGAAAATAGCCTTCTCCTGTTACATCTCCAGAAGCTGATTAGATAGGGAGGTGGTTCTTGCTGTGTTGTTGCCAATAGAACAGTGTTTCCCCCACACTCGAGGTCAGCAAGCTAGTTCACCAGCAGATTATATACAGCTCTAACTGGAGATCAGGAGTCATCTTCACTGTTATATTGAACTTCCAAAAGTTCACTGCTGAAAGTTGTTCCATCACCTTGACAAATTTGGGGGCGGCCCTGCCAGTACCTTTACAGGATTAAC
Organism: Ahaetulla prasina; assembly: GCF_028640845.1. Classification (NCBI taxonomy): domain Eukaryota; kingdom Metazoa; phylum Chordata; class Lepidosauria; order Squamata; family Colubridae; genus Ahaetulla; species Ahaetulla prasina. The sequence continues at coordinate 210,421,552 of NC_080540.1, forward strand.
ATGCTCGGTCTTGCACTGTAATGCAAATTCTTCAGTCTCGGGCATTTGCTATTTCCACATGTAATAGTTTCTACTCTTGTTTCCTGCAAGAGTTTGGTGATTTTGTAAAAATGATTTCCAGCTTCTTATTTTCAAACACAGCTATAGCTGTTATCCTCCAACCATCTTAATACTCATTTTGGAAGGGCCACTTGGCTATGCTGCCCCCAGAAGAATGTCTTTTGCCACTGATTTACCAGAAGCAAGATAAATGGACTTAAATACAATAACCGAAGATAATAAATTACAGTTTTTACACAATTCCACAATTCTAGACCGGGATGCCCTATGCACGGTCACTCACGCCCTTGTGACGTCTCGTCTGGATTACTGCAATGCTCTCTACATGGGGCTCCCCTTGAGGGGCATCCGGAGGCTACAGTTAGTCCAGAATGCAGCTGCGCGGGTGATAGAGGAGCCTCGCCCCGAATGACACCTATCCTGCGCAGGCTGCACTGGCTGCCTGTGGCTTTCCGGGTGCGCTTCAAGGTTTTGGTGAACGTCTTTAAAGCGCTCCATGGCATAGGGCCGGGCTACTTACGGGACCGCCTGCTGCTACCGAATACCTCTCACCGACCCGTGCGCTCTCACAGAGAGGGACTCCTCAGGGTGCCGTCGGCGCGACAGTGTCGTCTGGCGACGCCCAGGGGAAGGGCCTTCTCTGTGGGGGCTCCCGCCCTCTGGAACGACCTCCCCCCAGGACTTCGTCAACTTCCGGACCTCCGAACCTTTCGCCGCGAGCTTAAAACTTACCTATTTATCTGCGCTGGCCTGGGTTAGTTTTTAAATTTATGGGTTTTTAAATGGGTTTTAGTTTTAAATTTTAATTGTGGCCAATTTTAATAAGTTTTTTAAGTGTATTTTAAATTGTATTTATATATTGTCTATTTTACCTGGCTGTGAACCGCCCTGAGTCCTTCGGGAGAAGGGCGGTATACAAATTTAATAAATAAATAAATAAATAAATAAATAAGTCCCTATGGGTGCCAGCCTGAGATTCAAGAGTGTAGATTTCAAAGAAATAGATTATGTAGATTCTAATATAGGGACATATTCAAAAACAGCAGTGTGCATGATAGAGAAGAAGGAAGTAATATAACAATTTGTGGGTTGTACTGGGGACTAGCCAATGCTAGTGATATAGTAATGTAGGTATTAAATAACCTACATCAATGTACAATGTCAATGATTAGTTAAATAACCTAATCATTAGTTATCAAATAACCTTTTTATTAGTTAAACTGCCTGAATACCCATGCTCTGCTACAAAACTATGTGATCGACACTTACAGCTTGAAAATTAATGAGTAGTTACGATCGGCCCCTCATCTCCACTTTTCTTCCTCAGCCTTGCCTCACAGAAGCCTCTCCTATCCTATCCCCTTTTCTCCCTCAGCCTTGCCCCACAGAAGCCTTCTCTGTCCTATCCCCTTCTCTCCCTCAGGTTTGCCTCATAGAAGCCTCCCCTATCCTATCCCCTGCTTGCTGCTGTGAAAGTTAAACTGAAACTCCTCTCCTCTGCTTATGTTTTGCATTTGGAAAAGATTTCTTTTCAGGTGGGGAGGGGGAGTAGAACTCCTTAGCATCAGAGTGTGTTAATAATAATATAGGAAATACTAATGCTCTGATGGTCATTTCAAAAAATCTTTTCTTAGTGAGTACCTAGAAGCCAAGAAGAACATACGTGGCAAATTTCAAGTTTGTAGGCTTTACAGATCTGGAGATTTTGTGATGATGCATGAGTAGTATTTCATATAGATAGATAGATAGATAGATAGATAGATAGATAGATAGATAGATAGATAGATAGATAGATAGATAGATAGATAGATAGATAGATAGATAGATAACCTACATCAATTTACAATGTCAATGATAGAAGTGAGTGAATTTTATTTTATTCCTAAATGACTACTTGTTTAGAACCTTAATATTTCTATAAGCTGATGGTTTTCTCCAGACTCTGGATTTATGAGGCCACAGAGTTTCTTCCCATTTTCCTCCAATGTGGTTGCAAACATTCCTTGGTATTTTTTTTAATGCCATAGGTTTATGACTTTTACACCAGACCATAGTTAAAAAAAACTTCAAGTTCTTAGCTTTACTGTTAACTTAAACGTTTGCCTTCTTCTGACGTAACTTTTTCTGTGGGAACAATCCAAATGTTTCATTAACGATGTGATTGATGATGCAGTCAGATTTTGAAATGTACCAAAGTTGTACGGGTCACTTTAGGCTTCTCTGAGCACACCCCTTTCCCTTCCTTCATTGAACACTATCTCCCATGGCCATTTTGAGTTGCACTTCAGGCATGACCAAAACTTGATTTCCAGAGGCATTAGCCTGCATAATTCTTGCTGGTTGTTTTTCATAATGCTTGTCAGATCTTTAAGCGTACAGACTTCTTATAATTACAGGTTTAGTGCTCCACTGAAAGAGCTCACACCCGATTTTTAAATGTGGATTTCATGTTCTCTTAAAAAGCCTTTACGCTGCACAGAAGGTTGATTTGAACAGAGAAAGAACCGCTTTATATCAGCTACATAGTACTAATTATATCACCACAGGTTTTCCGCTGCTTCTACAGATAAGGGGTTTATGCTTCCCATTTTTACTCTTTTTATTATTTATGGGGATTTTTGCCCAAACAATAGAACTGTTGCCCTGATTTGTCAGTGTTCCAAGGATCAGTATCATGCAGCTGCAGTTCCTATTGTGCAATGTACCACAATTACTTTAAGTCACCCTAAAAACATCGCATGGACATTTTGCCCATCTCATTCTGCCTTTTGCAACACTAGATGCCATACTAATAATTGTTAATATTAAGCAAGGGCCCATCAAAATCGCATTTTATTCATGACCATCCACAACTCCTTCCAGATATTGCCATCTATCAGTTCAGAACTGGAATTCTTGATCACTCACGTAGGCAGTACCATTTCCTTGCAACAATAGTGGAGGGCAGAGCTCCTTTGTTATCACTTGCTCCATTGTGCTTCAGCCTATGTCTTCCACCATGCCTTTACTTGAATATGGGATCCGCAGGATAGAATATATAGACCTGTGTTCAGAAACAGCCCAACTGACAAGAGGCAGCAGGAGGCATTATCAGGAACATTGGGAGAAATTTCTGCTGCTTCATCCCACATGACCCTCAGCTTCTATTAATTGGCACAATTTGATAAGTGGCTAAATCCTCTTTTCTAAGCAAGAGTGATTGCTGATTTTTTTCCCGCCCACTGAGGAGAAAGCCAGAGAAATCTAAGAATCCTTTTTTTCAAACATAAGCCACAATAAATAACTATGGACAGGGTCATTCTCTGGTCTTTTTTACCATAGTTGAGTAGGAATCATCAAATGAATTAGCATAATTTGAGCCATAATTTTTTTTTCTGATGGCTTAAGTGCTGGTATGCAACACTACTTCATTGTGTTCATGTGCATAGTTGCTTGGAACATGTAAATTAATCTTTATCCTGTAAGTCAACTTGGCTGGGTAAATCTGATAGCTCTCATTTGGCATCTAGACCAATTGATTGTTTCCTGTAATTGATAAGTATATTTGTAGAGATTATAAGGAATCACTCTAAAGTTGTTGTGTATACTTTATTCCTAGATAACGTATCATAAATGGTAGATATGAGTCATAATTAGAAAATTTGGCAACAGTTGTGTACTTTTCCCTACCTTGTTTTATGGACATCATTAATGGACTGTTTACAGCTCACTAATAGGCACACTTCCTTCTCTCTTTATGCAGAAATTGATTTTAAACACTACTGTAATCTATTATCAACCAAACTAAGGTGACCTACAAAATCCTGCTTAAGAACAAAGGTACCCATACAGGCCCCAAGCCCTGGGAAAAACGTTGGTCAAGCATGACTTCCCCGCCTGAGGAAATGCCTTGTCAGCTATGTTAAGGAAATAGCTTTCTCAGCTTGATGTATGACCATATCGAGGCCAAGATACACCCATAAAAATGCTGAGCTTAGATAACCATAATCCTACTGTCAAGCAATAACTGCATCCTGGTATCACTACAAGCATATTGTGTTGCCTCCCCCATGTCTGGTATCAGTTCCCCAAGATTCTGTAATCTATTATCAACCAAACTATAATTTTTGAACTCTGTTTTATATTTGTCTGCAAGCATTGGTGGTTGTTTTTTTTATTCAATATTTTTGACATTTAAAATTGCAATTAAACTTTTACAGCTTTTTGATATCGGAATTTTTTCATTAATTTCAACTTATCCATAGGCCTATTGTTTTGTACATATACATCCTTATTCCCTCATTGCTTGTTAGTATAATATATACAATATTTACATATCTACTATGCTCTAAATATGTATTTTTTCCATTTTCTTATCTTTCCTATATAATCACTATACATTAATTTTACACTTCTTTTCGAGCCAATTATACCACCTGTTCCACTCATAATACACTGTTTCCTCTCTATCTCTTAATTCCATTGTTAATTTGTCCATTTCTGCACATTCTAGCACCTTTTTTATGATCATTGCGTTTGATGGAGTGTTTTCTTGCTTCCAATTTTGGGCAAATATAATTCTGGCAGTGATGATTATATGGAGCATGAGGCATTGAACTTCTTCACTAATGTTTCCTTTTATTATATCCAGAAGAAATAACTTTGGCATCATATCAATTTTTTGTTTGATAATTTCCTCCAACCATTTTTTGATTCTTGTCCAATATTTCCTAGCTTTAGGACATGTGTAGAGTAGACAGGGAAACTTTCTACCCAGAATCATTGAACAATGATTCCCATTGTTTTTCTGGTGCCATCTTGGTTGGGTGGGAATGATGAGGGGGAAAAATCCAACTATGTTGGATTGCAACATGATTCCTACACTGACCTAAGGTATCCTTTACCTAGCAGCTTCTTGACCCACAAGACTAAATTCTTTATGGAATTACAAGAGAAAATGTCTCCCATTTGGAATATTTCAAAGACAGGAGCTTCTAAGAAAGCCAGTATTTTCAAGATCCTTTTTGTTTGCTGATCTAGATTAGATACTGCTGCATGCACCATCAATCACTCTCTCAGACTAACAATCCACAATAAAACATCCCACAGGATGAGTGTTGTGGGGAAAACAGGTGGCAAGAACTTTGAGAGGTACAAAACAAAAGTGTAATATGAATCTAATAGAAAATATTTTTTTAAAAAAATGTAGTTAGAAGCAGGAACACTTGATGAGCCAGTGAAGCAAAATTTCCCCACCTTTAGAATGGAACGGACCTACCACAAAGAGATTAGCAAATCTCAATAATGTTTGAAGCTGATTGGAAGACTTCTAGATGGCAGGTAGGCACATTGATGGTAGAAGCTCTTGAGAGTTGCTGTGATGACCTGGGGCGTGGCACGAAAGCAATACAGCCAGAGAACAAGTCTAACTCCCCTCTATTGCTCCAACTTTGCCCCCCAAGGTCCCCACGTTTGCTACAAGTCCTGAAACAAAGCTCTCACATGTACCTTCAGCATCCTCTGGCTGCAAGTAGTCCAATAAGCCAGGTTAGCCAAATGGTAACCAGGGCCAGCAATCCAGTAAGCCAGGTTAGCCAAACAGTAATCAGAGCAAGAAGTTCAGCAAAGCAGACAAACTGGGCTAGCCCCACAAAACAGAGCACACTAATCTCTAGGCGTCAGCAAGTACACACGAGGCTCCACAGATTCAACGCTTGTTCCCGACAAATGCCCCTCCCACCTTCTTACATCTCAGTCCCCAGGTGTGCCTTGTGAAGGGGGGCGGAGCACTCTCCTCCCTTGTAGCCAGCTCAGTCTGTGTTGTTCTTGCCTTCTCTCTTCTCTCTGTGCTCTAGGATTAGGAGGGGGTGGTCCTTGTTCTTTGCCTGAGCTCTGTCTCTCCTGCTCCTCCCTGTCTGCAAGCCTTTATAATCCTGAAAAGCCTTGCCTGGACTGACTTTGCCCTTCCCCAGTTTCCTCCAAGGCCAATGGAGCTTCCCTCTTAATCTATGTCAGCTCTTGTTCCAGCTCATCTTCCCCTGCAGATTCAGACTTCCCCAGGCCTGCCGGGGAGCAGGCACCCAAGTGGAGGAGCTGCTTTGGGATGACCAAAGGGCCGGTCCTGTGAACTACTACAGCTCTGGATTATGGGACCGACTTTCCCACCAACGTCAGCAAGCCATCATCAATCTGCCCGTCTTCGTTTTCCTTCACTCAGATTCACCAAGCTTCTTGAGAGAGCCTGGAAAGAGGTTTCCAGGCTGCGTGCCTGGACCAGATGCTTTCTTTTGGGCCTCCCACCCGGAGGTCTCACAGAAGCAGAGCGGTAGCCCCAAAAGGTGGCTGAGCCTCCCCCCCCCACCCTGTGGTCCGTGGAGTTTAAAATTACGAATTTGGTGGTCCCTGAGGTCCAAAAGGTTGGTAACCCTGGTATATAGCACATACGCCATAGGCAAAATGGGTCATGGTACAGAGGAATAAAACCTAACTTTTTCCACTTAAACTCACTGCATCCTACAGCACTGAAAATTTACACAGTATAATTGACTGAATCCATTTCATCTTCAAAATGGCAGAGGAGAAGGAGGAGGAATTAAATGTTGATATATGTTGATACAGTATGCATTTGCGCAATCACTGTATTTTTCACAAAAGAAAAAAAATGACGTGTACAGACAAAATTGGATGATGTACTCCAATATTAGATGTGTTCAATCAAATTGAACACATTGGGCGTCTTCATCCATATGATGATGTAGGAAAAGAGAGACATTAAAACTAATTTCATTGGTATATTTGGAAATAATTTTAGCCCATACAGCCAAATGCTTTGACTCAAACCACAGGCCACATCTACGTCTATACATGTTGATTTGCACTTAGGCACACGGATTCTCCTTTTCTGTATGTATGTACTTCGCTTTTTCATCATAAAATACGGGGTAATAATACACTTTACAAAAATCCTTTGATTGCTTATTTCTAATTTTACAAGTTTCTGCTCTAAACACATTAAACTTTACTAAATGGTCATTACATAATAAAAAATACAACATTTGGCTTTTAATTAGAGATTTAAACCTTGCTTAGAAAAAGTATTATTCACACTGCTACCGGGAACCAGTTTGGTATAGTGGTTAAAGGCACAACTTGGAAAATAGGAGACTGTGAGTTTTAATCTTGCTTAGATACAAAAGTCAACTAGCTGAGTTTAGGATAGTCATTATTTTGCTCAGCCCTTGGAAAAAGATACCAGCAAGCCATTTATGTTGCCCAAAAAACTACATGGATTTGACTCAAATGATCATATGAAGAAGGGACAACTATTAGCATAAAGAAGAAATCTCTTAAAAAGAAGAAATATTACACATCTGATCATTTTTTTCTTTTCTTTTTTTTTCCTACTACGTTTTTTCCCCATCTGGTGCTCCACAGGTCTAGCTGGTTTCAGTTCCCACCAATTCCATTCATTCTTTATAAAGAGCACCAGATTGGAAAAAGCTAATTTATTTTTAAAAAAATAGTAACATTTAAAAGCCTTGGGTTATGCCTCATTCATTTGCAAAACAAAGTAAGTTTGAGTACTATGATGAAAAAATGAGATAATAATTCCTGTTCTAAAAAATCCTTTCCACTATATTTTCTTGCATTTCAGCTTTCCTAAGTTCCGGTTTAGTTTTGCTAGGACAAACAGAATATTGGGCAACAGATGCCTTGTCTATTCCAGTCTGAACTATTTTTGGATGACAACTGTACAGTGGTAATGAAAAAGCCTTAACATAATGTGCTAGTTCTGTGTTTGAGGAAGTATTAAAAATAATCTCCTGGCTCTGTTTCAAAATAGACATTCTGAAATTTCAAATGTAAGATTTGAACTTTGCTTTTAAATGATGCATATTACAAGTATTTTTAAAACTGAGAAATTTCCTTTAAAATTAAGAGCAGTGTTTAAAGAAAGGAGTAGAATTACGGGAATTTATGCAAAAGAAATAGCAATAGCACTTAGGCTTCTATACCACTTCTCAGTGCTTTACAGCCCTCTCTAAACAGTTTACTGAGTCAGCATATTGCCCCCAACAATATGGATCCTCATTTTACTGATCTTGGAAGGATGGAAGGCTGAGTCAACCTTGAGCCGGTCAGGATTGAACTCCTGGCCGTGGGCAGAGTCAGCCTGCAATACTGCATTCTAACCATTGTGCCATATATATGAAATTACAGCTTTTCACAAAACAAATAATTTCATTTCATTTCATTTTATTTCTTAAGACATTAAAAGGGCAACGTTTGCCTTGATTATTGATGCTTTATTTAACCATTGCCAAAAGACTTGGATCATACTGATTAAATACCCAGATGACACACTGTTTAAGGGAAAATGGAATGTTTATATTTTTTAAAAATAACAACTTTTCTTAGTTTCTTAGTACCAATTGTGGTGTTCCTATCATGCCATGGGCTTGACAGAGGTATCTGATTGACTCAAATGAAAACAGACAGTAAACATGACTCAGCATTGATTTCCTTCAAAGTACCACAGATGTCCTTGTACTATGCTGAGGGAAAACATAAGCAAGACATCAGTCCCATTTTATAAAATAATAAAAGTCACTCAGATTTGCACCAGAAATGCCCTGACACAGGAGAGACATTAGTCTTTTTAATGATTTGATGACTAGGGAACAATCTACCATATTTTTCAGAGTATAAGATGCACCTTTTTCCCCAAAAAAAGAGGGTGAAAATCTGGGTACGTCATACTCTGAATGTAGCCCCACCGAGCTTCTCAAACGGAGGTTTCAGAGGCTGAAACAAGCATCAGAAATGAAGCTTCAGAAAAGAAGCCCCCAAACAGAGCTTCAGAGGCTTTTTTTCTGAAGCTCTGTTTTGGAGGCTTTCAGGGCACAAAAAAGTTTTTTCTGAAACAGAGTTTCAGAAGTTTCAGAAGCAGAAAAAAAAGCAAGGCACACAGCTCACAACCAAGGAACCTGTTGCTAAAATTCAACTCTGGCAACAGCTGATTGGGGGTATTCCGGGAGGCTGATCCACTTGCCAATCAGCTTTTTTCTTATTTTCCTCCCCAAAAAGTAAGCTGCATCTTATACTCTGAAAAATACGATAAGTGTTTTCAGGGATCCTGAATATGCCCAGATGTTCAAGTCAGAATATTATGTAACTAAAAGAAATCCTAGAATTAACAAATGTTTTGAGCAAAACTACCTTGTTTTTTCATATCTGCCTATTCAGCTTTAGTGGGCAGAGGGAGAGCATTTTGAGGAAAACCCGGGATGGAATTCCTCTAGATCTTCCCCTAGATCTCTAGATCTTAGGATGTGTGCATGGGGAAATCTTTACTAAGACCAAGATCACAGGATGGCAGGGATGCTGCAATGGCTGGAACCATTGGTAACACGTGATCATAAGCTAAGAGCTACCTGTGAAAAAAAATAAAATGATAATGTGTTAGATTGGCACTTTTATTCTGTTAGAAGTGCTAAATTTGGGGTTGCTTGTGCAAAACCAAATTCACATAAAGGATGCTGCTGAAAGTATGGGTGTGGGACTCTAATAATTTGTTTCATTTTTGGGGTGTGTGCATATAAATGGGGTGAGTGTTGTTTGTTGTTACTCCAAACATTGGCAGTTTGCTTTATTAAGCCAATAATGCTCCTTTTTGTATTTTGTAGATTCCATTTAGTTAGATGGAGGTGGGTCATTATTCTTTCACTATTCCTCCCCACCACCACCACCACACCAATCTTGAAGCTAGCAGGAATGAAGGGATAGGGGCATGATCCTTCACAGAACCAATAATTGGACTCTTTCATCTGACTAGTGCCTTTCTACACGTCTCCAAACCCAGAGGAGATGGTGGGTGATATGCCATCTCATCGAGTAATACGTTCCCTTTTCTTATGTCAATCCTCTCAGGTAAACCAGATAGTAAACACAACCAGATGAACTGATTTTATTTCCGTGTAAGGCTACATTAAGAGAATCTTGCAAGTCTGAAGACACAAATTTCCTGCCTCCTCTTTTAACTGTTTAATCCATCAGGGCAAGTTCTTCCTCAGTTTCTTTCCCTTTCACTGTTAAGAAACTGAAAGCTCTTGCCTTCCTTGCCTGATTGTTTCCTAGGCAGCATCTTTCCCCAAGGTCATTCAGACATTTCATTGCACGTCATAAATTCACGGAATCCTTTGACAAATTTAACATGCTTATGTGAGATTTAGAACCCAAATTTGATATTCACAACTCCAAGACAAGTCTGATTAACAAAATCAAAGATTTATTGTAAAAAAATATGAAAATAAAATAAAATAAAAAAAGCGGTTGCAAGCGCGGCCTCTTAGACTCTTCCCAATTGGATTGAGTTCAAAGAGCGCAAGAAGCAGTTTTCAAGCTACACATTTTATACTCCTACACAATGCACGCCACGCCTAAAAAATTCCCCCCTTACCCACTTTGTCCTTTTAGTTGTTTTACACCTTTAAGGGTCATCTTGGCAATTTCCGTCCATTCTCTGATATCTTTTCTTATTTACTTATAATTTTCACCTTGGGCCAATGTTCCTGTCTCCTGATAGGATTTTTGGCTCAGGTGTAAGTTTCTGTCTCTGGGGAACTCTTATCAAGTCATAATACATTGTCTCCACAATTGATTACATTACCAATTGTAGTCACTTTGCATAGTCAGAAAAGAGCAAACAGATAGTCTCACACTTTGGTATTACATTTGTTACAATTTATAAAAGAATAACCTTTATTTATTTCCTTTACTTATAACAAAAGGAATAGATAACCATTATGAAACATCCTGGACACATATATTAGGACTGTCTTCACACATCATGGTATTTAGTAACACACTGCAACACTTCCAAACTGATTTTTTTAAAAAAAATGCTTCTTTTTTCTGTTTTGATACTTTTAGAGAGAATTTCAGGCTTTATTAATATTTTAATAAAGGCAATATTAGCATTTTAGCATAAGATCCATATTTTTTTTTTACCTTTAGGAAATCATGTTTTTCCTGCGAGCCAAAACCATCTCCTTTGTTGATGAAAGTTGCGAGTGTTAAGAAAGAAACAAACCCAAGTACAAAAGGAGGAGATGCCACATATTTAAGACGGTCTCTCCTTTCTCATGTCTAACAAAGCAAAGGTTTGTTGCAGATCAATGTCTTATTGTTTGATTTGTTGCTTTCTGATACATCACATATATCAAATGTATCAGGGGTGGATTCTACTTACCTCTGCTACCGGTTTGCAATGGGAGTGCGTGCACGCTTCTGCGCATGTGCAGATCGTTCATGATGACATCTAGGCAGGTGGGCGGAGCCTCCTGCTGCCATTACTACTGGTTCACAAGAACCGAACCGAACCAGGAGCAACCCACCACTGAAATGTATGTGGTCATTTATTTCTTTACCCTATATAAATACTTGACCCACCTTAATAAACACTTTAATAAACACTGAATTACTTGTAGTTCATCTTGTCAGGAGGCGAAAGACTCATTTTGGAAAGGTTTTAGGTGTTTTTCAGACTCAAGGACAAATCTTTTTCAGCTTCACACCAACTAGGTTAGGGTTACAGGCAACAGTACCATCTTATTTCTGATGTGATAATAATGAAAACAATAGAGGATATAATTGCTGTTTTGCTTTTGCTTCTTCTGTAAACTACATAGAAATTAAGTAGCAAAGAAGAACTGCTAGTACCCCTTCCTGGAAATAAAGTAGCAATATTCCTAGTTTACAAGTTTAAAATGCCCTTTAACATAAAGGAAAGGTTTACAGCAGAAGCGGAAAAACAAAGAGAGCATGTTTTTATCCAGGCTAGATAGAAATAGAAAGGGTGCCCAGCAGGAGAGGCAATGATTGAATGGAGAATGAGATTCTAGAGTTGAGGATAGTTCATTGACTTAATAGTCCATCAATGAATTACCTAATAATAATAATAATAATAATAGATACAAAAATCCACCGACAATCCAAACTGCCAACTTTGCAACAACAAAGTCGAAACTGTTTCACATTTAATATGTGAATGCAGCAAAATTGCACAAACTGATTACAAAGCTAGATATGACCGAGTTGCTAAATTAATCCACTGGTCATTATGTAAAAAATATGACTTACCTATATCAATGGTATTTATGATACATCTTTAAATGTTCAGTTGACTGAGTTTCATGTTTAATGAATAAAAGTAATGATGATGATGATGATGATGATGATGATGATGATGATGATGATGATGATACCAGGAGATGCCAGAGTCGAAGAAAAAGGTGAAAAAATTTTTCATGAAAAATCATGAAATATCGTGACCTGGCCATCGAAACTACACGGCTATGGATGAAACATGTAACAGTGATATCCATTGTCATCGGGGCATTTGGTACCGTGTCAAAGAATTTTATAAGATACATCAACAAATTGCAGCTTCCTGCAATAACACCAGCAGAACTGCAAAAAACTGCGCTACTTGGAACATTGTATATCTTAAGAAGGTACTTGGTTGATACCCATATCAGCCATTAGCACCAGTGAATGGTATTTGTGATGCCTTTTTGAAAGTTCAGTTGATTGAGTTTCATGTTTCATGAATAAAGTAAATAATAATAATAATAATTTCATGTTTAATGAATAAAGTATAGAATAATAATAATAATAATAATAATAATAATAATAATAATAATAATAATAATAATAAATAACATAACATAACATAACATCAGAGTTGGAAGGGACCTTGGAGGCCTTCTAGTCCAACCCCCTGCCCAGGCAGGAAACCCTACACCATCTCAGTCAGATGGTTATCCAACATTTTCTTAAAAATTTCCAGTGTTGGAGCATTCACAACTTCTGAAGGCAAGTCGTTCCACTTATTAATTGTTCTAACTGTCAGGAAATTTCTCCTTAGTTCTAAGTTGCTTCTTTCTTTGACCAGTTTCCACCCATTGCTTCTTGTTCTACCCTCAGGTGCTTTGGTCAACAGCCTGACTCCCTCTTCTTTGTGGCAGCCCCTAAGATATTGGAACACAGCTATCATGTCTCCCCTAGTCCTTCATTTGTTAAACTAGACATACCCAGTTCCTGCAACTGCTCTTCATATGTTTTATCCTCCAGTCCCTAATCATCTTTGTTGCTCTTCTCTGCACTCTTTCTAGAGTCTCAACATCTTTTTACATCGTGGCGACCAAAACTGGATGCAATATTCCAAGTGTGGCCTTACCAAGGCATTATAAAGTGGTACTAACACTTCACGTGATCTTGATTCTATCCTCTGTTTATGCAGCCCAGAACTGTGTTGGCTTTTTAACAGCTGCTGCACACTGCTGGCTCATATCTAAATGGTTATCCACTAGGACTCCAAGATCCCTCTCACAGGTACTACTATTGAGCAAGGTACCACATATACGGTACTGGTGCATTTTGTTTTTGGCCTAAATGTAGAACCTTACTTTTTCACTGTTGAATTTCATTTTGTTAGATAGCGCTCAATGTTCAAGTCTGTCAAGATCTTTCTGTAACTTGAGCCTATCTTCTGGAGTGTTGGCTATTCCTGCCAGCTTGGTGTCATCTGCAAATTTGATGAGTTCCCCCTCTATCCCTCGTCCAAGTCATTGATGAAGATGTTGAAGAGTACTGGGCCTAAAACAGAGCCTTGGGGTACTCCACTGCATACTTCCTCCATGTGGATGTAGTTCCGTTGAGGACTACACGTTGAGTGCGGTTGGTCAGCCAGTTACGAATCCATCTGGTGGTGGTGCTGTCTAACCCACATTTTTCTACTTTATCTAGTAGTAGGTTATGGTCTACTTTATCAAATGCTTTACTGAAGTCCAAGTAAATTATATCGACAGCATTCCTCTGGTCTACTAATTTTGTCATTTTGTCAAAGAATGCGATAAGATTAGTCTGGCATGATCTGTTTTGACAAACCCATGTTGGCTTTTGGTTATTACTTTGTTTGCTTCTAGGTGTTCGTGATTCGTTGCTTGATTATCTTTTCCAGAATCTTCCCGGTATTGAGGTCAGACTGATAGGTCTGTAGTTTCCTGGATCTGTTTTTTTCCTTTTTGAAGATGGGAACTACATCAGCTCTTTTCCAGTCCTCTGGCAGCTCCTGTGCTCCAGGATCTTTGAAAGATATAGTTCAGTGGTTCTGAGATCACGCCTGCCAGTTCCTTCAGAACCTTGGGGTGTAATCCATCCGTCCTGGTGATTTGAACTCGCCTAGGGTAGACAGGTGTTCACTTACCATTTTCTTCCCTATTTTAACTTGTGTTTCTAATCTGTTTTTGTAGTGCTGTTTTTGATAGGTTGGATTGTTTTTCCTTTTGTGTAAAGACAGATGCAAAATATGAGTTAAGTAGATCTGCTTTCTCCTGTTGCTTGTCATCTTCTTGCCACTTTCTCCCAGCAATGGGCCAATTGTTTCCTTGACTTTTTCTTGTTTTTAACATGTTGGAAGAAGCTTTTTGTTATTTTTTACTTTTGTCGCTAGCCTTTGTTCATTGTGAGCCTTAGCTTTCCTCACTTCATCTTTACAGGCTCGGGCTATTTGCTGATATTCTGCCTTAGTTATTTGCCCCTCTTTCCACTTTTTATATTTGTCCTTTTTGTCTTTCAATTTGTCAGATAGTACTTTATGCATCCATGCTGGTTTCTTTTGAGATCTACTATTTTTCTTCTTCATTGGTATTGTGTTAGACTGTGCTTTTATAATCTCACTTTTCAAAATTTCCCAAGCTTCTTGAGTTGTTTTCCCCCTGAGGATTCTCATCCATTGAATCCTTCTCAAGCTCTCTCTAAGTTTATTGAAATTAGCTCTCTTAAAATGTGTCACAAATACCTGGTGTTGATACAGGTTGCTGCCAGTGTCCTAGGTATCAATCAAGTATCTTCTTAAAATATATGATGTTTTGAGTAGCACAGTTTTTTGCAGTTCCGCTGGTGTTATTGCAGGAAGCTGCAATTTCTTGATGTGTTTTGTAAAATTCTTGGACATGGTACCAAGTGCCCCAATGACAATGGGTATCATTGTTACATGTTTCATCCATAGCCGTGTAGTTTTGATGGCCAGGTCACAATATTTCCAGTTCTTTTTCTTCAACTCTGGCATCTCCTGGTACAGCGATATCAATAAACTGTATACTTTGGCCCTCAACAACCTTGATATCTGGCATGTTATGTTCCAAATGACGATTCTTCTGTATTCAAAAGTCCCACAAGATCTTCACTGTCTCATTTTTGATAACTTTTTCCACTTTGTGCTCCCATGACTTTTCGGATACAGGTATGTCGTATTTTTTACAGTGAACTAATTTAGCAACTCGATCACGTCATGACACATTTTTAAACATTCAGTTGACTGAGTTTCATGTATAATGAATAATAATAAAAAATAAAAAAAAACCTGCTGAGAACATACAGTAGCTGCCTGGCAGTTCAGGATGAAATGGCTGCACACCAACCCTTGGAGGGAAGGGAGTGTGCCAGGCACCGTAGCCAATCACAACTGGGGCTGATACTAGAACAGAATTGGAAAGAGTTGAATGGCAAAAGATGCAAAAGGCAAAAGATGGCTTGTGTCAGAAAAAGCAGTTTTGGCTCAGGACTGCAAATAATGAAATGTGTTTGCTATGGACTGGGAATTAAACACAACGTCATCCATTTCTGCACTCAAGATAAAGTGAATGGCCTGTACTGCAATAGTCCAAGTAGAAAGTGTGGATCTGCCCTAAATTAGAATTTAGAAAACAAACAGGTCCTGCAAACATAATCACTTTGAGTGCTACTTCATTGAAAATTGGAATTCCTTGTAAAAGCTGTTAGACTGTTCAGGCTTTCATTATTCCATGAAATGAGAATATCTGTCCTTCATGATACAGATACTGAATCAAATCCAGTGAGAGCCAAACTATATAGCAGAGGTGAGGAACTGACTGACCACCAATAACTGGACTATATCTTCCAACCTCTTTAATAAATAGTCAAGCAGACTGGGAATGAGAAGAGCTGGAGCCCATTAAAATCTTGAACCATTTCAAATTCTATTACATTAGATAACATTTATTTGTATGAAAGGTGCACTTTTTAAAAATACAGCTTGTACTATATTTTTTGATAATGGGGAGATTAACCTTTTGTTTCTTGTAAAGTAGAAGTATTAGGCAAAGTTGCACATGCTTGCCCACAGAAATTTTCCTTCCAGTACAAATTGCATTTTTCATATGATGGTTTTTCTCAGAAGCATAGCAGCAGAGAGTTGATTTCTTGTCCTTTCTTAATAGGATTCTACTGTATTAGTTATCAAGCCACACGCACACATACACATACACACACACACAAAGTTCCTGATGCAAAGAAACATTTGTGTCTCTGAAACTTCAACCTAGAAGAAATATAGGTAATTAAATCCCATTGATTTAAATGGAATTTGCTTCATCAAATAAGCTTATTGTCCGAACTGACATGCAATTGAAAGATGATGTGATCAGACATAATCTTCCATTTAAATCCAGTATGATCATCTTTAAAGAAGGGATTCAAAAGCTAGGAGTCTATACATTAAAACGCACACAAAACATACTGTATGATATTATAATTGTGCCTCTTTAGAAAGACGAAATATAAAAAATTAAATTGAGGAAGATAGCATGATGATTCCAATACTGCAACAACAAAAATTGGATCATTGCAGATAGTGATGCCTGGCCATGTCTCACTGCACCAGAATTACGTTTCAATATCAAATTCAAATACAAATGATTGAATGTACATATTCAATAGCTGTATTATTTCAGTGTTTTAATTGTTCATTTCTTAAACACCCAGCTATAGGGATAAGTTAGCTGCACTTGTTGCCAAATAAACAGAGCAGTTCAGAGCTGTTGCTGAAGATTTTTATGGTGTGTCTAATCTACTTTACTGTATTTGGTATCTCATAAATTTCAATTTAGATTTGTTTGGTACTAAAGCCACGTTTAATTTACAAGCAGAAAACCACTTCAGAGCCAAGCTTGTTTCTTATCCATAACGTATTTTTCAATTAGGAAGATATTAGCCTACATGCTAGTGCCAACGAAAAGAGACTTGTACAGCATTGTTAGTTTCATGTACTGGCAAAATAATGCTTTGGGCTCAAATCTCACTAATGTAAATCAGTGCTCTACAGAGAAAGGGAGATCCAAATATTCAAAGCAGATTTAGAAAAGGCCAAGGAACAAAAGATGTTATTGCTGCTGTACTCTGGATAACTGAGAAATTTTTTAAAAAAATCAAAAAGAAGCAGACCTAGAACTAAGGAGAAATTTCCTGACACTTAGAACAATTGATCAGTGGAACAATTAATTTGAACTTGCCTCCAGAAGTTGTGAATGTTCTAATACTAGAAGTTTTTAAGAAGAGATTGGGCAACCATTTGTTTGAAATGGTTTAGGGCAGTGGTTCTCAACCTTTATAGTGCTGCGACCCCCTTCATACAATTCCCCACAATGTGGCGACCCCAACCGTAAAATTATTTTCATTTTGAATTTATCGCGCCTGAAGCCGTATTGGCTAGCGATCTGAACTGCTTGTGATTGCCTTGAGGACGGAGGCATTAAAGCGGAGACTCCTCCCCTATTAAGTTTATCGCGCCTGAAGCCAGATTAGGCTAGCGATCGGGAGTGATTGCAGCTGGCTTGAAAGGGAGACATCAGAGCAAAGATTTCTCTCTTTTTTAATTCATGGCGCCTGAAGCCGAATTCGGCTAGCAATTTGAAGAGCCTGCAGCTGGCTTGTGGAGTCAACCACTGGAGCGCGATTCTTCGACTCGTAAGTATACTTCCCATATTTCCGATGGTCTTAGGCGACCCATGGCAAATTGTCATTCGACCCCCAACGGGGTCCCAACCCACAAGTTGGGAACCACTGGTTTAGGACTTCCTGCCTGAGGAAGACCTCCAAAGTCCCTTCCAACTCTGTCATTCTGTTATTCCGTGAAATGTTCTCAGGAAAATCGGAGTCCCAGAATATCTTATTATTCTCAAAATAAACCTACACACAGGCCAGGAAGCCATTATCTGGAGAGAACACGGGGCAAAAGACTCTAAATAAATGAGGAGTGAGACAAGGCTATAATAAAACAACTATTCTCTTTTAATTTATTCAACCTATATGCTGAATATATATTGATGGGAGGATGAAAACATGAATGTTTTTTTTTAAAGTAAAGGAAGAAACTACCTGTAATCTGTGTTGTATTGATGATACCCCTCTGACAACTGAAAATGTAATGGATTTAAAAGATCTGGTAATGAAAGTCAAAGATCAAAATAATGACAATCGGTATAATAACCAGCTTTAGAATTGTTAACAAAGATACTGAAGTGGTGGATAGCTTCTTCCTTTTTGGATCAACCATCAACAGTAAAGGAACCTGAAGTCCAGAAATATGCTATAGAGTAGCATACAATGGGGTAGCAATGAAGGTCTTGGAAAATATATTCATATGCCATGACATATTATGCAGGCAAAGGTTTTCCGTGACACTTTATGGAAGAGAAAATTGAACTTTGAAAAAGCAGGAGAGAAATTGATGCTTTTGAACTTTAATGTTGTCAACGCCCCTTGAAAATACCATGAACAACCAAGAAATAAGGTTCATAGTACAAATCAATCCAGATTTTTCACTTGAGGCACAAATAACCAAGTCTAAGTTATCCTAGTTTGTAAAGTTATCCACATTTTGTAAAGACACAGAAATACTGAGAAGGGGAAAGGAAAAGAAAAGAAGAGGACAGCAAGGTGAATGGACTCAATTACAGCAGCAATAAACGCCCCATTGAGAACCTGAAGGATGAAGCTGTGATTCACCAAACTGAAAACCTAGCTCACTATTTGTTCCATAAAACTCTTGTGTTAGCAGCTAATTAGAGCTATAGCCTGTAGTAATAGTTGTCAGAAACCTGTTAAAGACCATCCCTATGTAATTGTGGGCTGGTTTTGAAGGGCCCACTCCCAGCCATTTAAGCTTCTTGGCTCTGCCTTATTATTATTCCTTTTTCAGCCATTTTCTTGGAGAAACATGTACATGATGACAATTGTGGGAAGGTAGTAGAGCAGAGGTGTCAAACTCGCATCGAGGGGCGTGTATAAGAGCACAAACGTGCCTACCATTCCTGTCCTAATGTTCCCTTTGATTGTATCCAATTCGTATAGTTTTTCTTTTTTTATACTTATATATATGCTTATATATCGTATAGTTAATTCATGCTTACGCTTACATATACTATTGTGACAAATAAATAAATAAATAAAAATAAATAAATAAATAAATCGTCACATTGTCGTCATATGAAATATAGGGACTTTTTCCCCCTTCACTAAACCGGATGGGGGCAGGGCCAGCATGTGACGCATGCAGCCCATGGGCCGCAAGTTTGACACCCCTGTAGTAGAGGTTCTGACTTATTTTTTTGCTTTTTATTTAGGTAGTTATTATTATTATTATTATTATTTATTCGATTTTTATACCGCCCTTCTCCCGAAGGACTCAGGGCGGTGTACTGCCAAAATAAAACAAACAATACAATATACAATTAAAACCTGAATTAAAAAACTTATTACACCATTGGCCTAAAACTTTAAAACATATAAAACTAAAAAACCCATTAAAATTCATAGTAAAAATTTAAAAACCCAATAAAAACCCAATAAAATTTAAGCCAGCCCCGCGCGAATAAATAGATGTGTTTTCAATTCGCGGCGAAAGGTCTGAAGGTCAGGTATTTGGTGTAAACCAGGGGGAAGTTCGTTCCAGAGGGTAGGAGCCCCCACAGAGAAAGATCTTCCCCTGGGGGCCGCCAGCCGACATTGTTTGGCGGACGGCACCCTGAGAAGTCCCTCTCTGTGTGAGCGTACGGGTCGGTGGGAGGCATGAGGTAACAGTAAGCGGTCCCGTAAATACCCAGGCCCTAAGCCATGGAGTGCTTTAAAGGTAGTGACCAAAACCTTAAAGTGCACCCGAAAGACCACAGGTAGCCAGTGCAGTCTGCGCAGGAGTGGTGTTACATGGGAGCTAGGTGAAGCTCCCTCTATCACCCGCGCAGCAGCGTTCTGGACTAACTGAAGCCTCCGGGTGCACCTCAAGGGGAGCCCCATGTAGAGAGCATTACAATAATCCAAGCGGGAGGTAACAAGGGCATGAGTGACTGTGCACAAGGCATCCCGATCAAGGAAGGGGCGCAACTGACGAACCAGGCGAACCTGGTGAAAGGCCCTCCTGGAGACGGCTGTCAAATGGTCTTCAAACGACAGCCATTCATCCAGGAGAACACCCAAGTTGCGCACCCTTTCCTTTGGGGCCAATAACTCGCCTCCAACAGTCAGCTGCGGCTGCAGCTGACTGAATCGGGGTGCCGGCATCCACAGCCAACCAACCCGCTCACAGCAACACTCCCCACCTCCCCACCAGTATTTATAGAGAGATGGCAGCTCTGACCACTCTTTGCTCGAGAAGCACGAAGCCGAAGACATCAGCCTGAAGATGATGAGTCAGACCTCGTCGAAACGTCGCCAAGATACTCTCAACCTTACACAAGAAAAGACCCAAAAATGCCAAGCCCTACATACCTATACCCGTGAAAACCTACGAAAACAAATATATATATATATATATATGTATACATACATACATATACATACATACATACATATATATACACTGTATTTTTCGGAGTATAAGACGCACTCTTTTCCCCAAACAAAGAGGGTGAAAAGGGTGTGTATTATACTCTGAATGTAGCCCCGCCCAGCTTCTCAAATGGAAGTTTCAGAGGCTGAAAAAAGCCCCAAACAGAGCTCCAAGGAGCTTAGAAAAAAAGCCCCAGACAGAGCTTCAGAGGCTTTTTTTCTGAAGTTCTGTTTTGGAGGCTTTGAGAGGCAGAAAAAAGTTTTTTCTGAAATGGAGTTTCAGAGGCAGAGAAAAAAAGCCAAAAAAAAGCAAGGCACAGAGCTCACAACCAAGGAACCTGTTGCTAAAATTCACCTCTAGGAACAGCTGATTGGGGGTATTCTGGGAGGCCAATCCACCTGCCAATCAGTTTTTTTCTTATTTTCCTCCACAAAAACTAAGGTGTGTCTTATACTCTGGTGCGTCTTATACTCCAAAATACGGTATACATACATACATACATACATACATACATACATACATACATATTCCTTAAACAAGTAAATCACTTTCATATTTCTTTCCTTCACTTTACACATTACCATGTCCTTTTCTCTCTAGAAATGCAAAGGAAAACCAGTCTCTTCTTGGCATCTCTTAAGTCTATAAACAAATCTTTTAATACATCATCATTCAGGTGTTAATTGCTGTTAAATAAATCTGGCTTCCCCAATTGACTTTGCTTGTCATATGCTACCTAAAGAAGGTCTCAAATTGTGATCACAAGGCCATGAACCAAACAAAATGTTAAAAAATTATGATATCTATGTAGTTATTTACCAAGCACATGCATATAGCTATGTAGTCATTAAGCGAGGTATCAATTTACCAGACCAGATTTTACAACTATATTTAGCAGGGTTGTTAAGTGAATCACCACAATCATTAAGTGAATCTCACATGGCCGGTAAGTAAATTCAGATTCTTCCATTGAATTGCTGGTAGAAAGTAACTGGGAAGGTTGCGAATCAAGAGCACATGACTAGAAGATGCTGCAACTGTTGTAAATACATGCCATTGTAAAAAACACCCATTTGGAAGAACGGGTTTGCACTTACTATAATGAATTACAACATACTGTAAATCCAGTCCCAATTGCAACTGTAAGTCAGTCTATTTGTTAAAGGAAAAAATATAAAGTTGGTTTATTTGAGCTAAGTTAAATAAGCCTTTTTTTTTTTTTTGCAACATTCCGGCAACTCTTTATAGAATTTTGCTGACACCAGGATTGAAAAATGGATGTTTTATGGATTTGCTTATAGATAAGGAATGGAATATGGGATGAAAAGATGAAGAAATAACTTTTTAACCTTATAGAGGTGAACAGTTATTAAATTGGTTTATTCCCGATGTGATAAAATCACATTTTTATGTATTTCTTTTATTATATTCTCTCTTTTTCTTCTTTTCTTTTTTTTCCTATACTTTTTATTCTTTCTTTCCATTCTCTTCTCTTTCTCTAAGTTTAGTTTGTACTGGTTCTTACTATTGTTGTTAAAATTCTTAATAAAAATGTATTTTAAAAAATAAAATCTTCAAAATTTAAGAGTGAGGATTGACAGGAGTTAAGAGAGTTATAGTTCAACACATCTAGAAAGAGAAAATATCATTGAGAACATTTGACATAGCTCTTAACAGTTCTTGCCTTCAGATGTTGCCACTATCCCATCTAAAGAGGAGACAATCTATGCTTCTTGCTAGCTTTTAAGCTAGCAAGAATGGTCTTGATTACCATTTCTGCTGTTTTCATGTATTCATTTATTCATCGTTGTTCATTTTCTAAGGTGGAAGACAAACTGTATGACTCAGAGCAGGGGTCTCCAACCTTGGTCCCTTTAAGACTTGTGGAAGAGTTGAAGTCCACAAGTCTTAAAGGGACCAAGGTTGGAGACCCCTGAATCAGAGGAGCTCACATAAGAACAAAGTGCAAAATAACAAAATATTTATATAGTAAACATCCTTAGTTCACTTAATAAAAAATCCAAATAACATTAGCTTACTTAACAATCAGATGTAACCCCATTTGAAGGGGATATTTAATATGTCTTTTTTTACTGCTTTTATTACTATTTACAAAATGCATAAGCTACTTGACTTCCAATGACTCTGGGCAGTTTACCAATAAAAACAACAAGAAACAAAAAGGTACAAATGGCAGAACAACAAACTGGGTAAAAACAAGGGGAAACAACATAGGTTAAAAGGAGCTTTCAGTTATCTTTATTAAAGGCTTAGATGAAGAGCCTGGTCTTTAGGCCCCTTCAAAACAACAGCATGGAAAGGGCTATCTAGATCTCAGGAGGAAGCCTCATTTCATAGGGCAAAAAAGGATTACAGGAAAAATGCACTTCCAGGGCCCCAATCAATGACATTGCTTAAGTGAAGAAATCCAGATAGTGCTAAGCGTGCTAGATCAGGCTGGGCTAATACCATCAGAGAGACAGGTGATCCCTCAAGTTACTAAGCCCCGTGCCATAGCTTTAAAGCAATGGTGGAATTCAATTTTTTTTTACTACTGGTTCTGTAGGCCTTGCTTGGCAGGCGTGGTGTGGCTTGGTGGGCGTGGCCTGGTGGGCATGGCAGGGGAAGGATACTGCAAAATCTCCATTCCCACCCCACTCTGAGACCAGCCAGAGGTGGTATTTGCTACTCAAAATTTCTGCTACCAGTTCTCCAGAATCTGTCAGAACCTGCTGAATTTCACCCCTGTTTTAAAGGTAACACCAACGCCTTGAATTACACCCAGAAGCAAAAGGCAACCCATGCAGCTTGCAAAGCAGTGGTATTACATAGGCAAACTAAGCGCTCCCATCATTGGTCACACTGCCATATTCTGAACCAGTTCAAGTTTCTGGATGGTCTTCAAATCTACCCCAAATGGAATTCATTATAGAAGTCTGCCAACTCAAGATGCAGCTCAGGGCAGCATTCTTTTAAAAAAAGAGCCAAAATAAACTATAATACAATATAAAAAGGTTCCCCTCGCACATACGTGCTAGTCGTTCCCTACTCTAGGGGGCGGTGCTCATCTCCATTTCAAAGCTGAAGAGCCAGCGCCGTCCAAAGACGTCTCCATGGTCATGTGGCCGGCATGACTCAATGCCAAAGGTGCATGGAACGCTGTTACCTTCCCACCAAAGGTGGTCCCTATTTTTCTACTTGCATTTTTTACATGCTTTCGAACTGCTAGATTGGCAGAAGCTGGGACAAATAACAGGAGCTCACCCCGTTACATGGCAGCACTAGGGATTCGAACCGCTGAACTGCTGACCTTTCGATCAACAAACTCAGCATCTTAGCCCCTGAGCCACTGCATCCCTATAATACAATATACTATATAATATTGTACTGTAATACAATATAACAATATAACAACATACTCACAATCCATCTGGCAACAGAGGCCTTTATTTTATACACTTCATTTATTTTTAAGCAAATGTGTTTCAAATCAGACCAACAGAACCAAGCGCTATTCTGTTCATGTGGTCAACGTGGTGCTGTAAGTGAAGTAAATATAAAATGTGATTCTTACCAAAGAAGGAAAAACTATTAGGCTGGCCAGCAAAAATATAACCCAGTGGGAACATGGAAGCATGTTGTAATTTGTTTTTATTAATTGTTTTAACCGACTCTGCTAATTCACTTTGAGATTTTTTAATGGAAAGGCTTAAACAAATATTATATGAATGAATGAGTGAGTGAGTGAATCAGATGGTACTGTGATGGAAAGAGAAATGCTAGCCATGCATACTGCAACTGAATGAATACACATAGCTGTCTATGGTGCTTCCCTAATTAGTTTTGTGGCCTAAAATAACCTAGTTGCTTCAGTATGTTTATTGCAAGGTATGAAAGAGCCTCACCCAACCTGAAACACACAAATCCTCCAGGGCAGACAACTGGGCAGTTATGCAAGCACCTCTTTAAACCAAGAAATTCATTTCTCTTCAAAGTCTTCATATTCCTACATACAGGAACAAATTTGGAAGTTGGGATAGTCTAATTAATTATTTAGCTATACTACCTATAGGAGATCACTACAAGAAGTCTGCTGAGGGATTAATTGGCTGCCTTGTTTTAAGAGATGGAGTCCCTACTGAGAAGAAAGAAGCAGAAAGTGAATTGAGCAGGAATGGGCAAATGATGGAGAGAAAGAAGGGATCAGGATCAGGCACAATTCAGGGATTCTGGCTTATGACTTACTCTTATGTTACTCACAGTTGTTTCATCTGATTGAGGCCTTTTGTCTCACTAAAATAGGCTGATTAGATTCAGCCAGTGGCTTCATTCCAATGAGAGTTAATGGCATTAATGCTGGGGGGGGGGGGAAACACCTCCTGCTCAAAGGCTTACCCTGTTAACCTGCAACCTTAATATTGAATTCAGTCCCACTAACAACACATGAACCGGAATGTTTCTACATGTTCTTGACTGCATGCCAGCACTGTTCCTCTAAACAAGCTTGCCTGTGTTTCCTTTTCTAACTGTAGTAATAATTAAGGATGTGTCATAAATAACAGTAGCTACTAATTCTCTAAAAAAAGGAATGACCAACTGGCCACGTGTCCCTCTCATGTGGATTTCCTCTTCCCTTCCTACTTTCGTTAGCTGTGACATCTGTGTTGTAGTCTATCACAACCACTTTTTTCCCCCCTCTCTTCTCTGTCTCTGTTCAGCCTTCAAAAAGATAACAAAAAAAATATGAGGCTATATTTAAACTCTTAATATGAAATACTGTTTGGTGGTACGTAATGTGATTTATTCTCAAACTTTTTATTGCAAGTATATTAGAGCTCTTCCTTAGGTTAGTAAAATGGGTAAGGAGGAGAAGAAATCCTCAGAAAAAAAAGAATATTAGGAAGCTGCATCCTTTAAATGTATAGACAATGATTTTGCCTAATGTTCTATGGCAAAATATATTATAAAAAGCTATTCCTGGTCTTCCTTATAGCAATGACATCAGAGCAGGGGTGAAATGCTCTCGGTTCGTACCGGATTGCACTATCTGGTAGCGATGGGAGCGGGTAGTTTGGAGCACCAGTAGCAAAAATCCCTGCCCCCCCCCCACCGCCCATGCCTCGCTGTTCCTTTTCTCTCTCCCTGAAGCTCTCGGTGGTGATATAGCTGAAAACAGCCTTAAATGACTGCCTCCACGCTTCAAAGGGCCACATTACAGCTGATTAGCACTGTAGGCGGCTAGTAGACCGGTGCCTCTCTTTTTAAAGAAGGTAGACCGGTGCCTCCGAAAAAAAGGCAATTGGTAGACTGGTGTTTCTATTTTTAAAGAAGGTAGACCGGTGCGCTCCAAAGTTTTGTTTACTTTATTATTTTTATTATTTATAATTATTGGCCATGCCCATTCAGTCACCTGACCACCAAGCCATGCCCACCAATTAAGCCACGCCCACCGAACCAGTAGGGAAAATTTTTAGATTTCACCCCTGCATCAGAGGGATCCTTCCCCAAACATTATCAGCCTTCAGTACGATGATGTTGTTATACAACGTGCTCAAGTTGACATTTTCATCTAGCAATATAGGGAGACCTGCTTTCAGCTGGTAATCAAACCTTTTAAAAGTTGATACACAACTTGAAATACAAGACTTTGGCTACAAAACTATAGATTTTTTAAAAATGTACTATAGACGCACTTTGATGTTGGTAAAGCAAGAAAAAAAGAGTTCCAAACCTGATCTGATATGGCCGGAAACATGTTCAGGAAAAACATACACACACACACACACACACACACACACACACACACACACACGCTCAATTCAATAAAAAAAAAGTTCTGTTTGAAGAACTAAAACAAGTTTAGAGCAGAAATCTCTGATAATGATTGTATTTGATAATAATAAATTTGTGAGAAAAACTGTTTCATCTCTAATACTTCTTTGTACTTCTCTGAAACCTACTAGATAGTCCTTGACTTACAACAGTTCATTTACTGACTGACTGTAATTACAGCAGCACTGAGAAGTGACTTATGTCCGTTTTTCACATTTATGACTGTTGCAGCATCTCTATGGTCACTTGATGAAAATTCAGACAGTTGGTAACTGACTCATATTTATGACAGCTACAGTGTCCGGAATCATGTGATCCCCTTTTGCGACCTCCTGACAAGCCAAGTCAATGGGGAAGCCAGATTCACTTCACAACCATGTTACTAATTTACTACTTCAGTTTAAGTGATTCAGTTAACAAATGTGGCAAGAAAGGTTGTAAAATGTAATTGTAAAATTAACAAATGTTTCACTTAGCAACAGACATTTTGGACTCAATTGTGGCCGTAAGCTGAGGACTATCTGTATTGCTTAGCACAAGTGTCAGTCAAGGGCATGCAATGAGAGCTTACAGAATGGCTGCTCTTACGGCACTTCCACATCATCATTTCCATTGCCTAGTTACTCAGAGCATTTAGATGCCAATCCCCGATCACCTTTCCACAATACTATTGAAGCACAATGTTATGTAGATCATTAAAGGGAAAGGAGGTCAGAGGAGAGGTGAGATGAGCCAGTAGGGAATGGCCTTCCCCACAAGCTCCGTAGAAGCACAACGCTTCAACAGAAAAAGGCCAGCTTTACTGCAATTGCACTTAAACTGCAAGGAAACCAGGAGTAAATGTATTTGGGTCCCAGGAACAACTAACATCCTGAGATTATTCTAACAAAATGGGATATTTGAAAAGTACAATAATTCCTCTTGTTTAGACTTACCAGAAAGAAAGAAAACTTTAAAGGACAAGCCTGTTCAGAGAAAAAAATTCTGGCACATAGTCAAGGAACAGGCGAATGTCATTACTAATGTGTTGTTAGTGGGAGTGAGCCAAGTGTTCAGGATGCAGGTATCAGGGTAAGCCTCTCCACAAGTTCACACCGTGTCTCCTGAGTGTCTGGGAGGTTTTGAACCATGAATTTCTTTTTTTCCACACAGGGTATCTTATGATCACCAGTGGCTTAATTTCCTGGAGGGAGTTGTTCAGCTACTGCTCAACATCACACAGCCTCCCTCCATTCCTGCCACAGTAAGTGAAATTTGATATTGCTTTAGAAGAAAGCTGTTACAGCACAAAAAATGTAATGTACACCAGAGGTGCAAAGAACGACTCTGGCATTATCTCAAAGGAAACATTCAGGAAAAAAAGCAAAAACGTCTGTATGACAGACTCATAATTGCCTATCTTTGCAACCACAAGTATTGGCCACAAACAGCAAGATCAATTCAAAGTTGTAATGTTATAATGAATGTTGCATGTAGCCTACCAAAGCCCCAAGCTCCACCAGTTCTCTTCCATACTTTCCAGCATTTGTGCAATATGTAATTCAGTGTAGCTATTGGGGTATTGTTCCCCAGGGCAGCCTCATTCTTCTCCCTGCAGATTGTTATACAATGGTAACACCTTTGTATTGAACATGCTGTAGAAAACATGATAGCATTAATCATCCTTCCCAAATAATGTCTTGTATGCATGCATGCTGCTGCATTTTCCTGGCCCCCTTCCATCACTTTTTTTTTTTACAGAATTTGCTTCCATTGGAGCTTCAAAATCTTCCGAGGCTTTGATAATCTTTATCAGATACTGCTATTTTAAATTATTATTTTAGCTCCTCAAATTATCATCGCCCAACTGTATTTTATACTGAGATTTAAATAAGAGCATAACTGCATATTTGGGGGCTTTTATTTATGGTTCAGCAATGAAGAAGAAAAAATGTACACCTTCAGGTTGTAGCAGACTGCGGCACAAATGTCACAGCTAACAAAAATAGGAAGTGGAAAAGGAAGTCCCCATGAGAGAAGAAAGAAAAGAAGAGGACAGCACAATGAGAGGAGAGGAAATATGTTTTTACAGGATGCTCTCAATATCTGTGCTATGGCATTGTGCTGAATTGACAGTACATACTGTATCAGAGGCACACTAGGTTTTTTTTCCTGTCTGTACAGTATATATAATTTGGTAGAATTTTAATGTTACAGGAAAACACAGCCAGAGTGGCTGTAAGGTCCAAACCATCTCAATCTTACAATGCTTGTCCTGTAATTGGGGTTTTTTTTAAATATAACTCCTGGGCATGGTAGAGGGCTAGGCATGTTTGGGATGAGATCAGCATCCTGTCTGGGTATCTTTCTGGATATCTGTCATTTTCCAGATACAGAGTTCTGTCTTTAACTTTAGACAACCAAGAGATTGCCTCTATAATCCAGGGCCAGCAGAATCACCACTACAATCTATTGAGTGAACTTTTTGCCAAAGTAAAAATGCTATTTAAAAAAAGGAAAGGAAAGGAAAAAAGAAGACGAGAAGCATACTTCATTCTTTTACAGATGGTAATGAAGAAAAAAAAAGCAAATACAGCAAACAAATGTGTACTTCGTTTAATTCTGAAATAAAATTATTCTTTGATAGGTTCTCATCTCTTCAAAAAAAAAAAGGAAGAAAAAGCTGGTACCAGGTTTGGGCAAAGGTGATGAAGTTTCCCTGCTATCAATGATCCTCAGTAAACTTACTGGTCATTGGGCAGGTGCGGGGGGAGAAGTTTAACTTTAAACAGCACTAATAAAAAGGATCAAGTAACATTTCCCATAGTGACACATGAGAAATAGGGTACTTTGTAAGGATTACCATATCTGAGCTGAAAACATCTTGATGACTTCTAACTGGTGGATGGAAGTAGAGAGGTTCTAGAAACCTAAACTCTCTGCTGCCCTCTAGTCATTTTATGGATTTTTGCAATCAATTACAGGTAATCTTCGAGTTACCACCACAACTGGGCCCAAAATTTATGTTGTTAAGTGAGGCATTTGTTAAGTGAGGCATTTGTTAAGTGACTTTTGCCCCATTTTATGACCTTTCTTGCCACAGTTGTTAAGTGAATCACTGCAGTTGATTAGTTAGTAATAAAAGAATCTGGTTTCCCCACTGACTTTGCTTGTCAGGTCACAAAAGGGGATCACACGACCTTGGAACACAGCAACAGTCATAAATATGAACTATTTGCCAAGCCTCTGCATTTTGATCACATGATCATGGGGATGCTGCAAGGTCATAACTGTGAAAAACAGTCATAAGTCACTTTTTTCAGTGCCGTTGTAACTTTGAATGGTCACTAAATGAACTGTTGTAAGTCAAGGACTACCTGTAGAGCAGCCACTGGCAACTTAAAATTTTGAGGGGGGAAACTAAATGGACATAAGCAGTTAATCCTGCCAGGGTGCTGATGTCTTGGTAGCTGCTGAGTTTTTTCAACTGTCAATTTGATGGAAGGACCAGAAGCCCTTCCCCTAATATCTTTATATTAAGGAGCTGAATTTTAGAAGCATTTAGGCCTTCATATTTAGTAACCTGCTAGCATGCAAGAATAGTTAAGAATTTACAAAAGCAAAAATAATCAAGAATGCTTGCTCAAGTGAAACCCCAGGCATGTCGTAGGACAAGGCAACAACTTGGAAAAAGAGGAACTTGGGGGCCACCCCGGTTTGGGCGAGTCAATATCGGCGATGGTGAGCTGAGAGTGAACCAGTTCACTCCAACTGTCAACTGGGCCCTCTCCCCCACCCCTGCACTCTACCTACCTATATTCATTCATTTTTAGCCCAGCTGATTTGCAGAGCAGATTCCCGCACCTCAGCTGTTCTGAAAGGCAATGCGCTTGCTTAGAGCACAAGTTTGGCGCACATAAAGTGTGTGCACAAAGCAAACCGGTTGTAACACCGGTTGAAACCCACCACTGGGACAAATGTGCTGAATGCTGCTAGAACATGCCAATGCTAACTGGCTGAATTCAAGTCATATGGATAAGGGTGACATAAAGAGGGTGGGTTTAGGGTGGGCTTATGGAGAAGTAACTATAATAACTGTATTGTTGAAGGAGTGGTCATTACACAGGCCTAGGAGCCCTGGTGGTGCAGTAGTTAGAATGCCGTATTGCAGACTAATTCTGCCCACAGCCAGGAATTCAATCCTGACCGACTCAAGGTTGACTCAGCCTTCCATCCTTCAAAGGTTGGTAAAATGAAAACCTAGATTGCTGGGGGGATATACAGATAGTCCTTGACCATGATTGAGCCCAAACTTTCTGTTGCTACATGAGATGTTAAGTGAATCACTGCAGTTGTTAAGTTAGTCATATGGTTGTTAAGTGAATCTGGCTTCCCTGCTGATTTTGCTTTTCAGAAGGTTGCTAAAAGGGATCACATGTCCCCAGGACACTGCAACTGTCATAAACACAAGTCTGTTGCCAAGTGTCTGAAGTTTGATCATGTAACCATGGGGATGCTGCAATGGTCATAAATCACTTTTTTCAGTGTCATTGATTGTAACTTCCAATGATCACTAAATGAACTGTTCTAAATTGAGGACTACCTGTATGCTGACATTTGTAAACTGCTCAGAAGGTGCTGTAAAGCACTGTGAGGTGGTATATAATTCTAAGCGCTATTGCCACTGCTAGTGGGAGTGATCCCCCTATGTCCTTCTTCTGTGCAAATGAAGTCTTTTGAAATCTCCACCTCGTATATGCTTTCATTGGTTATTGCATGCTGGGCAGGACCAGCTTTCTGGGATAACAATTTAATTCTGTGGAATGGGAAAGGAAGATTTCATTTTACAAAATAGTCATTTATGAAAAATTGAAAGATTCTCCAAGCACTTTTCCAAATGCATGCATAAAATGTAAGACCCCAATTTTCAATTGCCAGGATAAATAATATAATCCACTGAAAATCTCTGAATCAGTTCAGCAAGCTTCCCGGTTACCTTGGCAACAGATACTGTCTCCCTAATAATTTATAACCAAATCTTTCTTCATTCAAAAAGATTTTTGGCTTCCATAGTGTCAGTAAAGGCAGGACCACTGGATTTTTGTTTAAGACATGTGTTTTTAAAAAAAGAAAATTCAAGGATTATGTAGTTATGAACTTTTTAAAATATGTAAACAGAATATAAAATAAAGAGGCATTGTGATATGTGTTGGAACGTGAATTTAGGACTGGGTAGACCCATAATCAAAATTCTATTCAATAATATAAATATGATAAACTATACATTTCAAAATAAGAAAATCCAAATATCACTGAAGTTGCATCCTTTCATTTTCTGCTTAGCTTGATGTCACCTGGTGACAACTGAGCAAGAGCCTGACGGAACTTGTTTTCCTAATAGGAATTTAGTTATGTATTTAGGAGAATTACTGTAGGTAGTTGCAAATCATAGAATAAATTATAGTGCTCCTTTTCAGGTTATGTCTTTTCTAATTAATATGAGCACCCCAAAATCCAACATGTTGGTTCTTATTTTTGTACAAAAATAATATATAGGAATATTTTTATTCTTATTCACATTTAGATGGATTGATTAGCAATTTATTGATTAACTAATTTATTGAAAAGAGAAAAAAAAACAAGGCCAGAATAAATAGGCAAATTGACTGATTCTAAATATGTGTTTGATACTAAAACAACTTAACAATTAAACACGGTGCTTTTCAGATGAGTAGGACTACAGCTTCGATTTTTCCGGCTACTCGGGTAAATGGGAACTTACTAGAACATAAGTGAAAAACAAAGATTATACAACCTTTTCAGGCAATATGGGAAAAAAAACTTATCTTGCCCTATGCTATAATAGCAGTTTACCATTGTCTTAGCTCTATGGAAAATTCAGTCATTGCTGCATTGCTGTAGATGTATCATGTCTCAAGTATTTAAAATATTGCTCCAGTTCTCAGTTACAGTTCCTTGGAAAGCTGCCAAGTCACTGTCATTTGAGATGGAGCTCTGCATATACTGCAATCAGGATCACCAAAAAGAAAAGATTTATAACCTGATTGTTATAAGCCAGATGGTAGCATTTAGCTCTTTATAACATGTCTTTCTGCAATTATTATCTCAGCACTAGTTTAATACATGGATGCATATGATACCAATCATTCAGAATTTTACATTTTGTCTTTTTTCCTTGTTATTATATTATTATAAATCTTACTATATTGAACAGGTAGTCCTCGACTTTCAACAGTTCATTTAGTGACCATTCAAAGTTATAATGGCATTGAAAAATGTGACTTATTTATTTATTTATTTATTTATTTATTTATTTATTTATTTATGTAGTCACAACAATATATGTAGGTATCACACGAAAAGATTATATAGTATATAAACACATATATGAGTAAATATAAGGAGATATAAGCATATATATATATAGGAAGAAGAAAAGAGAAACAATAGGACAGGAATAGTAGGCACGTTTGTGCGCTTATGCACGCCCCTTATGGTCCTCTTAGGAATGGGGTGAGGTCAATAGTAGAAAGTTTTTGGTTAAACTTTTAGGATTATGGGAAGAGACCACAGAGTCAGGTAAAGTATTCCAAGCACTGATGATTCTGTTACAGAAGTCATATTTTCTGCAATCTAGATTAAAGCGGTTGACATTAAGTTTAAATCTATTGGTTGCTCTAGTATTATTGCAATTAAAGCTGAAGTAGTCTTTAACAGGAAGGACATTACAATAGATGATTCTGTGAGTTAAAGTTAGGTCTTGTCAAACGCGACGGAGTTCCAAGTTTTCTAAGCCTAGGATTTTAAATCTGGTGGGATTATTATAACCATGATTATAAATATATAAATTATAATTTTATAATTAAAAATTATAAATTATAATTATAAATCTAAAAATGATTATAACCAGTGGTGAGTTTCAAAATTTTTTACTACCGGTTCTGAGGGCGTGGTTTGGTGGGCGCACCATGGCATGACTTGGTGGGCGTTGCTTGGTGGGCGTGGCAGGGGAAGGATACTGTAAAATTCCTCCCCAATCCAGGGGAAGGTTACTGCAAAATCCCCATTTCCTCCCAATCAGCTGAGACTTGGGAGGCAGAGAATAGATGGGAGCGGGGCCAGTCAGAATTTCCACTACCGGTTCTCCAGAACTGGTCAGAACCTGCTGAAATCCACCTCTGCTTGTGACCATTTTGCATCTTAAGACCATTGTGGCATCCCCATGGTCACGTGATCAAAATTTAGATGCTTGGCATCCGACTGATGCCAACTGTTGCAATGTCCCAGGGTCATGTGATCACTTTTTGTGACCTTCCGACAAGCAAAGTCAATGAGGAAGTCAGATTACTTACCTGTGTTACTAATGTAACTACAGCAGTGATTCACTTAACAACTGTGGCAAGGAAGGTTGTAAAATGGGGCAAAATTCACTCAACAAAAGTCTCATTTAACAACAGAAATTTTGGGCTCAATTGTGGCTGTAAGTCAAGGACTACCTGTATTGATTAAGTACACGGATGTTTATACCATATTAAACGAAAAATAATAACATTCTATTATTTAGGTAACAGAATGTTAAAAAGAGAAAAAAGTATTTTTATTATTTTGGTTTGTCACAGTCAGCCAGATGTTCAGAGTGGATTTGGCATTTTTGTCCACCTATCGAGTTCTTTCCAAAGATCTGGGATAGGCAGAATTCTATGTTTGATAGTGTTATAGATATTGTTGCAGTATGTAAGCTGTTCTGAATAAAGCTGCCTTTTGCAATTGAACTGATGATGAATTTGTCAATGCCGATGGTGTTCAAGTGATGCTCCAGTTGTTTTGGGATTGTACCCAAGGCGCCTATTACTAATTGGTATTATCCTTTGCTTTATTTTCCAAGAGTCATTCTTTTTCTGTTTGCAGATGTTTGTATTTTGTTATCTTTTCCAATTCTTTCTCTTCTATTCTGCTTTTTCCGGGTACTGCCACATCTACTATCCAGACTTTTTTGTCTTTTTTATTGACAATTATTAAGTCTGGGGTGTTATATGACAGGGGTCTGTTGGTTTGAATTCTGAAATCCCAGGGCACTTTAGCTACTTCATTTCCTATTAATTTCTCTATGTTATGGTCCCACCAATTCTTGCTTGCAGGCAAATGGTATTTCTTAAAGATCTTCCAATACACTATTGTAGTAACTTTGTCAAGCTGTTGTTCGTCACTATGGTTCACTGCAATCAGCCAAATGTTCAGACTGGATTTGGCATTTTTATCCACCTACTGAGTCCTTCACAAGGACCTGGGATAGGTAGTATTATTGTTATTATTGTTTTTGGCATCTTCAAGTCCTGGCAATTCCTGCAGTTTTCTTGTCAAGATTTCAAAAGTGATTTGCTATTGCCTCCTTCCCAGGACTGAGAAGGTATAACTGGCCCAAAGTCATCCAGGTGGCTTTTATACCTGAGGCAGAGACTCACAATCTTCCAATTTCCAAACTGACTCTCAGTTACAACTTAGGATATCAATATTACCAACATTACATTATTTGACTTTTTCATTCACAGTTGAGTATATGATTGAAAAAAAGAAACTGCTGTGAATTTCATCAAAGTATTTGTTGTGTGATAAAAGTTTCCATTTTAGACTAATTACTTAGTGTTAAAGTCCCCATTATGGCAGTGAAATCCGGCCAGATGTATCCGGCTCATGCAAACTGGCAGTGCCACCGGCGGGAGACTCCACCCACCGGGACGTCATTACATCCCATTTTGATCGTCTGCGCATGCACAGAAGAGGCACACGCGCTCACACTCAGGAGCCACGCCCCATTGTATTGTTACACTATTTATCTATTTATCAATATGTTACTAAAAGGAAAAAAAATAAATGTAACAAGACTTAAAATACCAAAAGTAGAAAAAAAAAAGAAAGGAAAAAGGAGGTGGGGGGAAGCATAACGCTGTCAAAGCTTTAGGTAATATATAATCAAGAATAGTCTCAGTTCCTTGGATTTCTTTAAGCATCTTTTCAGACTATTCATTCTTTATCCTTTATTCAGGTTAGGGAATATGTTTCACAGTAACATGTTGCAACATGCAGTTATATGAAATTAAAGTAAGACTACTCAGTTTTACAAGGCACAATCACTATGTTCATATTGTACAGCAGAGTAAGTCAAACATAAGTAAAACATGTTATGGCTTAGCTCAAGGACTGTGGGATCCTTGGTGTTCTCTGTTCTTGGCTGTTTTCTTGCAGGTGTTTCGTTACCAAATTAGGTAACATCCTCAGTACAAACAGCCAAGGTCAGCTCAGTTCAACCCAGAGCTACAAATATTATTTGCCATCAGTTAACCCAAGAAATTTACTGCAGGTGAAGAAAATTATTTTAATTATTTAATTATTTAATTATCTTTAATTATTTTAGCTGTTCTTTTAATTTGCTTGATACCATATATTCACAGACTGTTACCACCTAGAGGTGTCTAGAAGGATCCAAAACAACAAAATTATGGTCATGAGAGCATGATCAAAGTTCTGCTGATTTGTACATAGGTCAGATCGCACATACAAACAAAGGGGAAAGGCTTCGTGTGCATTGCCATAACCAGCATTTTTAGTTTTTTGAGCATCCCCCCATTAGACACCAGTGACACTAGCCTAGAATACCATTACTAATCTTTCTATAAACAAGTTTCGCTATCATGCTATGTTATGTTTGCTTAATAATGGGTTAATGAATAAGACATTGATTAGGGTCATACAGCAAATTAAACCAATTCCAGACAAACAGGAAATGACAGTAGCATGACAATGTGAAATGGGAATAAATTTGGACTAATGAGCAAATATTATACTGCTCCAAGTCCTATAACATGGGTGGGTTTGAGAATTGGATAGATGGGGGAATACAGGAATGTGTGGGAGATGTAGAGAATCTTGTTGTGAACCCCATGAAAGGCGGTTTTCCTTAGAGTGGTTGACTGTTTACCAAACACAGAATCAACATCCTCATAAAGGAGGAATGGCCTTATCGTTACACAGGCACAAAAAGATATCTGTAACTCCTTTTTTGGCTAGAAATAAAACTTTGAATTCTTGAGGAAAGATTGTATTGAGGTGGAAACAAGAATGAAGTTGCTTATTTTCCAGAGAAAAGGAATTTCAAATAAATTGCTTCAAAGGTTTCTATTTTTGTAGAACTAAGTGAACATCGAGCTAGAAACTGCATTAAGATCCTTTGATTTTTTTTGCCTCTGTGTTGCTAAGAATCTCTGTTTTTAAAGTCATCTATCATACCAATATAATTTATCATTCTTGGAAGATGGAGTTCAATCTCTTGTCTAATTGCAAATTATTTAGACTGGTCCAAACAGGCAATTTTGCATTTCCTATTAAATGATCAGGACTACAATGTTTCTAGAAGAGTGACAAAATTATGTGGCCTATCAAAGGCAGTTGGAAGCTGTATGATTTGCATATAATCTTGGTATGTGTAGTTCCTGCTCCATGCAGGCCATAATGTTGATTATTTTTTATTTTAATTTCTAGCAGGGGTTGGTCTAGAACTGCAAATTTTTAAATAAATTATTTACTAATTCTCCTAACAAGTTCATATTTTTAATCTAAAATTTTAACATTTAATTTTCAGAAAGAGTTGAAGAACAGGCTGTCTTCTACAATTTCTTTATGAAAAAAGCATAGTGAGGAAAGGACTCATTTTTCTTTTTTGCTCTGTTCTGTTTCTAAAGAAATATCTAATTTTCTTAAAGTGAGGAAATAATGCTCTGTATCTTTCTTGAAATATACCTTTCTTGGAATGTACCTAACTGAAATAGCAAATCTTCATTCTGTACTGTATTGGGGAAACTAATAGTTTTAAGCCCATCAAGGATTGAAAAGTATACTGTGACATATTGTAGTGTAACCATCTGTCTCAGTGTGCTATATGCTTGAAATAGCTCTGTGTGAGTATTAACATACCATAAGAATATTTTTGTTCTAACTGGAAGACTATGACATAGCTATTCTTTCCTGGAAATCTCAACCAGTAGATATTATTTTCCAGTTCAGAAATCTCAACAAGTAGATATTATTTTCCAGTTCAGAAATCATGTAAATTACTTATTTAACTTTGTGTGTGGCTTCTTGTGGCCTATCTCATGAATATGCTAATAATAGCAATAAGTCTTCCTTCCTATTTGACCTAGAAAAAGCACTCTCCCAACTTTTTCATTGCTTGGCAAGAACAGACATCTGGATTCTACCCAATTGGCTTAAATTCTGTTTAAGCAAGATGCATGAGAGGGAGACTGATATAAAACAGCTCCCCAAAAACCTGGCAATCAACACATTTTTCTATCATTCATTGCTATCTTGGAAAAATGCTGACTACAACTTGATCACCAGTTCATAGTAATAACAAACACACTTTTCAGCATAGCTAAATGGATAAAGTGCTTCCTGGAAGTTTATGCCTCCTTCATTTATCCAAATGAGCACAGCAAGAGAGGTGACCATGAGATGTAAAAATAAATACAACTTAACAGGATCCTGCCAAGTAATGGCCTAGCCTTCAAAATCGTAATAGAAAAACAGAGTTGGAAGGAACCTTGCAGGTCTTCTAGTCCAACCCCCTGCTCAGGCAAGAAACCTTATACCATTTCAGACAAACGGTTTTTCAATCTCTTCATGAAAACTTCCAGTGTTGGAATATTCACAACTTCTGGAAGCAAAAAAAATAATTGTTTTAGAATTACTACCAGAATATTTTCAAAGGTGTCACATTATTTTCTTAAGTAACTGATGGTTATCCTACTTTTTTTTCACTCTAGATTAGTTTTGTTGTTGTTGTTGTTATTGCATCAACAGGAGCTGGATCTAGTAACTCCTTGCTTCATTTCCTACTATTGCTCAGAGTCTGAGCTTGCACCATATATTTGTGGATAACTGACCAAACTTTCTTAATTCCTGTAACACTGAGTCATAATTATGCAGAGTGATTAGATCCACACAACATGCAAAGCTAAAATAAAATCGGCAAGATGGGTTCAGCATTTTGTAGGAACATACTAGATTTGGATTACTGTGGGAAAATCAGAAGAATGCCTAATACAGCTATCCAGTACGGCTTAGAACACTAATTTTACAACCAATTACTTTTTCCCCAGCCCACAGATATACGTTCCGTGGGTGAACGGTTTCTGTGGTGATATTCAGACATGAAGTTTATCCTGAACATATTCAGACAAGTAATTAGGGAATTATTAAATATTGTTGCTATATTGTATAGATTCATTTAACAAAGAGAAATACTATACATATGGAATGCAGGCCAAATATGTACAGTAGGTAGCTGAAGTCATTGCATCTTTCTTCATTAGCCCTGAATCAGATTGGCATAGAGACTTCTCAAAGAGGCTTCACCTGCTTGCATTTACATTCCTATGGGTGAGGTTCCTGTTTGCATTGCTTCCTAAAATGTTGGGAAAGTTGCATGCTTGTTGGGGCGTGAGAACTACGTGAAGGAATTGGAAATAATGTTTTGGCAATTTTCCTTTGGGTTAAGCTCAGCACAGCCTACACACTCAGGTTATGACTGCTTGTACTATGAGTAGCCTTTATCTGACATACAATTGAAAAATTCTTGCTGCAAACACTAAGAAACACTAATTACATATAAACAAAATACATTCAAGGACACTGAAGAGGAATTTCTTTCTTAATAAAACAAAGTTAGTTTTTATAATATGTAGACCTACTTTATTTAATATTCACTTACCATATTGTTCAAGGTCAATAGTAACAGTTTAGCATTGTATACAAACTATGTATTTATTTATATCCCTCCCTTGTTAGTTTTATAAATAAATGGAGGCAGCAAACATAACTAATGCTCCTTCCTTGTCCTATTTTCCCCACAACAACTCTGTAAAATGAGTTAAGCTGAGAGAGAAAATTAC
This sequence comes from Ahaetulla prasina, assembly GCF_028640845.1. Lineage (NCBI taxonomy): Eukaryota > Metazoa > Chordata > Lepidosauria > Squamata > Colubridae > Ahaetulla > Ahaetulla prasina. The sequence goes on from NC_080540.1 coordinate 210,461,059, forward strand.
TTACCTAGCTGGTTTTTCATGCTTAAGGAAGACTAGAACTCACAGTCTCCTGGTTTATAATCCAGTACTTTAACTACTACACCAAATTATGCCATTGTAGCTTTTGTGGAAGATATGTGACTCGAGCATGCAGTTAACTCATATTTTTATTTTTCTCATTGTTAAAACTGTTAATATATTGTTTGTGTAAAAAGATTGGTACCAATTAGAAAGGCAAGACCTAACTATTTTAGCAAGCCTATGGAATGCTTCCTTTCCACACACACATGCACAGAAGGTACTTTTTACTGGATTTATACACCAAATAATGGCCTTTCCCCACTGCTGAAATGAAGCGCAATCAGGCCATCTTTGACTTGGCAAAAAAAAAAAAAGAAAGAAAGAAATTTGCTGTCCTCATTGCCAGACTGTATTGCCTATGCTTTAATTCATTGCAGTCACTTGTCTAGTGGCTGATAGGCAACGAATGATAATGCCTAACAGATTTTATATGGTTTTGGAAAGTATCAGAGTAGAAAGTAAAATATGTCTATAATATCAATCTTAACAAAGACATATAAGTCTATTGGCTTAGATCCAGATGAAAACACAGAGACAGAAAAAGTGTTGGCAGAACATGTTGAGATAATTCTAAGCCATAGTTAAACTATGACTTGTTGCCAGAGTGAACTGGATCACATATAACACAAAGTTATATATCAGGGTTTACAAACTCCAGTTGGGTTCACATAGCATAAAAGAATGGGAAAGGAGCTTAGAGGTCTTCTAGTCCAACCCCCTGCTTGAGCAGGAGACCCTATACCATTTCAGATAAATGATTGTCTACTCTCTTTTTGAAAGCCTCCAGTGATGGAACACCCCCAACTTCTGAAGGCAAGCTGTTCCACTGGTTAATTGCTCTCACTGTTATTTCTTAATAAAACAAAGTTAGTTTTATAAATAAATAAATAAATAAATAAATAAATAACAACCCTCTGTATCTTGAAGAAGCATGGCCTAGCCCTATAGTAAGAAATTCAACATCATCTGTTGTGCTATTGCTTGCCAAGTACAACTTAATATGAATGTGTGAAGGCAGCATTTATGCAAACCTTTTTTGATCCACTTATGGCAGTGAAAAGAGAGAGAAGAAACTCAGTCAATGCCTTCATGTCAGTAGTTTGGTCTTACTAAATTTTACCAGAGAGAAAAGGAGAGGAACTATAGGCTTGTAGCTTTTGTGGAAGATATGTGACTCGAGCATGCAGTTAACTCATATTTTTATTTTTCTCATTGTTAAAACTGTTAATATATTGTTTGTGTAAAAAGATTGGTACCAATTAGAAAGGCAAGACCTAACTATTTTAGCAAGCCTATGGAATGCTTCCTTTCCACACACACATGCACAGAAGGTACTTTTTACTGGATTTATACACCAAATAATGGCCTTTCCCCACTGCTGAAATGAAGCGCAATCAGGCCATCTTTGACTTGGCAAAAAAAAAAAAAAAAAAAAACACAAAGTTATATATCAGGGTTTACAAACTCCAGTTGGGTTCACATAGCATAAAAGAATGGGAAAGGAGCTTAGAGGTCTTCTAGTCCAACCCCCTGCTTGAGCAGGAGACCCTATACCATTTCAGATAAATGATTGTCTACTCTCTTTTTGAAAGCCTCCAGTGATGGAACACCCCCAACTTCTGAAGGCAAGCTGTTCCACTGGTTAATTGCTCTCACTGTTATTTCTTAGTAATTTCTCCTTAGTTCTAGGTTGCTTCTCTCCTTAGTTAGTTTCCATCCATTGTTTCTCATCCTCCTTTTTGGTGCTTTAGAAAAGAGTTTGTCTTTGTAGAAGCCCCTCAAATACTAAATATGCGGCAACCCTTCTAAAAGACCTTGACTTCGTGTCGGAATGGTCAAAAATTTGGCAACTCCAAATCTCAACCAACAAATGCTCTGTCTTACACATTGGAAAAAAGAATCAGAACACTAAATACAAGCTTGATGGACATGACCTTGTAGATGACCCTCACTCTGTCAAAGACCTTGGAGTTTTCATATCAAATGATCTAAGTGCCAAAGCCCACTGCAACTACATCGCCAAAAAGGCATTAAGAGTTGTAAACCTAATCTTGCATAGCTTCTTCTCCGGAAAGATTACACTACTAACCAGAGCATACAAAACATTTGCTAGACCAGTTCTCGAGTACAGCTCACCTGTCTGGAACCCACACTTCATTTCGGACATTAATACAATTGAGTGTGTCCAGAAATATTTCACAAGAAGAGTTCTCCACTCCTCTGATTACAACAAAATACCTTATGCCACCAGACTTGAAATCCTGGATTTAGAAAATTTAGAACTCTGCCGCCTTCGACATGACCTGAGTATAACTCATAAAATCATCTGCTATAATGTCCTTCCTGTCGAAGACTACTTCAGCTTCAACCTCAACAATACACGAGCACACAATAGATTTAAACTTAAAGTGAACCGGGCCTCTGGTGGCTCAGCAGACTAAGTCTGTCTGTGCATAAGAGCACCAGCGTGCCTACCATTCCTGTCCTAATGTTCCCTTTGGTTGTATTCAATTTGTATGGTTATTTCATGCTTATACTTATATATATTGTTTGACAAAATAAAAAAAATAAAAATTTTTTTTTAAAAATCACACATTATGCTAAGTTAAACAAAGCCATAGATAAGTCAACACACTGGAGGTAAGCAACATACTAGTTCCACAAATTTCTAAAATATTGGTTTTGTATATTTCAGTTAGATTTTATTGATTTTTTTCTAAGTCACTCAGAGACATTTTTTTTTTTTTTGTTTACATTTATACCCCGCCCTTCTCCGAAGACTCAGGGCGGCTTACAATGTATAGGGCAATAGTCTCATTCTATTTGTATATATTTACAAAGTCAATTTGATTGAGTTTGGTAAGCATACAAATATTATAAATAAATAAATAAATAAATAAAGAAAGAAATTTGCTGTCCTCATTGCCAGACTGTATTGCCTATGCTTTAATTCATTGCAGTCACTTGTCTAGTGGCTGATAGGCAACGAATGATAATGCCTAACAGATTTTATATGGTTTTGGAAAGTATCAGAGTAGAAAGTAAAATATGTCTATAATATCAATCTTAACAAAGACATATAAGTCTATTGGCTTAGATCCAGATGAAAACACAGAGACAGAAAAAGTGTTGGCAGAACATGTTGAGATAATTCTAAGCCATAGTTAAACTATGACTTGTTGCCAGAGTGAACTGGATCACATATAACACAAAGTTATATATCAGGGTTTACAAACTCCAGTTGGGTTCACATAGCATAAAAGAATGGGAAAGGAGCTTAGAGGTCTTCTAGTCCAACCCCCTGCTTGAGCAGGAGACCCTATACCATTTCAGATAAATGATTGTCTACTCTCTTTTTGAAAGCCTCCAGTGATGGAACACCCCCAACTTCTGAAGGCAAGCTGTTCCACTGGTTAATTGCTCTCACTGTTATTTCTTAATAATTTCTCCTTAGTTCTAGGTTGCTTCTCTCCTTAGTTAGTTTCCATCCATTGTTTCTCATCCTCCTTTTTGGTGCTTTAGAAAAGAGTTTGTCTTTGTAGAAGCCCCTCAAATACTAAATATGCGGCAACCCTTCTAAAAGACCTTGACTTCGTGCCGGAATGGACAAAAATTTCGCAACTCCAAATCTCAACCAACAAATGCTCTGTCTTACACATTGGAAAAAAGAATCAGAACACTAAATACAAGCTTGATGGACATGACCTTGTAGATGACCCTCACTCTGTCAAAGACCTTGAGTTTTCATATCAAATGATCTAAGTGCCAAAGCCCACTGCAACTACAAAAAAGGCATTAAGAGTTGTAAACCTAATCTTGCATAGCTTCTTCTCCGGAAAGATTACACTACTAACCAGAGCATACAAAACATTTGCTAGACCAGTTCTACAGCTCACCTGTCTGGAACCCACACCTCATTTCGGACATTAATACAATTGAGTGTGTCCAGAAATATTTCACAAGAAGAGTTCTCCACTCCTCTGATTACAACAAAATACCTTATGCCACCAGACTTGAAATCCTGGGCTTAGAAAATTTAGAACTCCGCCGCCTTCCGCATGTCCTGGGTTTAACTCATAAAAAGATTGTTCAATAAAAGTTGATTTTGTATATAATATACAAATGGATGAAGACTATTGCTTAACACTGTAAGCCTCAGTTCTGAGGAGAAGGATAAATTCAAATTAAAAAAAAAAACTGCTCCAATCTTGATTGTAGAAAATATGACTTCAGTAACAGAGTTGTTAATGCCTGGAATGCACTACCTGACTCCATGGTCTCATCCCCAAATCCCCAAAACTTTAACTAAAGACTATCTACTATTGACCTCACCCCATTCCTAAGAGGTCTGTAAGGGGCGTGCATAAGAGCACCAGCGTGCCTACCATTCCTGTCCTAATGTTCCCTTTGGTTGTATTCAATTTGTATGGTTATTTCATGCTTATACTTATATATATTGTTTGACAAAATAAAAAAAATAAAAAAATTTTTTTTAAAATCACACATTATGCTAAGTTAAACAAAGCCATAGATAAGTCAACACACTGGAGGTAAGCAACATACTAGTTCCACAAATTTCTAAAATATTGGTTTTGTATATTTCAGTTAGATTTTATTGATTTTTTTCTAAGTCACTCAGAGACATTTTTTTTTTTTTTGTTTACATTTATACCCCGCCCTTCTCCGAAGACTCAGGGCGGCTTACAATGTATAGGGCAATAGTCTCATTCTATTTGTATATATTTACAAAGTCAATTTGATTGAGTTTGGTAAGCATACAAATATTATAAATAAATAAATAAATAAATAAATAAATAAATAACAACCCTCTGTATCTTGAAGAAGCATGGCCTAGCCCTATAGTAAGAAATTCAACATCATCTGTTGTGCTATTGCTTGCCAAGTACAACTTAATATGAATGTGTGAAGGCAGCATTTATGCAAATCTTTTTTCATCCACTTATGGCAGTGAAAAGAGAGAGAAGAAACTCAGTCAACGCCTTCATGTCAGTAGTTTGGTCTTACTAAATTTTACCAGAGAGAAAAGGAGAGGAACTATAGGCTTGTAGCTTTTGTGGAAGATATGTGACTCGAGCATGCAGTTAACTCATATTTTTATTTTTCTCATTGTTAAAACTGTTAATATATTGTTTGTGTAAAAAGATTGGTACCAATTAGAAAGGCAAGACCTAACTATTTTAGCAAGCCTATGGAATGCTTCCTTTCCACACACACACCTCTCACGCCTTCCATGTTTACAATTTACTTAATGGTAGGAGAGCTGATAGTTTGAAAAACCAACAATCTCTATAACAGGGGTGTCCAAACTACGGCCCGCGGGCCAACTGCGGCCCGCGGGTCAGTTTTTATTGGCCCGCAGCAAATTCTCGGTGGACAGTGGGGTGCGGCCCCCGTCCTGGGCCCCAAGGAAGCCGCCGCTCGCCCGGTTGCAGATGCGGAGTGGCTCCGCTGAGGCGATCCCCGCCCACCCGGGGCTGCGGGCCGGCCATTCCGCCACTGGGCTGTAGGGGGCGCCCAGGACGCCCATGGCTCCAGCCCGGCCCACCAGACAGAGGAAGAGGCGGGCGGCGACGCCCATCGCCCCCACGCTGGGCTGCAGCCCCGAAGCCAGGCGGGCGAGGCGCCTGCTTCCCAGCCCCGCACGGGATCCTCTCCGGCGCTGGCGCCTGCACGCGCCAGGGGCGCTTACTTGTCGCGGATGATGGTCTGCAGCTCCCGGATCTGGTCGCTCATGGGCAGGAGTTTGAGCTGGGCCGCCGATCCCGCCAGTCGTGACGCGTCGCCCGTCGCCGGCGTGGCGTGGCCTCCTCGGCGCCTGCCGCCCGCACAGCAGCCGTTCCCGCCAGCGCAGCAGCATCGGCTGCCGTCGGCGCTGCTGCTGCTGCTGTCCGGGCTCAGGCTGTCACCGCTGCCCGGGCCGGGGTCGGCGAAGCGCAGCTGCCGAGGCCCGCCCTCGCCGCTCGCCGGCATCCAGGCCTCTGCCCCCGCCGGGCCCACCACGCGCCGGTCGCGGCAAGGCATCGCCTCCATGCGCCGCCGAAGCAGCCGCCGCGGCGCCCCACCACATGCTCTGAAGATGATGAGTGAGACCTCATCGAAATGTCACCAGGATACTCTCAACTTTACACAGGAAAAGACCCAAATATGCCAAGACCCATATATATATATTCTGAGGTTTTCGCAGGTGTTTGTATGTAGGTCTTTGGTTATTCGGGTTTTCTCCTGCGTAAAATTAGAAGTGTCTTGGCGACATTTCGACAAAGTCTCATTCGTCACCTTCAGGCTGGTGTTTACAGCTTCGTGCTTCTAGGGGCAATGTGTGATCGCAGCTGTTTCTTCCTTTTAACTGCTAGTGGGGGTTTGAACTGATGGGTTGGGAGCTTGGCTGTGTTCTGATTGGGTGGAGGTGTGTTCTGATTGGTTGGGGGTTTGGCTGTGCTTTGATTGGATGGTGGGGTTGGCTGTGCTCTAATTGGATGGGGGTGTGTTCTGTTTGGGGGGGCTTGGTTGTGCTCAGGTTAGTCTGAGTTGCAGGGGGATTATAGTTGGTGAGCTGCATTGCTGTGGTTTGGCTTCACGTTCGTGGTCATGCTACATCTTCATGGTGGGTGTCAGTCTGCTGCATGTATGGATTGAAGGGGCTTGAAATGGCTAATGATGCAGCTGCGGTCTAGCTTCTGGTCCGTGGTCGTGCTTCATCATCGGTGTGAGTTTGAGCCTGCTTTCCGTGTGGAAGTGTGGTGGTGACATGCCATTGGCACTCGTGAGTGTGGGTCTTGCATTCTTCATGTTAGGGACTCGTTTGTCGATAAGGGCGGGTTTTTAAATGGCTGGTAGGCGGGAGGTATCATCTCGTTTATTCATGCTGTGTGGGCATTTTTCTATCTCAATGGCTTCTCTGATTATTCTGTTGTTAAAGTGTTCAGTTTTGGCGATAGTTCTGGTCTTTTTAAAGTCAATATCGTGTCCTGTGGCTTTAAGGTGTTGGACCAGGGAAGAAGTTGGTTCCTCTTTTCTGACTGAGTTCTTATGTTCTTCAGTGCATGCACTTATTCTTCAGTTGGTTTGTCTGATGTATGTGGTGCTGCAGGCAGTGCATGGGATTTCATATACTCCTTGATTTTCTAACTCAATTTTGTCTTTGGGGTTTCTTAAGATAGTGGATATTTTTCGGTTTTTGCAGAATGCTGTCTTGATTTTGTGTTTGTGGAGGATCTTGCTGATTCTGTCTGTGGTGCCTTTTATATATGGGAGGAGAGCTTTGCGGTTTTCTTGTTCTCTGTCTTGGATTTTATTTATACACACACAAACACACACACACACATATACATACATACATATATATTAGTTTTTGTAGGTTTTCACGGATATAGGTATGTAGGTATTGGCATATTCAGGTCTTTTCCTGTAAAAGGTTGAGAGTATTTTGGTGACGTTTCAACGGGGTTTCACTCATCATCTTCAGGCTGGTGCTTTCGGCTTCATGCTTGAAACTGATTTTGAAGGAACCAAATTAATCTCCAAAACTGAACACTATAACAAGAGAATAATTATGGAAACCATTGAAATAGAGAAACACCCCCACAACATGAACAAACAGGATGACACCTCCCGCCTACCAGTCATCTGGAAACTAGCCTTAGTCAACAAACGAGTCCCAGCCACAAAAATTGACACCGGACCCAGGATAACACACAACGCCACCACCAATCATCCTCACCAGATTCAAATCCAAACCCATCCCACAGACAAAACACAACCACCATCCAGAAGCCAGACCATGCTGGCACCATTGGCTGCTGCACCCTCCTTCAATCCCCACACAAAGCAAGCTGACACACGCCAGGAACACATGACAAGACCTCAAATTTGGAGCCAAACCAAAACCCAGGATGCTGCATCACAGCCATCTGCTCAAGACATCACATCACAGAACTCCAGAGGCCACAACACCAAAGCTCAGGACATTACAACACAACCTGCTACCCAGCATGTTACAGCACAAGACTCAGCAGGTCACATTCCCAGAACTCAGGATATTTCCAGGAAGCCCATTACTACTACAAGAGGTCACATTCCCAGAACTCAGGATGTTTCCACACAGCCCATTAACCAGGTCGTTACAACTCAAAAGACTAGGACCACACCCACACAGGATGATACAAAACAGCCAATCAATCTGCAAACACCCACTCCATCTACCAATCAAGATGCAACCACACAGCCAACCAACCCTCTCACAGCAACACTCCCCACCTCCCCACCAGTATTTATAAAGAGACGGCAGCTCCGACCATGTTTTGCTCACACAAGCATGAAGCTGAAAGCACCAGCCTGAAGATGATGAGTGAGACCTCGTCGAAACATCGCCAAGATACTCTCAACCTTACATAGGAAAAGACCCAAATATGCCAAGACCTACACACACACACTCACACACATCTATATCTATATCTATATCTATAATATTTAGCCAGTTTTGATCCACACTAAGCCATAACTATTATTTACAAATCACAATAACTGTGTTCAGACTATCTATTAAACCAAGAATACACAAGGTTTTTTTGGACTGTCGTTAGCCTTTCGATAGTATGACAGAATGAGCATAGAGCTGGACCTCAATCAGACACTGTAGTTCAGTGCTAAACTAAAATCAAACCAATCATATTATGACTTAATAACAATAACAATAACAATAACAATAATAATAATTTAATTTTTATACCACCCTTCTCCCGAAGGACTCAGGACGGTTCACAGCCAAGTAAAAACAACAGTAAGTAAATACAATACAAATAAAATCAATAATTAAAAAACTTATTCAATTTGGCCCCAATTTAAAATATATTAAAACCATAAAACCCATTAAAATTTAAAACCCAATAATAAAAATTCTAAAAATTCTATGCCAGTCCTGCGCAGAAGAATAGATACATCTTCAGCTCGCAGCAGAAGGTCCGAAGGTCAGGAAGTTGTCGAAGTCCTGGGGGAAGTTCGTTCCAGAGGGTAGGAGCCCCCACAGACTTATGAATCTAACCTTAGTTATATAAAGTTTGACATAAGATGGAACTAAAATATACTTAAGGAAATATATTTAGAATTGTAAATAGCACAGAAAATAAGTTAATAGAAAATGTACATGAAATGCTTGCTATACTTCTATTACTGCCAGCTCTTTTTGTTTCTTCCTGCCAATCATCCTTATTTCCAATTTATGACTGTACATCTCTGCCAAAAATCCTGAAACAGATTAGGCCGATGCATCAAATTCACATCTATCAATGCTAAATAACTAATGTAGATTCAGTTGGTGGCAGGAGGAAAACCTCTAGCAAGTTTATGTGCTGAAAAATTGACTGCCAATGGAATTCATTATAGTTGCCAAAATTGATATTTGCAGTTGAAAGAAGCTACCGGTATTTGTCTATGTTTGTGGTTAGGTGCAATTTGCTTACCAAACTGTCTATTCTATTGAGTTAATGTTATTTGTTGCAATGAAATTCTGAAAAATATAGTATGAAATCCTTTGAGTGACTTTGGAGCAGTCACTTTCTTTCAGCCCAGCCCACCTCACAGGGCTACGGTTGTGAGGAAAATAGGAGGAGGAAGGCAAATCAGGTATGTTTACCACCTTGAGTTACTTATAAAGTAATAAAGGTAGAATTAAAAAACTAATAAATAAATAAAGGTAGACAACTTCCAGATTCTTTGGCTTGTAATCACATAAATCCCAGTAAATGGAGTTGGAAGATAATATATTATCATAATTGTAATGCAAATCATTTTAGAATATTTGGTTTTTTACTCTGGGAAGCTGTATAGCACCGTCTAAAGTCATACCTCATAGTCAAACTTTATGAACTGTTGCTCTGAATTTATTAGATGTTAAGAGTTGGGCTATGCCAGATTTCATCAACGTGCTGGGACTACAATTCCCTGAATTTCCTGCTAGCCAGCAAGTATAGGAATTGTGGAAATACCCGTTCTCTCCAGACATGGAAGGGAAAACTATGAGGTCTGCTACTGGAGAATTAATTTAACAATAAGGATTGAAGTGCTTAGATATCCTTTGAAACTAACATTATTTCTGATTCTAAGGTGCAGAAGAGAGTATATTTACAGTGTAGTAGTATTATGAAGAAATGTACAAGGAGTCATTGTCTTACAACCACAATTGGTGTCAGAATTTTCATTATAAATTGTTGCGGTTGTAAATATTTATTTTATTTTTTTTTTATTTGTCACAACATCATACAAAAAGATTATATAGTATATACACATATAAACATATATAGGAAGAAGAAAAGAAAAACAATAGGACAGGAACGGTAGGCACGTTTGTGCGCTTATGCACGCCCCTTATGGTCCTCTTAGGAATGGGGTGAGGTCAATAGTAGAAAGTTTTTGGTTAAAGCTGTTAGGATTATGGGAAGAGACCACAGAGTCAGGTAAAGTATTCCAAGCACTGATGATTCTGTTGCAGAAGTCGTATTTTCTGCAATCTAGATTAAAGCGGTTTACATTAAGTTTAAATCTATTGGTTGCCCTTGTATTATTGCAATTAAAGCTGAAGTAGTCTTTGACAGGAAGGACATTACAATAGATGATTCTGTAAGTTAAACTTAGGTCTTGTCGAAGGCGACGGAGTTCCAAGTTTTCTAAGCCTAGGATTTCAAGTCTGGTGGGATAAGGTATTTTGTTGTTTTCAGAGGACTGGAGAACTCTTCTTGTAAAATATTTCTGGACTCGCTCAGTTGTATTGATGTCAGAGATGTGGTGAGGGTTCCAAACAGGTGAGCTGTATTCTAGAATTGGTCTAGCAAATGTTTTATATGCTCTGGTTAGTAGTGTGGTGTTTTTGGAAAAGAAGCTACGCAAAATTAGGTTTACAACTCTTAGAGCTTTTTTTGCTATGTAGTTGCAGTGGGCTTTGGCACTTAGATCATTTGACATGAAAACTCCAAGGTCTTTAACGGGATGGGGTCGTCTGTAAGGTAATGTCCATCTAGTATGTACTTAGTTTTAGAGTTCTTTTTCCTATATGTAAGACTGAGCATTTGCTGGTTGAAATTTGAGCTGCCAATTTTAGACCAAGCGTTAGATGGTCAAGGTCGTTTTGAATGATAGAAGTGTTGTCTGTGGTGTTAAATAGTTTGACATCGTCAGCAAAGAGAACACAATTACTTGAGATATGGTCACAAAGATCATTAATGTATAGAATAAAGAGTGTTGGTCCAAGGACGCTGCCTTGAGGAACGCCACTCTTGACAGGAACAGGATTTGATAAAGCATTGCCAATTTTGACCACTTGTTGTCTGTTAGACAGAAAAGCAGATATCCATTTGTGGAGGGGTCCTGAGATGCCATAGGATGTTAGTTTAAGGAGAAGTTTATCGTGTACTACTGAGTCAAAAGCTTTGCAGAAGTCTATGTAGATTGCATCTATTGATTTGCCTTGATCTAGATTTGAAGTCCATATGTTTTTGCAGTGGAGAAGTTGTAAGTTACATGATAACTTTTTCCTGAAACCAAATTGTTTGTTGGAGAGTAGGTTGTTAGTTTCTAAGTGTGAGGTAATGGATTGATTGATGATAGATTCCATGACTTTGCAGGTGACGCAGCAAAGGGAGATCGGTCTGTAGTTTTCGACTAAGCTGGGGTCTCCTTTTTTGAAGATGGGGATGACTGTGGCTAGTGACCAAAGTTTGGGATAAAATAAAGTTGGACCCCACTGAAAGACGTAATGGACTCTGTATTACAGGATCCAAAATGCCTCAATTGTGAATTGAAGCTAATATTGCCTGGCTTTCAAAAGGAGATCAAGATCCTACATTGACAAAAAAAAACTATAGACTGGTTTCTTTTTTGAACGATGATTATAAATCCTTTACGGCAATGTTGCACGAGATTGAATATTATTTTGCAGAACTTTATACATAAGAACCAATCTTATGTTATACGTAAGAACCAAAGAAAACAAACATGTTACTTAAGAATATGGCTGCATATGAGCATGAAATCTTAATATAAAAAATAACAGCTTTTAAGGTGGAGAAAAAGGTAAATACCTTCTAAAATATTAATTTTATCCCAAACACTGTTTAAGTGAAACTCATATATCCAAATCTGATGCCATTTCTAATAGTGCTATAAAACTCAATGCATGGCAAGTAATTGCCTGTGCACCATCGAAACAACCTTGGGATCACTAATTTTGACAACAGCCTTAAAGGATATCCACTCTGATTTAAACCAATTAATATTAGATTGTAAAAAAGATCCAGATCTAACATTTGGACTCACTGTAACTATCAGTGACTTCTTGGAACAACTTTAAGTGATCTCTATGTTGGATAGGAAACACCTTTTCTAATTTGCATTTAATACCTACACATTCCTACAATTTTGATACTGAAGATTCAGTTTTATCAATTAGAAAACAACAAATTATCTTCAAACAATAGTATTTTATACTACTTGCCTATATAACTGTGAATCTCACTGAACTCTCTATTTGCATTGGCTACAAAACATATAAATCAAGCAGTAATCCAGAGGACACTGCTGTATCTCTCTCTCTCTGTGTGTGTGTGCGTAGAAAAAATATCAGAGTATAGAGGAGTGCAAAGTGCAAAGAACCTTCACAAAGAAATCCAAAACTATTTAGGAGAACTAGCAAGAGAAAATAAATGACAAGTCAGTCCTGAGACAGGAGGAAATGTGAGAAAGATTTAACCCCACATTTTGTTTCGTACACAACCTATTTTGTGTACGAAACAATAGACTCTTAAGATTCTGTTATTATTGAAGCTAATTAGTTATTATTGAAGCTAATTATTGAAGCTGTCATGTATTCTCTCTCAGCCATATATATCTTACAGGTTTGTTGTGGAGATGAAACAATTGGAGGGAGCACTAAGGATTTCTATCTTGAGTTACGAAATGGAAGACAGGATGTAAACCTACAAAATTAAATTTTCAAGTGTATTTTGGCACAAAGTGAGGAAAAAATTAAGTCCTGAAGAAAAGAATATTTTTAAAGAATAAAAAAGTCTTACCAATATATTTTACATTTTGCCTAGGTTACTTAAAGTTAGGGTTCTCCAAGAAGGTCAATATCAAAGTCCCAAAAGCTTGACTGTCCATTGTTGTTGTTTTAGTATTATTTACAGTACTATTAAAATAATATTAAATCATATCCATATAACAAACATTTGGGGGTCAATGAAAGATCTGAAACTTCATGAAGGAGTCAATAACCAGAAGTGTTCCTGCTTTAAGTAAATGTTAAGTAAACATTTAGCCCTCATGATGAACCCTTTGCATATTGAACTAAAAAAATAATCCCTGGCATATTATGACTGTTGATTTTTAATTTTTTTTAGGAACATAGACAATGCAATGATCGTAATTCCATATATATGGAAGATACAGCATAGGAACATAGAATCACAGGGTTGGAAGGGACCTTGGAAGTCTTCTAATCTAACTCCTTGCTAAAGAAGGAGACCCTTGTATCATTGCACTGATTGTTCCATCAGGAAATGTCTTAGTTCTGGGTTGAATCTTGATCACACTACAGCATTAATTCAGCCTAAAGATCCCATCCACCAAATTGAGAATCCCTATTAATTGCAATGTGTGTTGTTAGATGGCGGAATTCAATTTTTTTTATTACTGGTTCTGTGGGCGTGGTTTGGTGGGCGTGGCAGGGAAGAATACTGCAAAATCCCCATTCCCTCCCCACTCCTGGGGGAAGGGTATTGCAAAATCTCCATTCCCATCCCGCTCTGGGGCGAGCCAGAGGTAGTATCTGCCGGTTCTCCGAACTACTCAAAATTTCCGCTACTAGTTTGTCAGAACCTGCTGAATAGCATCCCTGGTGTTGTTAAAGGTGGGGAAGGAAGGGATTTTACTTTTTTTTAAAATTTAAAAAACAGTAAATAAATTTTACTTTAAAAAGTAAATTTTACTTACTCTTTTTTAAAGAGCTTCAGTATGGTTCTATAAAAAGCACACCTTCCAACTTGCCTGTGTCATATGAGAAGCATTTTCAAATTTCAAAATAAGAGCATTATCCTTCAGTAGGAAAGACGGAGGGACCGCAAGCTGGTCTACAAGGAGAAAGATGACCAAGGGGGTAAAAATGGCACACACGCTAATCTTCCCCCCAGCAACCCAAAAGCTTGAGGGGAACAATTGCCTAAGGCTATTCCTGGGACATAAATAAAGCATATGCATCTGCTCATAGTTCCACTTCCATTTAGATGAGCCTTTTTTAAAAAAATTCATGATGACATCCTAGAAGTTTATAAGTACAAAGGAAGAAAGAATTAAAATTCGAAAGGCCAAATTTAAAAAAAAAACAAAAAACAGAACCAAGGAGAAATGATGTGGTGACACATTCTCCCTTCCCTTTTCCCTCCAGCAGTTAGTAGCTACTTACATATTGATGAGATGCCTTTCATCTTTCATACTGTTCACTTATCTCCTTTTCAGCTGTTGTTTTACATAAATAAGTCTTGGGAATCTTTTCTTCCAGATTCCAAAATGTCTAAATTTAAGGTGTTAACATAGGGGAGCAATTCCTAGTTACGCCTGGTTAAATTTTTACATACAAACACACAAAACACACACGGTTGAGCATTGCAAGAGCAAGATCCTGATTCTCCTTCAGACCACAGAATTTAAAGGACAGGCCGAGCTATAGAAAACAAGAGCAAAGGCTTCTTAAGGCCTCACTAGGAGGCGATCTGAAGAGAGGTAATGTTATCTTGTAATTCTTCCTTCCAGAGTTTTTTTTTCCTTCTGAAATACTTAAGGATTCAGCTGAGCTGAAGAGGGAGAAGCCTACTTAGGTCTCAGCTGGTTTGTCACAGCCTTATTGACTTAAAAGCAACCGTGGAAACAGTTTAGTCACATGAGATCAAATCTAATTAGAATGGTAAGATTATATGTCTATGGGCCTAGCAACAGTACGTGAAATGAAGCCTGTGTGGCCAGCAGCATTGTGCAAGTTAAATGAGTAGTATACTTAAATAGGACTTAAGATGCATTGCTTGCAGCATTTTCAAATTAAAATTGTTACTTCACCACTGTTTTATCTATAGTACCATGGGAAGTTTGAAATTATAAAGCTAATTGTGAATGTACTAGCTCTAGCATTCACAGTTTTACCACATGAAATGTTTAGTGGGTTACTTTAGTGGGTTGAGTGTTTAAAGTACCAATAATCCTTGTTTAGCAACCACAATGCGGACTGGTAACTCAGTCATCAAGCAAAAAGCAGTCATTATTGAAACTGAAACTGTGCTTATGATTTTATTTAAGCTTTCCTTTGCTTTTTAGACGTGCAAAAGTCATAAATATGATTGGTTGTAAAGTTACTTTTTTGTCACCATCATAACAATGGCAAAGCAAGGCAGTTTACTACCTGTGCTATTCCTACTACTAACAGCCAATATGGAAAGAGGCTTTTAGAATTTGGAGTAACACTCATTTAAGATATCTAGCAACACAATCTATCCTAGCAAAAATCTTTCCAAGGAGTTTTGGGATTTTCTGCTTTTTTTTGAAGAGCACACAATCCTGAATTGTGAGTTTCAGAGAGCAGCTCTGAACAAAAAATTCTACCTCCCTCTCTCATGCTAGAACCTTTTTCATTCATTGAAACCTATTTCAAAAGGCTTCTTCACCTCATGCCTAGAATTATGTAAGTGACATGATTGTTACCGGCCTGTGGTTTAATTCCTGGACTGTGTTTTATCTGTTATATTGTGTTACTCTTTTGCTTTTAAATGTTGTCATATTCCCAGACCCACTCTTGTGAGAGATTGAGTTATAGAAACCAACGAAACCCAAATAAATACATAAAAGAGCCCTTACAAAATGAAGCCCGTAATATGAAAGAGGCCTCTCTTTCTCTTGCAGATATTTCTGCCTTAGGCAGATTGGTGTTAGTTAGGTTGAGAAAATAATGATCTTTTATATACGCTAAAACAGTGGTTCTTAAAGGGGGCAATATGGGCTTATCCTGAATGTAATGAAAGAGTTTATAATTGCTTGTTTGTGAGTTGAGGATTCAGTTTGGGATTACCACTGCCCAGACCTTTAAGTAAAACAACAGTGTCTGCGATATTTTTCTCCAGGTAGTGATGTTTTTTGAGATTGGGAAAATTGAATGATATAATTTCAGTACTACTGCTCTAGGGTGTGTGTGTGTTGATTTTGTATCATGTAATGCAAAAATTACATGATTTTGGTACACAATGTGGTAAGGTGTTTTATCCTGCTTTCCTTCTGCCTAAAATGGTTGGTTTTACTGAAAAAGCATTATCAATACGATGAGGAGTGGAAGAAACGTTAGCTTTGCAACTGGACTCAAATGATTACAAGCTGTTTTCTGGACTAAAGCAAAGGTCCCCTGGACCACAAACCGGTACCAGTCCGTTGCCTATTAGGAACTTGGCTGGACAACTGGAGATGAGCAGCCGGTGAGCGAGTGAAACCAAAACCACCATCCCACCCCAGCCCCCACTCCCAGTCCATGTGAAAATTGTCATCCATAAAACCAGTCCGTGGTGCCAAAAAGTTTGGGGACTGCTGATCTAAAAGCTGCATGCATCTATGATTTTTTTATTTTAAGATGAATTACCCTTCCCAAAGGGGGTGATGTTTTGGAGACTTTTCTTTCTAAACAGTTTTTTTCACCATAGTATGGAAATGGTATGCCACTGCTACTTTCTTGGATATTTTTTTATTTTATTTTCCAGATTAATTTACTGCCCTGACGTAGTTTGGAATCCAAATACTAACAGATCCAGTCTGCTGAGTTTTTTATTTTCACAGAACCATTTCCCATTGCCAAAACCTGCCATCTTACCAAAAATTGCTCAAAAATTTGTTTTTAAAAAACAAAACATATGCTACACCTTCAATTTAACATATATGTTATCTCTATTCTAACAATAACAATAGACCAGAGCAAAAAAAGCTGAATTTATTTGCAAGAAAGTAGAAATCTTCCTTTTAAGGAAAGAATTATAAAATTATAAAATTATAATATTAGGCTCGTACTGAAAAAGGAAGAGGTTAGTAATTAGCATTTCTTTCTTTCTACCATAGTTGGTATAATAATTAAAATCAAAGTGAAACATTTTGAAGCTCTTCAATAAATTGCTACCAACCTGCCTTCCATTGAGGACCTGTATACTGCACGAATCAAGAAGAGGGCCGTGAAAATATTTACAGACCCCTCGCATCCTGGACATAAACTGTTTCAACCACTACCCTCAAAACGACGCTATAGAGCACTGCACACCAGAACAACTAGACACAAGAATAGGTTTTTCCCGAAGGCCATCACTCTGCTAAACAAATAATTCCATCAACACTGTCAAACTATTTACTGAATCTGCACTACTATTAATCTTCTCATAGTTTCCATCACCAATCTCTTTCCACTTATGACTGTATGACTGTAACTTTGTTGCTGGCAATCCTTATGATTTATATTGATATATTGACCATCATTTGTGTTGTAAATGTTGTACCTTGATGAACGTATCTTTTCTTTTATGTACACTGAGAGCATATGCACCAAGACAAATTCCTTGTGTGTCCAATCACACTTGGCCAATAAAAATTCTATTCTATTCTATTCTATAAGGATGCCTAACTGGTAAAATAAAATGGGGGGGGGACCATAAGGCTAATTAGGAATTAATTCATGGTTTAGAACAGAGTTCTCCAACCCCTGGTCCAGAGATGGCTATCAGTCTGCAGCATAATGGCAAACATTCTGCGCAGCAGTGGGCAAGTGAGGGAAGCTCCATTTCCACAAGCAGCATGCATCCATGCAACTATCCCCTCCCCCCACCATCACTGCTGCTGGTCCGCAGAGCCATAAAGATTGGGGCCCGCTGGTTTAGAGTTATATATATATATCAGCCCAATTAACTTGGGAATCATTTACTAGCCTTCTTTTCCATATATAAAAGGAAAGAAAGCAAAGCATTTGGTTATTTTTTTTTTAAAAAAATAGAGTATATATCTAAATACACTTTCTTGGTTGTCAACATATTTAAATCAAGCAAAATTTGTATGTATCTATTAAAGCTTACAGTTTCCACTGGTTTCTTCCAGTAACATAAAACGTAGTTAAGTGTTGTGCTTTTAACATTGATTTAGGTTCTATATGTTCTATTTTGCTTATCAAATTGTCAAATTTTATTTAATGTAAATGGTAGAACATTCTTCATGAAATAATTGAAAACTAAAATCATACTGACTGTATACTGTATGTCCATGCATCAAGGATGCTGCAAATTAACGTTATATTAAATCATCCCAATTCTGTCTTAAAAGTTCTTGCTGTATCATATACAATCATGTTGTCTCTCTCCAAAATCCCATGAAGCCTTTCTGCAATTGCAGAAACACTATAGGAAATTAAGTAATAATTTTTTCTAATAAAAATGATTTAATTGTCTTCTTGATTTTGTATGGTAAAAGATCTATTAGAAATTACAATGTGTAAAAGGTAATGGTACCTTTATGTACAGGATGACCATCTTTTCTATTTTCTTATTTCAGACAGTTAAATTTGAAAATGTATCCCAAAATGAGAAATACTATGTTTTCACCTGTGAAGTTCCATGCAATCGACTATTCTTACGAGGTATGCTATCAAAGTTCTAAATGTCTTGGAATTTCAAAAATATAATCAGAAGAGAAATAGAAGAGAAAGCAATTTCTCATTATGTTAGTAGTAATTTTAATAAAATTAATAATTTCATTAATAAAAATAATTTTATTAGTCTGATTTTTTTGTGTTCTTGCAAAGAACTATTTATGTGATCATATAAAATTATATCATTTTAAGAAATCTGCCAGAGTATTGAAACTGATTATGTTTTTCTAACGTGTGTGTACCTTACTTAAGAATACACTTTGATGGAGACATTTTTTTATATTTCCTTTTTCTGGGGGGAACATATTGAGGGTGGAGAAGTATTAAATTTATTTTATTTTGCTCTAATGTATAGAGAAACTAGTCAGCATTTAATAAAGTTGATTTAAATGGAATTTGAAAGGCTTTACTCAGGATCATGTGGTCTATTTTCCTTCTGCAGAAACAGGCAAAAGAGAGAATTACCTTTCAGTTGTTATCAATTCGCTTCCCTTTTAGTTTATATCAGGATATACATTACTATCATGATGGGAAATTGGCTGATAATAAATATAGAAGACCCTGGACAAGAGGTATGTAATATCTAACTTATGCTTTTTATATGTTTTAAATGTAATAGCTTTGCTGCAAGAGAAAGTCAGTATATTATTAACTTGTGGAAGAAATATATTTTCTTAATAGGCTATAACAGCCCATAACTCTCACATAATTGAAATAATTGTTCAGGATACAATATAGCTATTCTAATTTATATAAAGATCTAGATAGTACACACACTGCTATTTTTTAAAAGAGCTATCCACTACACCTTTGGTGAAGGAGAGCCCCCTTGCTTTGTTTCCATCCGATCTGTCCTTGCTATCTTGCCCTCTTTTATCTTGATTTTCCCCCTTTTATTAGTTTTATAGATATTGTAATTTCTTTTCATTGCTGTGATGCTGTGATAACTGACTAAGCTAACTTTTGGATATGGGATTCTATCTCCAACCATTCTACTTATTTCACAGGATATCCACTATTTTATTCTAATGTATAGAGACAATAGACAATAGACACTATTTGTCTATTATGTCTTCTAGTATCATCCATCAATTACTGAGGCAATGGCCTCATTATTATTATTTTGGCCCTACCAATGCTCTAGAAGATTTTGCAAATCACTAGTGGGGTTTCTGCCTTTAAATTTTTTTTAATTTTTTTTTAATTGTTTACAGTCTGTATTCCAGGAGCAAAAGTTGTAAACATGTACTAGTTTTATGCACAAATTATGTACTACAAATTAATTCTTGAATATGAAATTATTAAGAGACAGTGGTTAAGACTCTAAACTATGTTGTTACAGTAGAACAAAACATTGTGCAGATTAAAGCATCAGAGTTAGCATCTATGCTGGGAACAAGAAAAACAAGATACGTAGAAAGATGGGTGCAAATTTATATTTATATAATACACTATCACTTGCTACTTCTTATATAGTGATTAGCTTAGCTGTCCTAATTTTACAGATGGGTGGACTAAAGGATTCAGGTTGCCAATGAAGACACTGCTGTTTTTATTTTTTTCTCTCTCTAATTTTTTGGGTTGTCCTTACTTGCTTTCCCTGAGCTTCTGAACTTCTGTAGAATCTGGTCCATTCAGCAATTATAATGAAATACTGTTTTCAGACATGCATTTTGATATGCATTCAGAATGGCTCATTATAGTAATTTTGTGGGAGAAGCAAACAGCACCATTCTATAACTTTCAATCTTTCATTTTTAAACAATCTCTTTAGTAGGACAAGCAGTTTTACATACTCTGCTTTCATTAATTTAAGAATTGTATTGCATTGACTACTGTATTGATACTCATTGTCCTTCCTACCTGTTCATTTGCAACTGCACAAAATGTGCAGATTAAAAAAAAAGTTACATCTCCAGAATTTCAAAATATTATAATATCTTGATTTTGAGATTTTCTCCATACCATATGACCAGAAAAATGTAATTTTTACAATGTGTAGAATCTCTGTAAATACTGTGAACATTACTCAAATTAGCTATACCACCTATTTCTCTACCTCGAGAATTCCTTAGACTATCTTCATTATAATGTTTATTTCATCTTTTAAGATTCTTCCTTGAAAGATAAAGGAAGAAAGAGTTACTGTATATTTTTTTCTGACTGTTTTCTTTTTTGGTTCTAGCTTCAGCTGATTCCACAGTGATGAATATTTCAGTAGCTGATATTTGGAAAAAATCTCTCGTCACTGAAGATTTCTTAGAAAAGTGAGTCTTCTTTTAAGTTGGAAGCGACAATGTTGCATCCCAAAATTAGGGATTTTCAAATGAAGGTGCCAGCAGCCTGATAATGGGACAAAGATTATTTCAGGTTAGAGAAATGCTGTTTCAAGGCAGCAAATACTAATTCAGAAACAGCACAGTATTGCTGCCTTGTGTTTGAGGCAGAAATTCATGCTCCTGTTGGAGAGGATCCTTGACTTGTCTCAACTTTTGGTATATGACGGTAGGGTCAGCTGGTGTAGTTTTAGAAAGTCTAATTGCAGCATTACTACCATGTCAAAATTAAGGATTGGGAATATAACAAGACTTGTTGCCTTGATAAATGAGAGGATTTTTAGTGTATTAACCTTCTCTTCTACTTATTAAACTACCTTATGTGTTAGTTCTATAGCAGTGGTGGAATCTGGGCTGAAGGGAAAAGAGGAATGAAAAGACTGACTAGCCTTGAATTGCTGATGGGGAAAAGCAGCAGAAAGCAAATCCTCCCTAAATCTTGAAATGCTTATTCAGAAGTTTCTGTAGTGGGTGCATTATTAGTCTGGTGAGTCAGTAAGCAAATAGCAATAAACATATTCTGATCAATTCCCTGTGTCATTCTAGTTCCTTGTGCCTAACAGTAGCCTTGTTCAAAGGAAGCAATTCAAACATTGTCAGAAATTTAGTGATGATTTAAAATTGTAGGTGGCAATAATTACGCTACTGCTTCTCATTTTAGAACCTAGAATAATAGGATTGAAAGGGACCTATGCTATTCTGGACAAATTGAGTCCAGTCTCTTCTTTAAAAATCTCCAATAACGGAGCGCACACAGCCTCCATTCCACTTATTAATTATTCTTACTGTCAGGAAATTTCTTCTTGATTCTAGCTTGGATCTCTCTTTAATTATCTTCCACTCATCATTTCTTGTCTTGCATTCTGATGGACAATGTTATGCTTGTTTATAAACTTTTGTAAACATAGCAATAGCACTTAGACTTATATACCGTTTCATAGTGCTTTACAGCCCTCTTTAAGCGGTTTACAGAGTCAGCATATTGCCCCCAACAATCTGGGTCCTCATTTTACCCACCACAGAAGGATGGAAGGCTAAGTCAACCTTGAGCCTGGTGAAATTCAATCTGCCAAACTGCTGGTAGCCAGTGATCAGCAGAAGTAGCCTGCAGTACTGCATTCTAACATATTTGTTTAAGAGATAGCATACACCTCCAATCCAATTATTTCAAAAAGACAATGGTTTTCAAACTCTATTTCTAAGAAATGTGACTTTCTCAAACACTCCTTAATGGATTTCCCAAATTCTTTATCTTAATCTGTAATCTGCTAGACATAATAGCATTTGATGAATTCTTTGTCTATATTCCCATTTGAAAAGATTCCTGCCTTCTCCCACCCCATCCCATCCTACCTCCTAGCTGTTTAGCTCCATTTATAGCAATATGATTGTATGCTCCAGGAAAGGTAGATAAATACAGAATTGGTGCATGCCATGGCCTAGAGCCATTAGGAGTCAGGTAATATATAAATGGTATTAATAAATTAATAAATTATGTATATAAATGTTATATTTATTACAGAGTCACATAACTTTCTATTATCCCAGAATTCAGGACATATAATAATGCTTTTAATTTATAGAAAGACAGTTTATGTTCAATGTTAAGAAGATATTCTAATGGTAAAAGTAGTTTAAATTGGCAGTGGTTGACCAATATGCTGGGCATGCTCATTCAGGCAGAGGTTGATATCTCTCTTCAAGAGTGCTTTAATTTAGGCTCATATCCTAAGGGAGAGATTGGATGGTATGATTTAAATGACCTTTTCCAAATTTATGACATTGAGGACATTTCCCAAAGCAGTTTGAAGCAGGCCTGCTCTTGTTTTCACTCCTACCAGTCTTGTTACCTTCAGAACATACTGAGAACACAAACAGCCAAATAGGGACATTGTACATGCCCCCAGGTTCATCTTACAGTCATTCCTTCATGCATATGTGATATCTCAGCCCCCCCTGCCCTTGCTCTCTACCTGGGTGTTCCAGGTAGATGTGCCTAGAGCAGAGGTGTCAAACTCGCATCGTCACGGCAGTGTCAGATGACGTATCATGTTTTTTTCCCCCTTCGCTAAACCGGGCATGGGCATGACTAGCCCAAGACGCAACTGGCCATGGGCTGTGAGTTTGACAGCTCTGGCCTAGAGCATTCAAAATAGACAATGCAGATCAATAGCCAGAAAATTATTAGGAACATACTAATTAGAAAATTAGGGAAATAATTAGGAAATAACTTTCATCCAAACGCTAAGGCGGGTCAGGTTCTGATGGAATACATAAAATCCAATTAATTCACAACGATAGCAAAACTGTATTTATTAGTATGTATAGTTGCTGTCTCACACACTCATATGTTCATACCTACTTACTCACCTGTTTCTAAGCTAGTAGGGCGTGTCAAATTTTTCAGCTTTTAATTTCCAAACATTAGGGGTGCTCAAAAGTTGTGACATGTCTTGGGGATTGTAAAAATATTTTGGTTACTTTAATATAATTTGGATGTGCTTGGTAGGTAACTATATAAATATCATACCTTTTTTTAACATTTTGTTTGTAGACTGCTAGGCATTAGCTAGAGAGACAGAAGCTACCAAGTCTTGATCCAGGATCACTCTGGTAGGCTTCAGGATCTTTTTATCACCCCAACCCTTGTTTTATTCTTTAACAAGGGTTTGGTAGTTGCATTTGGCTTGTTGCTTCACAAGTCTGGTATCTTTCAGTGGGATGCTTTCAGTATGTTCAGCATACAGCGTCCTTTTCCATCTTCTGGTGACATTTCTCCTTTAATCCTTAACTACCTGGTTCCTTCTCATTTCTTCCCAAAGGGATCTTTTTGATAAGGCTCTTGGCTTTTGTCTTCTTTGCATTCATGCCTGCTCCATTTTTATATTATGGTGACTGAACTGCCAGTCTGGAGAAACAATCAATTACTACTACTTTTCATAACTACAGTACATTTTAATACATCTTGTGTAGAGTTCTGAAAACTGTGTCCTTGATAGGTTACTTCACTTCATGAAGATATATTTCTGCCTTATTTAGAGATACTGTATAGGTGTATCACTTCATTTTAATGAAATGTCAGAGTGGACCCAATCTACCTTGATTAATAAATCCATCCTGCTATCAGCATCTGCTATGCGCTGACAGAAACTACGGTGACTTAAACAAAGCAAAACAACACAGTTGAATTATTCTATGGGTTAGAATCGAGGTACCTTCAGTTTAATAGCCAATGATGCAAAGAGAATCTATGAAAATCTGCATAGCAAATTTCTTAGCAAGGTTTTCCAGAAGTGGTTTGCCATTGCCTCCTTCCTAGAGATGAAAGAAACTGGTTGGCACAATGTCACCCAGCTGGGCTTTCTCTCTAAGATAAAACTAAAACTAACAGTCTCTCAGTTTCTAGCCTGATGTCCTGACCACTATACCAAACTGGTTCTCAGTAGTAGAATGAAAATGTTTGTTTACCAATTATAAAAAGCCTGCTGAGAACTGTAAAAGTTGAATGATACTATGTCAGCTCTGCACTTCTATTCTTTTCCTAGTTTGTTTCACCATGGTTACAGATTACAGCATTGACTGGGGTGGGGGAGAAAGAATTTCAATAAAGCTCCTTCTTTTTAGGTTACAAAACCTAGAACTCTTGTCTGGGCTCTTCCATAACAATTTTACTATTCTTCAACTGGAATAATCAAAATTCCCTTAAGCCCAGTTACTTCTCATAAAAGGGAAAATATTAAAAACCAAACAGCCTAATATTTTCCACCATTCCTACTTTGTATCTACCAAAAGAAGAAAAAAAGAGACAGATACCTGGACAATTTGAGTTAAACATTTGACCTGCCAAAAATAAATTGGTTGAAATGCTGAACACAACCAATGATGTCAGACCACAGAGACTGGAGCTACTTTTGAACTGGTACAAAGACTATATGAGTTTGATTCTAGCTTTACTAGGATGGAATAGATGTCATTATTATGAAGTTGCTTGGTAAGTAACTAACACAGCACTTTGCAATCTATCAGAAATAAGTAACCAGTACAGATCATTAATATATTTCACGGACTAAAATATTTTAACTTTTCACTATTCAGGAAGCCTGTTTCAAATATTGCCTTCCATACTCCTAATGAAGATGTTGAAATTATTCCAAGTTCAAATCCTTCTTCTCAATTCAGTACACAAGATTATATGTTTATGAAACTTGACAAGGGGGAACTGACTGATAGATATTGCTTGCAGCTGGATTATGTTCCAGTTGCACTTAAACAAGAAGGTAAATTTCATTCCATATTTCATACAACCAAGACTTCTAAATACAAAATTGTACATGCCTAATTAATTGGCGACCTACATATAGCAGAATGGTTTAAAAGTTTTTCCCAAAAGAGGTATGTGTTTATATGTTTAATTCTGTTTTATTACACTCTGAAAGCTGTGATAAACTTCCTTCTCCCCTTGAAGTAAAATTAGAGTCACATTCTACTCTTCTCATTAGAGGACACTATTATTTTGTGATTATTGTGGTTGTTGTTCTTGCTTGGAAATTCATAATGAGAGCCTGCTGAAGCTCTCACTAATACAATTAAACCTAAAGTCAAGATATACTCTTAAAATGGGTTTGGGTGTAGGGACAAACATTGTAATTGCTTCAAAAGCTTAAACTGTTAATGTAACTTTGCTGACCCACCCTGCTTCGACCATGTTGGCTTGACGATGCTATTTTAATCATTCTCAAAATGATGTGGTGCAGACTTCCTTTCATCCTCAGACAAGATTAGATACTTTTTTCTGAACCAAAACTGAAAAGGGATTTTCCAATCTCTCCAGACAGAAACCTTGACATGATGTTTGGTTGTAACAGAGATGATGACACAGCAAAGGCTGGGCTTTTCCAAACTTCCATTAGTTGCTTATGGATGGTGTAGAGACCCCCACCCCTTTTCCAGTCATTTGCCGGAGGTAATAGATGGAAGGCAAGCTGTAGGGTGAAAGGAGAAGTAATTTATTCTCCTCTTCCATATTCTTCTCGCAGCATATCAACAGTCATATGTCAGCAGACAGCATGGGGATTGAGAGTGTGCTGAAGCTGCTTCAGCCAGCCAGCACTTCTTTTTAATGCATTGTGATGGCAGATGATGTGGGATCGCAGTTCTGACAATAGCAGGAATCCTCTCACTTCCGCCGCTATCCTCTACCAATGCAATATTCTGGAAGGTTCTCAGGAGGTTCTGAGGAAAGAGTATGGCTAAAGTAATCTTAACTCTCAGTACCCCCATGTAGCATATTGTATGGGATACCAGCAGCCATGTGGATTAGGAATTTCCCACTAAAAAAGGAAGGAACCTCCCTTTATTAGTTTTCCACCTTGCCTCATGAAGGTGGGGTTCTAGAGGCTAAAACTGATATATAGGATGGGTAATGGTTTCCCAATACAGTAAAGAAAATCAGAAAATCTCTACATACCTTACAGATCAAGTTCTGACAGCTGGCTAAGCCTACCACTCTAAACTTAACTCTTCCCCCAGCTCCCGTCCATATTTGGGAGAGCAGTGTATGTTTTCCCTGCCAACAAGGACATGCACCAAAGGCTGCACTTTGGTGCACGTCCCTGTTTATGCTAAACTGTTCAGACTGTACTACTCATTGCCTTCATTAACAAAAAAGAATAAAGGCTGGCATGTTCATGTTGGTATACTTTGTGCTGCTTCACAGATTGGAGGGTAGTGTGTTAAATCTACTGTCTGAGGCATTTGTTTGTTTTAATAGGAATATGACTTCTGCCTAGTCTTAGCACAATAATACCACTGCCAGATGTTAAGGAGAAGAAATAGTTTTGAATGATAATTTGATAATGATTAATTTAATCTTTTTAAAACTAAAGGAAAATGGACATGTGACTGACAAGAAAGAAAAGGGAAAAGGAATGTCTCATTCAAGATGTTCCACTAGACTAAAGATGTATATGATCTTTTTTTTCCCCTTAGAGCAACAAATCATTACACAACATTGCAAGCATCTGTGAAGATTCTCTTCAAAAACTGTTTGGCATGCTGTACTGGGCACTCCTGTCTGAGAAAAACAAATATAAAACCTCCTTGGACTCACAGAATTAGTATCATAATTCTTTCAAACAAAGGAAATGAGGAACAGGGATATTTAATATCTGCATGCAGTGTGTTCATGAATATTAATTAATTGCTCTTGAAAGTAAATACATTTTGATTATAATTTTGTATCTCTGAAAAGGTAGTAATTTTTAGCCACAGGTATTATTAAGTTATGTAATGTGTCCAAAATACATAAAAATGCACCCAGTATAAATAGTTCACACATACAAACATACATATCTACGGTAAAAACGAGAAGAAAAAGGACCCAGAAATATTTAACTTAGATTTATATGGTATTTTTCAATATGCAAAATGATTGGTAAGGATGTCACATTGATATTTTTCATTATTATATTATTAAGGTTTATATATTGAAGAAGAACTTGTTTTCACTAATAATTTGACACAGTCTGCTAAATGTCTACCTTCTCTGCAAACACTCTTGAGTCGACTAAATGTTTTCCAAGTGCAAGATCCCCTTTTAAATTTTAAAGGTGACAGTTTCGTGGAAGAGGACATATTGAGGTATTTCACTACTAAATGAGATGCAATAAGGGATATACATGATTATTATCTTAATTTCTGTTTTTATTTTATTTCTACACAATTTGATGGTTACTTAGGATGAAGTAGGACATCACTTCAATAAATGTTTATGACTTTTATTAATTATAATAGCTTTAGTTATTAACTGTAGTTTTACATACTGGCTATGCTAACAAGGAACAAGGAACTAAAATTATGGGAAATTATTGTAAATATGCTGCATGATACAGCTAGGCTGTTACCATTTTTTTATATTCATTCTATTCAGTGGCTCAAGAATGCAAAAATTCAGTGGCTCAGTGAATGCAGCAGTGTTTATGTGTGACTCTTGAAGAAGCCATTTTGAGCCAAAGCTTCAATATCTGTCTTTTTTGGAAGCAAAAGTCCAGAATCTCAAGATTGAGGAGAAATTATTAACAAAATATTTATTTTTGTCTTGTCCACAGTTACTAACATGAGGAGCCAAAGAGAAAAGAACAAATTGAACACATTCATTAGTTAGTTGATGCTTTCAGGCCCTAATTTGATGTTCACCCAATACAGTAGCAATGTTGATTGGGGATGATGGGAAATGCTCTTTGACATATCTAAAAGTACCAAGCAATGAAAAACTGCTATATACAAATGACTCATTCATCCCTAAGAGGCTTATTTTCAAGTTGTGATTTGAGTGGAATGCGCTAACTTTAATGAATGAATAGATAGATTCAGATTCAATACTGTAACTAAGTATCAGTGATTTTCTAGTTTACTATATGAAGCAAAATTACAGTGTGCCTGTAGGAAAGGGGAAATACTGGATTTTTAAAACTTAATGAGATGAAGTAGCTTCTGAGTTGTTCACAAACAGATAAGTGTTCCTGGGATATAATTTAAAAATTAATTAGCCTATTCTTTAAATGAACAATAATTGTTCATTTAATTAATTAAATTGTTATAAACAATAATCAACAATAATTAAACATTTATTTAATGAAATTCATGTTGCCTTAACAATTAAGACTTATTTCAACATTCCTATGCCTTAGAGTAAAGTTTCCACTAAAATGTTTTATATTACATTATACTATTCAGTTAAAGTATTATCACCTTCATCTTTCACCTTTTGGTGTTAATATATGGGAAATGTTTTCTAAATGATTAAAATGAAATATTCTAACACCTTTTGAGGAAGATAGGTGACTATATAAATTTGATAAAAATATTCAGTAACATTATGCTGACATGCTACACATTTATTTTTCAACATGTTTTCACTTGTATATATCTGAGACTGCATATATTTAGTACAATATATTAAATATATATCTGATTAACCTAGATTGTTTTCTTATCCTGTTACTGCTGAATTTAAAAGTAGCTTCAAAATACCTCTGCTATATATTGCTGGTTTCTGTTAGTCAAATAACTATGATGCTTAATAATGAATGTTAGAATGTTAACATAGCATATCTTACATTTTTGGAAGTAAATACTCTGGAAACTTTTTTCTTTTCTCATTCCTCGTGTTTTGCTTACTTTGTAGGAAAAATACTTACTGTATTTCTTCTGAAAAGAAATATTTAATGAATTATGAATTTTGGAAAAACCCTCCTTTCCCCAAACCAGCAGCCTTAAGCATAGTTGGATGCAGTATATATTATTAATCATGATTTTCCAACTTGGAAGTAGTTAAAAACTCATTCTCCAGATTAGAACAGATTATAGTGTAACATGCTTAACTTGTTTTACAAGTAGAAAACATGCCTCTGTATTATTATCTTATGGCCAAACCAAAGAATGTGTAGTATAAAGTGTTACGCTTGTGCTTTCATTTTAAAAGGGAATGCTTTACTTTCAAAATGAGTGTGACACCTCAAGAAAAAGGGATGGAATTAAATGAAGAATTCTGCAAAGTTTCTTTAAAGGATGAAGAGGTATAAGAATGATTCAATAAATTGTGCAGAACGTATCAAATCACTGTGCAATTCTATTATAAATTAATTTTTTCACAGAAATGTAAAAGAAAATACTGACAGACTATGACAACAGAAAACAACATTCTCACAAAGTGTTCTTTAATCAAGTTTATTTAAAAAGGTATTGGATCACAGACATCTCAAAAAATGGATATTTTTATTTAGAACCAGGTTATTTCAAAGTTTGTTAAGGTGGGACTTTTAAATTCTTATACTAACAATATTCGGTCAACCTGGGAAATAGCTATCCATTTTCCTGATATGGAGTCATGTGCAAATGTCCTGAACTATTAGTGTTTAATGAACTGTTATCAATAGTTTCCAAAGCTATTGTTCTTCTGTCTTCAGTGGAATATTCCTACTTCAGTAAAACTCTCAGTATAGCTCATAAAGAGTTTTCTAAAAGTCAGCAAGTTTTAATGGTAACATAATATTTTTTTGGGAGGGAAGCATACAGCTGGTGAAAATATTATTTAAATAATTTATTATTTTCTTAAATAAGAAAATATTTTTATTTAGTTCAGAACATTTAACCTACTTAAATCCTAGGTGATTTACATGATATATTAATATCTTTAAAAATTAATAAATCAACCCCTTTGTTAAAAATATATTTTAAAAATGTCCCTGCAACACAGACAATTTCAGGTTCTAAAAGTAAATTGAGAAAATACAGTTTTTAGCACTTTCCAAAATTTTAATAAAGTGATGGCCAACTTGATATCAGTAGGTAATTTTTTCCCAGAAAGCCAGATTGCCAATGAGAGATCTGCTTTTTTCAGAAGAAATTATAGAAGAAAACCCAGCAGCCTTTTCAGAATCATTTAAAATGATTGATCAATGCTTTTTAATGTATTCAATGATAAAACTAAAATCTGTGCCCTTGCACAAGTGGTATGGAATATTGATGAGAAATTAGGGGATTATGTTTTATTATGTTTATAAATTAAATTATGTTTATACAATGAAGACAGAAAAGCAATGTTCTGGGCTGATTTGGGGCATGTCTTCTATGTAGAAGAAATTGTTAACTATAATGTGAGCAGGTCACTACAGTATAATGCATATGAGGTCTGAGTGAAAAATTCTTAATTGACAATAGATGAGCGCACTGATGTCGTATCAATATACATCTCAGTTGTGCCTGGAGGTAAATGTTGGCCATTTGAGTAAATAATGGGGCTTTGGATAGAATGAGAAAGATCTGGCCTTTTAAAAGAGTTTTCTTGTGTCTTCCACAATTACCGTATATACTCGAGTATAAGCCGAGTTTTTCAGCACGTTTTTTGTGCTGAAAAACTTCCCCTCGGCTTATACTCGGGTCTATACGGCTTATACTCGAGTTTTGTTTTTTTTTTAAAGCCCCTCGGCTTATACTCGAGTATATACGGCTTATACTCGAGTTTTTTTTCTTTCTTTTTTTCACATTTTACCGGACGGAAGCCCTGCCGGTGCAGTGAGAGGGCGGGGCGGGGGAGCCGCCAGCCTTCTCAGCTGAGGGAGGGAGGGTTTCCCCAACCGGTAGGTGCCTCATTTCCCACCCTCGGCTTATACTCGAGTCCCCAGTTTACCCCAGTTTTTGGGGTAAAATTGGGGACCTCGGCTTATACTCGGATCGGCTTATATTCGAGTATATACGGTAAGTATTTCTATAAGCTACCATGAGCTGTTAAGTAGATAGAATACAAAAAAATTGTATCTACAAGCTATTGTGATAGATACTGTTGTCTTTCTTTCTAGATTCCTTTATTTCTTGTTAAGTTTCAATTCTGTGAAGCAACAAACTCAAAGGTGGATATGGAGATTTTCACAAGTTTAGCCCTTAAATCTTTATTACAAGTAACTCCAGAAATTTTAGAAGATGAAAATGAATGTCTCAGAATAACTAATGAAAGTAAGAATATAAATTTTGGAACCAATTCCCATATTTCGCATTGCCCATTATCATTTTATTTCTGTTCCTTTTATTAATGCAGTTAAACATTAAGCATATTCCCTAGGAAAAGGACATTACAGTTTTGTGTTAACATCTTTTCCAGAACTTAACATGACAATTATACCGGAGATGATAAAGAGTTCAAAACATTACTCTACTCAAGAAGTTTATTCTAGTCAGAACAAAGATCTACCAGAATTCAACAATCCAAGTAGGTACATTTGCACTAGTGTTACTGGACATCTGGCAAAAGGAGGACATATTTACTTTTTTGTCCTTGTGTTCTTCATACAGAAGGCATAGCCTTAAAGTCAATTGGCTTCTTGATTATCTCTTTTTGAACAGCTATTTTTTGCAGAACATCACATTTCTAATAACTGCTCCTGTAATCACAAGTTAACAATCTTCACTCTGTGACCCTAGTTACTT
This sequence comes from Ahaetulla prasina, assembly GCF_028640845.1. Lineage (NCBI taxonomy): Eukaryota > Metazoa > Chordata > Lepidosauria > Squamata > Colubridae > Ahaetulla > Ahaetulla prasina. The sequence goes on from NC_080540.1 coordinate 210,493,153, forward strand.
AGTGCCTTCTGTCTGCTTACACTGCTACCTGAAATTGTCAACACCTTAATCCAGGGCTGTCAAACTTGTGGCCCGCAGGCCAGATGTGTCACGCACTGGTCATGCCCACACCTGGTTTAGTGAAGAGGGGGAAGTTGTGATACATCACGTGACACTGCTGTAATGATGCAAGTTTCACACCCCTGCCTTAATCAGTTACATGTTGAAGGCTTTTGCCTCCTAAACTTCTCTAGCACATTCCTGCAATTGAAAATTGATATTTCTAATGCTGGAAACAAGGATTTTATACACATGTACTAAGTACTTTTTTTTGCAATTTTTCACTGCAATTTTTCACTATGTTTTAAGTTTAAACTATGTGTTCTCCTTCCTCTCCCTTATCCTCTTTTCGTATTATCTATGCCCTCCTTTGCCTGTTCAGCTATTTGGTAACCTTATCCGAACTAGAATTTTGATACTTTGGATAATGTTAAATTTCAGAAAGATCTCTTGATTTTATTTCATTAGCAAGTGCTAATTGTCTGTAGGATATTGGTCAAAAATTGTGTGCCTTACAAGATTAAGTACAGTATCAAGCTTTACTTTGGAGGAAATTGTTTATTAGATTGTAAAAGAGATGGGGAAATCCTGTAGTTTTATTACTATCATTAAAACCTCGTTAAACTGCAAATTACTTCCATGTGTTTTTCAGATTATTGTATTCTTAATATTGAGAAATACTGAAACCATTGTATCTTAAAATCTTTTTTCTTTTTCTGAAATTGCCAGTAAGTTACAATGGAGAACTTGAGGTGCCATTAACTCCTCCATGTAGGAAAGAAAATAGGTACATGAATTCATTGTATGCCCACTTAAAACCAGAACCTGTTTCTCCCATTAATAAAAGGTAAAGGTGTTTTTGTCTTTACTGTGTTTTATGTGCTCATTGAGGAGGGGAATGAGACTTCAATCAGTGGTGGGATTCAAATTTTTTTACTACGGTATTATGGGCATGGCTTGGTGGGGGTGGCATGGCTTGTGGGCATGGCTTGGTGGGGGTGGCAGGGGAAGAATACTGTAAAATCTCCATTCCCACCTCACTCCAGGGGAAAGGTTACTGTAAAATCACCATTTCCTCCCGATCAGCTGGGACTCGGGAGGCAGAGAATAGGTGGTGGCAGGGACAGCCAGAGGTGGTATTTGCCGGTTCTCCAAACTACTCAAAATTTCTGCTACCAGTTCTCCAGAACTAGTCAGAACCTGCTGAATACCACCTCTGCTTTCAATGCTGCTTTCCCTATTGGATTTTTGTTTTAGTCCTCCTTAGGGGAGGATTATTTAATTGTAATTTGATGTGTGTGTGTGTGTGTGTGTGTGTGTGTGTGTGTGTGTGTGTGTGTGTGTGTTAAGTGTGGTTTTGTATTTATATTTTTATGGTCACTTTTTCAAGCTGGATTATTTTTCAATTATATTGAATTTATTTACTAAGATTATATGGCACCTATATGTCGTGCTCCGTTCCGCCTGTTTTTCCCTATGCTCATAGCACTGTGACATAAGCTGAGCTGAGACAGTGTAGATGACCAAAGTCACTCTGTGAGCTTCTTTAGCTGAAGCTAGAGCAGAACTGTATCCCCTAGGTGTCAGTCTAACACTTTAACCACTATACCATATGAGCTTTTTATAAAGATTACAAGTGTTTTTTTTTAAAAAAAGAAAAATATTTAGGAAAGTAAATATATTAGTTTGAGAAATCCATAAAGCTTCTATTAAAAATTCAGCTGAAACAGTTCTGATTGATTTATTAAATGTTACTAGAGTTCAGCAACCTCTGAAGAAATACACAGTCACTTTTGTTTTTTAAACGCAAATATTTGCTGATATTTTCTTTAAGAAATGACCATGATTGGTCTGGAGGAACAAAATATTTTCAACAGGTTATTCTGCCTAAGGGATTAACTGCTGATTATGTAATTGACTGGTGAACTGCATTTTGATTTAGTGAGTCAAAAAGATAGCAGCTTAATTTTTCTCACACATATAATTTTCATATTATGCATTCCAGCAAAATAACCAAATATTTCTAGTATGCTAATATGCTAATAGATTTTTTTTGCTTTCAACTATGTTAATTAATTGTTAGAGATATTTAAGCTGCATGAGGGAAATGAAAGTTTCTGTGTGGTGTAAAACAATAGTTCTTCCTAGTTATGTTTGCTAAAAATGAAAAATTGGTGTAGAAAAGAGACAGCTGTATTTGTTAACTTACATCTATTTGTGTGTTGGTCTATATGAAAACAGGATACAAAATCTAATGTTTTTCCTGTTCTTTTTCCCCTTAGTGATTTCATTACAGAATCTACTTCAAACTATTTGGAAGGACTTATGTGGCAGTCAGAGAAATACCAGAATGCTATGTCTTCACTTTTCCTAATAGGTAATTAAGTACAATTTTTGAATTTAGATTTAATAAAGGTTCACATACTTTCCCCACACACATAAATATGTGTCTTTGGATTACTTTCCTCAATAAATAAATGATCAAGTATAATGTTTTTGACTCATTTGTTTAACTGGCTCTTTTCATCTAGTCTTAGCACTTGTGTTGAGAACTGATAATATTTTAGGTTATATTTATGCAGAAATATTGAAAGTTCAAATGGGTTCATAAATTTTTAAGTACTATTGTTGACAGTATTGAGCTAGATTGACTAATATGAGTATGAAACAAATTTCTGTTTTCCTAAGTAAGCTTATTAGATAATACTTTAGGTAAGTATAACAAACTGAAAATCTGCCTCTTGTCTGTTAAATATGTCTTTCTTTCTATTAAAATGTATTTTAATAAGAAAGTTGTTTATGTAATCAGTGTAATCAATAGAGCTGTGCCTACTTAGAAAATTATTTACAAGAATATGTAGGAAAATGAGATCAGTATATCTTTAAAGCATCCACATCTTTTTTTCACACTTTTTCCTGATTTCAAAACAGACGTGGCTCATGTAAGATTACTCCTTTAATGATCAATTCCTTAAAGCAGCCTATTTTCAAAATTACAAGGAGTCTCCAAAACATACGTATAGCTGCTTTAAAGCAATGTTGCATTTGTGTACTTGTGCTCCTGCACATTTCAAAAGATTTCTTTCAAATAATTTTCCAAGTATATCCAGTTGCCTTACTGATATTTAAGTAAGACTTGCTTCTTAAAGCTGTGGACTTAACGTTTGCATCTTGCAATGTACCCATGATTGATCTCATTCAAATTTACTTTTGAGTAATATGGTTGTGATTTCTCAAAAGGAAGGGTTTGCATTCATACTTTTCAGTCCCACAAGGCTAACCAGCAGGATATACATTAGTTGACAATTAAATATGCATAGATAGAAATGTATGATAACTTTTCAGAGACAAATTTGAACAAATGATTGAAGCAGTCTATTTTTCACAAAAAGCAAGTATTATAATAAATGGAGAAATTACAAGAACATTTGAAATAAGGAAAGGAGTTCGCCAGGGATGCCCATTGTCACCTCTGCTTTTTATTTTGACATTATTGATGAAAATTAGAGCAAATCCAGAGATTAAAGGAACCAAAATCAGAAAGGAAGAATATAAATTAAAGGCATTTGCAGACGACCTAGTATTTTTTATGGAGGACCCAAGGGAGACAGGACCTATCTTAATACGGGAGTAAGAAAGATATGGAGAAGTATCAGGCCTCAAAATTAATAAGGCAAAAACAAAAATGATAGTGAAAAATGTAGCATTACAACAGGAAAGAGAACTGGAGGAAGAATTGGGACTACAGAGTACAAGGAAAATTAAATATCTAGGAATTTGGCTGACAGCGAGGTGTTCTTCGATTAAGGAAGACAATTATGTAAAATTAATACAACAAATAAAATTAGATTTGGAAAGATGGGATGCATTGCACCTATCTATACTAGATCAAATTGCAACTATTAAAATGAATGTTTTGCCAAAACTGCTCTATCTTTTTCAAACCATACCTATTAAATTGGATAAGAAATTTTTTATGGAGTTGAACCAAATTACAACAAAATTTATATGGGCAGGTAAGAAAGCAAGAATAAAATTAACAGATCTTCAGGATAGTAGAAGCAGAGGTGACCTAGGGCTTCCAACTGGCGACTTTATTAGAAAGCAGCAATCTTAGTTTGGGTTAAGGAATAGATTAATTTGAGAAATAGAAGTTTACTTATACTGGAAGGACATGATTTACAAAAAGGATGGCATGCCTTCCTATAGGACAAAGAGAATAAATTTCATTTAAATTTTTTTCAACATAAAGTACGAGAAGCTTTAATCCAAATATGGCAAGAAATCAAGAAAAAACATTATATGAAAATCCCTAGATGGATTTCCACAATGTAGGAGATGATCCACCCCAACACTCTGGATATAAGTAAAATGGCCAAATACAATGAAATTTTAGAAAGCCAAGTGAATCTAAAAAATAGGCAGGAATTGGAAGAACAGGGAATAAATATAGATTGGTGGCCTTATTTGCAACTAAAATCATGGTATATAAAAGATAAAGATGAGTATGGGATTGAAATGATACCACAACAATTGGACAAAATATTGATTGGCCGGGAAGTGGTACAACTGGATCGAAAACAGAAAAACGGAAAAGAAATGGACAAAAGTAGAAGTAGATTTAGTAAAAATATATAGAGTATAGGTGAATTGTAGTGTTATGTTATGTAAATAGTCACAGTCATGCACAAGAGGTGAATAAGAATTGTTTAATTGTTAAAATTTAATAAAATAAATTTAAAAAAGAGAAATGTATGATAACTGAAATGTAGGGATGATAAAAAACTGGTCTGTATCATTTTTTTTACAGTACCTCAGAATTCTGTTGCTGTATGTCAACAGTTTTCAATCACAGAACTGAAGACAAAGTTGTCTATACATGAAAATTCTATGATGACTGGAACCTTGGAAGATGAGTGGATTAATTTAAGAGAAAAACTGACTGTGCCATGTGTCTTAGAAGCACTGAGCATAAATGTAAATGATGAAGGAAGACTTGCTAATACAGATATTGAAGTTTTTTCCAAAATTACTAATTTCCAATTAGATAGTAAGTATTTTAAACTTTATTTCTGTTTTATTTTTTTAATGAAAATGAGGTATTTCATTTCCACTTGAATTTGTCTAAAAGATATTAGAAGATGTTGGATTAGCATGCTAGCTCCCAGCATTCTATTAATGCTATGGCACTCTGGGAAAGGTAGTGTGGCATGCAAGTACATCTCTAATGACATCATTATAGAAAATGTTGGCACTGGAAATATGCTGCTTGAGGCAATATTGTGCCTGCTCTACTGTCCTGGGAACTATAGCTAACTATATTTATGACAGAAACCTCTCTGTCAGGATGATCCCTATTTTTTAACTACTACTCCCTTCTTTTATTTGAATAAGTCTTATCCTTTTCATTTTCATTCTTTCTGTGTTCAAGTTATCTTGTGATAACTTGAAATTGAACTGGATAGTACCTAAACTCAATTTGAGAAGTTCTTGTCTACAGACTGTCAAATGTATTTACCACACGTGCTTGGAACATGTTTTTCTATTCTCATTTCCAGTATAGTGTATTTTTGCATGGGCAGATAGTACCATTTTGTGTTTTTCTTAATAATTTTTATTAGAATTTTTCAAATACAATTAAAGTATAAAAATTAAAGAAATGAGAAGAACTGAAAAAAAGAAAGAAAACAAACTATGACTTCCACCCTTCTTTTCATTGAGTAATTGCCATCCTCATTTTTCCCCTTCATCGTTAACACTTTTTAATCTCCAAATCCATACATCATCAATTGAATCTTTTCTCTTTCAATAAAAAGTCCATATAAGGCTTCCAGTCTTTTAAATAAGTCCTTATTCTTTTTCCCAGACCACAGACAGTACTGCTTTCTGGAACACAAAAGGGATTGTTAGTCCTTTTTTCATTTTATTTTTCATTATGTATTAAATCATCGATTCACCTTATAAACATAACCCAGTATCTCAAGGTAACATACAGCGTGCAGCCCTGGTTTTATTCTGTGTACTTCCAATGGAGGCTTTGATCTGTAGATCAAGGAGAAAGCTAATGTTCAGTTATTGTTCTTCAGTAAAGGCATTGGTAAATACAGATCCATCCAAGATTGCAAATGGCAATCACATGATTGTGGGGCACTTGGCAACCAGTCATAAGTGCAAAAGGGTTGCCAAGCATCCAGATCGCAATCACATGATTGCAGGATGGTGGTAGCGCAACATTTTGTTATGGCCAGAAGAGCTTTACAGGCCAGAAGCACCTTTCTGAGGCCATCCATAACTTCAAATGATTGTTGAATGAGGATCACTTGTACCAAAGTCTGTTAGGAATGGAGATGAATTCCCTTCATTCTTATTTTGCTGACAAAGACTTTTGCCGCATAAAAAGAGTATCTGTTATCAGATTAATGAGATGTAATTAATGAGATGTAATCCAATAACACAGTTTTTGATGGTATGGAAACATAGAATTTCCTATTTCTAATCCCCCATAGTTATAATATTCATAGACATAAAAGGAGATATTGTATCAAGCCTTAATAACACCATCCAAATTTGTTGGGTTACAAATAGGGTACTGATTGGGAATGGACATAGCTCAATGCATCTGGTGGGAATCAGATTGCTGAAAGCTACTGTGATAATAAAGATGAATAAATCCTTTGAAAAGCTATATTACTTGTGTTTGTGGTTTTACTAAAATATTTTAAATTGTTGACCTTTTAGAAAGCCCTTAAAACATGGTTCTGTCAATTAGCTTGAGGATCCCATGATACAATGGAGCCTGCTAGATGACTGATTGACAGTTAATGTAATTCTCTCTTTGTATGTTTTACTACCATTCTGCTTTTTTTTACTGTAAATTTCGTGTTCTAATGGTTTTATATATTTTTTGTGTGCATTTTAATTGTTTATTATTATCTAAATCATCCAGAGTCACCATGTGAGATGGGCACCTATACAAATGTGTTTAAATAATAAAATTATGTTTTCTTAATTACACATTGCTTTGCAGGTTTAGTACTCATTTAGTGACTACCTTGTTTAGCAACAATTTGCAGTTACAATAATTATGAAAAAGTAACTTTACAACCAATGCTTGCATTTACAAGCTTCACAGATCTGTAAGGTGAAGGAAAACTGAAGTAAGACCACAAACACTGTTGCGGTTTCATTCGCAAACTGCTTCAGTTAACCACCAAATTGCTGCTCCCAATTGTCCCTAATTTCAATGGATAAGAGTGATTGTTTGGGTTGATTGTGATATCCCATAATAATTCAGAATATGTTTTTGACTAAGCTGTGTTCAATTGAAAAATAAATACATAGATAGACAATGGACAAATATTTGTTTCCTTTTCAGAATGGCTTGATGACAAAAGTTCCTTCTGTGACAGCAACATGAAGATTTTTAGTATCCCTCACTGTATTGCGACCAAGGATTCTTGTTCTCCTAAAAAAAATGAGACATTTTCTTCACTATCTCTGACACCTACTTCACCACAGTATAGTATCTCTATAGCAGACAACAATGTATCTACTGAAAATTATATCAAACAAACCAAATTACAAAATGAAATTGAAAAGCCAGTGCAGATTGAAAACCATGAAGTAGGAAAAAACAATCAACTAGTCAGTTGCAAGAAAGTCTCTGTCTCAGAAAATAGTAGATTAAGAAATAAAAAGTCAGTTCTACCTGAACAGCCTAGAAAATGTAAAGATGACTTTGATCTTTTGAGTAATTTTATCATGCTGAGATCTAAACAGGTGATCAGCCAAAGAAAAGAAGGGAATAGTGTGGATAATCAAGAAGAAGGTAGTTTTATTACTTTTCTTTAGATTTTAAATCTTTTTTGTGGGCTGTTTGTAAGCACACCATAGTTTAGCATCAAATGTTCTTTTCTGATAAAACATTACAACTATAATAAGAAACACCCATGTAAACCATTGAGATCAGAAAGGATCAGATAGGAATATGGGAATATTTCGAGTACATGATAAACCTACTTAATAAGATATTCCCTTATCATAGGGAACATTTTGATCTATATGGGGAAAAGAAAATTAAATATTTCCAATAGTGCATCTCTCTAGAACAAACAGTAAGTCTTAAGAGCATTTAGTTATTAGAGTATATTGTACGTGATTTATGCACACACACATTTTACTCTGTGTCCCCATTTTGGGAAGCTACACGCAGTTCCCATCAAATAGTCAGTTGGTGGGGAGAATATCTACAGCACTAAGCAAAAAGTAGGGGTCAAATTAAAATCTGAACAACTAGCTGATATGCAGTCAAGTGCTTTCTGGGTTGAGCTATAATATTACAATGGTTCTAATTTTTACTTTAAAATCAACATAGTTTAAATGTACAGGGAAATGAACCTTGGTTTAAATAAGTTTGTAAAAATTGTACTTGCTGATAGAAGTACACCGGGAGAGATCAATCAACATATGCTGACACAATGAAGGCATACAGATATAATTTGTATTTTCTGTAGCTAAAGGATGTCAGATTAGATTGATGTGTATATGTGTGTGTGTGAATCAATAGCTCCCTGTATTACTACCACCACAACAATTTGGATAATGTAGTCCCTCCCATTACTGCCCTTCCACACCCTTTGGATTTCCCCACTGTTGATTCTCTTCTCCTATTTTCAGAATGGAAAACAACTGGAATAAATCAGGCTCATTGTATTTAATTAGATCATACATACCTTATTGCCCCTAATGGTTAGCAAATTCTGCTCTCAGAAGCATCCAGTCCCATTTTGTTAAATAATTGTGCTAGTTAATGTGTGATTCAATTGGAGTGCAAGTTAACTAAAAAGTATCTCAATATATTTAATTAAAAAGAATTTTCACTGGATGAATAATGAGTTTGTTGTATAGAACCAGCACAGATGATAAAAATGATGAATGTCATAGATACAACAATTGCCATTGAAATATTGAACTATTTATGTTCACATACATCAGACCCTCAAAGCTTAGACTTTAATTATATTTCATGAGTAATTTAAATACTTATTTACTAATGAGGAGCATCAGTTACTATGTTAGATTTTCATTGTTTATGAATATATTTTTGCACATAGTACAACATTGTAGGAAGTAATAAGTCCTGTAGTAGAGCACTACATCTTTTCTTAGTCTTATGTTACCATCTAGTGATCTCACACTAAAACTGCAACTCTATGTTACATTTTTTAAATTATTTATTTATTCGTCAAGCATGTATAAGATAACAGATATAAGTATAAAAATGATTATGAATACAGGAAATAGATATGAATAAATGGGGACAGTAGGACAGGGACAGTAGGCACGTTGGTGCGCTTATGCACGCCCCTTACAGATCTCTTAGGATGAGGTGATGTCAACAGTAGACAGTCTAATTCTTAGATATTTTAGAATTTCTCTGTAGGAAACTTCCCTATTATTTCTTTTATAGAAAGCAAGAAGCACAATAGGAACCTACAGCCACTTATATGTGCCACACAGATATAGCTTTTCAGGTCTCCCATTAGATAAGAAGCTATCCTTTTGGTGCAGGATGCATTCAGTTCCCAAGTCTTGGGTCACTTCTACTTCTTCCTCCCCAAAACTACTATTGATCTTGATTTTTACAGTTAGAAAATGGGAATATTGCTAAATACAAATTGAATCATAAGGAAATAAACATGAGAAATATTAACAGTATTTAATTAAGTACAGCTGAAAACTTTAGTACTGTCCTGATCTCATTCACGAATCCATTTATTTTTTGAATAAACATGCCACTCAGGGTGGGTCTTGATCCAAAAAAAGGGCTTGATTCAGAAAGAAATTAGATTGCTTTAACTTATTTTATTAACCTGTTTTTGTATTTCCTAAGTATTTGATGCCGAGAACGAACAACCTTCAATTGAAAGCCACAAAAGTCCTAGGGTTCCTGGCATGACAGCTCCTATGGAAAACCAATCAAAAGACAATAATACATTAGCTTTCCTCAAAATTAAAACATCAGGTACTAAATATTTTAAAGCACCATTATAAAGTTTCTTTTATAACAGGAGCTCTGGATTTCAAATTCTTCTGTAATGATCTCAAAACTTCCCCAGTTAAAGAATGAACAATTATATGTATGTAGAATTCTGTTCAGAAAAAATGGTCAGATGAATGCACATTTATGAGGGAACTGATTATACCAAAGAAGAAGAAACAGAAAACATCATAATCCCCACAGGAGGCCACTTATGTATCCTACTGAAAATGGAGTGCCTCACCAAAATAGCCAATTAGATTGGTACACATTGTATTACAATGACAAATGCTGCTTTTTATGTAGAGAAGCACATTTTAAAAGTACTATATTTTTAAAATGATGTTTTCACCTCTGTCTGCTATCTAAGAATTAACTCTTGATGGGCCACTAATTCCTATGGATCTTCATTTTTAAACAGGTTAAGAGTTGTTAGGCTTCCAAACACAGAATTGCCCTCTATGTGCCGTTAAAAAAAATAAAAAAAAATAACAATTATTATTATTGTTATTGTTATTGTTATTTAATTTGTATACCGCCCTTCTCCCGAAGGACTCAGGGCGGTGAACAACCAAATAAAATACAAGAAACAAAACACATACAATATTAAAAACAACCCTTAAAAAACTTATTCAATTGGCCAAGAATTTAAAATAAAATTACACCCTATAAAATTACAGGAATTTAAAAACCCATTTAAATCAAATTTAAAAAATTTTCTTTTTTAAAAAATGAAGCCAGTCCAGCCATACGAAATAAATAGGTTTTAAGTTTGCGGCGAAAGGTCCTAAGGTCGGGCAGTTGTCGAAGTCCGGGGGGAAGCTCGTTCCACAGGGTAGGGGCCTCCACAGAGAAGGCCCTCCCCCTGGGGGCCGCCAGTCGACATTGTTTGGCTGACGGCACCCTAAGGAGTCCCTCTCTGTGGGAACGCACCGGTCGCTGGGAGATAGAAGACGGCAGTAGACAGTCCCGTAGGTATCCCGGTCCTAAGCCATGGAGCGCTTTGAAGGTAATAACCAATACCTTGAAGCGCACCCGGAAGACAACAGGTAGCCAGTGCAGTCTGCGCAGGATAGGTGTTACATGGGAGCTCCGAACTTCTCCCTCAATAACCCGCGCAGCCGCATTCTGGACTAGCTGGAGTCTCCGAGTGCTCTTCAAGGGGAGCCCCATGTAGAGAGCATTGCAATAGTCCAAGCGAGAAGTAACGAGAGCATGAGTGACCGTGCATAGGGCATCCTGGTCCAGGAAGGGACGCAACTGGCGGATCAGGCGAACCTGATAAAAAGCTCTCCTGGAGATGGTCGTCAAATGCTCTTCAAAAGACAACCGCCCATCCAGGAGCACGCCCAAGTTGCGCACCCTCTCCATCGGGGCCAATGACTCGCCCCCAACAAACAGCCGCATCTGCAGCTGACTGTACCGGGGTGCCGGCATCCACAGCCACTCCGTCTTGGAGGGATTAAGCTTGAGCCTGTTCCTCCCCATCCAGACCCGTACGGCTTCCAAACACCGGGACAGTACATCGATAGCTTCGCTGGGGTGGAAAAGTACAGCTGCGTGTCATCAGCATACAGTTGGTATCTCACCCCAAAACCACTGATGATCTCACCCAGCGGCTTCATATAGATGTTGAACAGGAGGGGTGAGAGAATCGATCCCTGTGGCACCCCACACATGAGGCACCTCGGAGTCGATCTCTGCCCCCCTGTCAACACCGTCTGCGTCCAGTCAGAGAGGTAGGAGGAGAACCACCGATAAACGGTGCCTCCCACTCCCAACCCCTCCAACCGGCGCAGCAGGATACCATGGTCAATGGTATCAAAAGCCGCTGAGAGGTCTAATAGGACCAGGGCATAACCCTTATCCCTGGCCCTCCAGAGATCATCCACCAACGCGACCAAAGCCGTCTCCGTACTGTATCCGGGCCGAAAGCCGGACTGGAACGGGTCTAGATAGAAAGTTTCATCCAGGTACTGGGGTAGCTGACATGCCACCACACTCTCTACAACCTTCGCCGTGAAGCGAAGATTGGAGACTGGATGATAATTTCCTAAAACAGCTGGGTCCAGGGAAGGCTTCTTGAGGAGAGGTCTCACCACGCCTCTTTCAAGGCAGCGGGAAAGACCCCCTCCCACAAAGAAGCATTTGTAATCCCCCGGAGCCAACCTCGTGTCACCTCCTGCGTGGCCAGCACCAACCAGGAGGGGCACGGGTCCAGTAAACATGTGGTGGCATTCAACCTACCCAGCAGCCTGTCCATGTCCTCGGGAGTCACAGGGTCAAAATTATCCCAAACAACCTCAACAAGACGGGTCTCGGAACTCTCGCCTGGATCTATCCAGTTTTGATCCAGTCCGTCCCGAAGCTGAACGATTTTATCGTATAGATAACCGTTAAACTCCTCGGCACGCCCTTGTAACGGGTCTTCCCGCCCCTCCTGTTGAAGGAGAGAGTGGGTCACCCGAAACAGGGCGGCCGGGCAGTTATCTGCCAACGCAATGAGGGAGGAAACGTAAGAATGCTTCGCATCCCTCAATGCCACTAGGTAGGTCCTGCTATAGGACCTAACTAGTGTCCGGTCAGCCTCAGAACGGCTGGATCTCCAGGCACTCTCTAGGCGTCTTCTCCGGCGTTTCATCTCCCTCAGCTCCTCGGAAAACCAAGGAGCTGGTTGAGACCGACGCCGGGTCAGAGGCCGCAAAGGCACAACACGGTCCAAAGCTCCAGCCACGGCCCGTTCCCAGGCCGGTGACTAGTTCTTCAGTCGTGTCGCGGGCCAGATTCTCGGGAAACGGCCCAAGCTCCGTCAGGAACCTCTCTGGGTCCATCAGGTGCCTGGGACGGAACCAACGCATTGGTTCCGTCTCCCTGCGGTGGTGGGTAGCGGTCAGAAAGTCCAGACGAAGGAGAAAATGATCTGACCATGACAAAGGTTCAGCAACTAAATCATTTAAAATCAGATCATTCAACCACTGGCCAGAGATAAAAATCAGATCTAGGGTGCCTCCCCCGACGTGGGTAGAGCCGTCAACTAATTGAATCAGGTCCATGGCCATCATGGAAGCCATGAACTCCTGAGCCGCCAAGGATGCAGCGCCAGTTGATGGCACATTGAAATCCCCCATGACCAACAGTCTAGGGGTTTCAATTGCCAACCCGGCCAGCAACTCCAACAGCTTGGGCAGGGCTGTCGTCACGCAGCAAGGAGCCAGGTACGTGATCAGCAAGCCCACCTGAGTCCTACGACCCCACTTCACGTAGAGGGACTCACACCCAGCTATCTGAGGCACAGTGGTCTCCCTCGGCTCAAGACTCTCCTTAATAATAACCGCCACCCCGCCACCCCTACCCTGGGCCCTCGGCTGATGGAATGCTCGGAAACCTGGTGGGCACATCTCCACTAGGGGAACCCCCCCTTCGGTGCCCAACCAGGTCTCCATAATGCCCATAACGTCCGTGGACCCCTCCTGAATTAGATCTGTAATCAGGGGGGCTTTGTTAACCACGGACCTTGCATTACATAGCATCAGCCGAAGGCCCAAGTCCCAAGTACTCTGGCCACTCGGGGAACGGGAAAATCCTGGGGGGCCGGAGCACACAATCGCTCTTAAATAGCGAGGGTGTACCCCCAAAACCTGATGTGGCCCCCCCATTCCGTCATATCTGCCTCCCGCTTACCGTATTGATAACCTGACCCTGATAAACTGGAATGAGACCCTCCCCCGCCACCTTCAGACCTATTAAATTACCGCCGCGAACACTTGTTGGACTTGGCACCCTCCCCGACGGGTTTCCCCACCCACCCATCCTCCCCCCAACCCAGACCCGTCAATATCTCTCCCCCCCTTAAAATTCCCATTAAAACTCCCCTTAAAAAAACGATTAAAACAGTTTGTTAAAAATCCCCTAAGCCTCCTAGATTTAGCATGCCAATTCTCGGGATTCCAAAACCCGTCCTCAAGATGGGCCCTTGATAGTGTGGAGGGCCAGACCTGCGAGAGAGGGGAATCTCACAGGGCAAGAAGGTCCGCAGTTGAAAATCTCTGCATAACAAAAAGTACGGTTAGCAGTCCGTCCAAGCCGGTCAAGATGTCACTACAGCAGAACGAGGCTCCCCGGGTGGCAAAATAGACCATGGACTTCCAGGACTCCATGGGGCCGTTACTCTACCACCAAACCCAAACAGCCACCACTCGCCCCAGGTCCAGGTCCAGATGAAACCAGCCATTCTTCTCCGAGCCAGTCTAATCAGCCTTGATGTTAAAAGTCGATACGGACCATGATGGTAAAAGTCAATATGGGCCAGTGACTCCACACCAGGCCATCAAAGAAACCAGAGGTCGGGGGTCCTGGCCAAAGTCCAGCCACGGAAAGGCCAACGTCGCAGCCCTCGCCGCCGGCAAAATCCATCGCCAACGACGCCGACATCGACGCCGATACCCCCCCGAAAGCGGGGCCAGGGAGAGGGCCCAAACCTGCCTCGAGTCCACGCTTCGGCAGATTCCACCCTCAGGTTGCCTCCTCCAATAGAGGAAAATGGCCTGTAAAACAGGATACATGGCATATTAGATCTTCTATGCAGAGAAAGATAGAAAATCTTTATCTTTCTATGCATTGCTCTGAATTTGAAAAAATAGTTATGTACTATCTGTTGGCTCCTCTTTAAGCATATGTTTTCCTGGAATTGCACCACACTTACGGAAAGCAGCAGCACAAGCTTCTGCAAAGACAGAGCAGCACAAGCTTCTGCTGACAAGTGTTATGTGACTGTCCAAGACCCTGCCAAATCATCTTTTCCCATTCAAATCTGGATTGCTGCTAGCCTAATACATGGGACTAATATGTCTGTGGTTGAGAAATAAAGGACTCCGAAAGGAAGATAAAGCAGAAGTAAATATCCTGTTGTACATTTGTCCTAAAGAAAACATGAATTTTTCAAATCATCATCACAATGCCCTTTAGTGTTAATAAAAACCATGTGGTTATCAGCAAACTTCAATTTCTAAATCATCAGTCATAAAACATAGTGATTTATTTCAATTTTGTTTTGCAGGACTTTAAAAGCTTTTTGTTAAATCTTTGCTTTGTTTTAACCAGAGTGTCAATCTCAAGCATATCGTATCCTGGAAGCTGCAGCGGTTCCAGTTTTGAAAGACCTTATAAAGCTTGACATGCAGAATTGGAGGTTTGCCACACTTAATTCTGATAACACCAGATTTTTTTTGAAACAACAAGAGAAAGTGATCAGTGACACATTGAAACAAGGTGAGACTGCTGCATTTTTCTAATACTATATATAGTTTATATTCTATATAGTAGAAAGGTACAGTTCCATTTTTATTCATTTCTTTTTCCCTAATGCCATCTTGAATAAAAATCATTTATCAAGATATTGGGGACTGAATCAGGAATCTTCTTCAGCCATGCTTTGTTTGATTGATTGATTGATTTTATATAGCCAGCCTGTCAAAAAGAATTCAGAGTGGCATACAATTAAGCTGGTGTTCCTCAACCATGACACTTTAAGATAGGTGGACTTCAACTCCTAGAATTCCCCAGGCAGCATGATTAGCTGGGGAATTCTAGGAGTTGAAATCCACATGCCTTAAAGTTAGCCGAGATTGAGAAACACTGAATTAAATGCATACGCAAACACACAATATAAAGCATGCAATACATTCTGCTAAATCTAATCAGCAATCAAAATAATAAAGCAAGCAGAGTCAGGGTCATCTGGACTTCAAGAGTAGGGGAGGGGGAGACAATGATATTCTATAGGACAGGTGCAGCAACAAGGAAGGTATCTCGTCTGCAACCCATGAAATAACATTGTTTAAGAGACAGAAGTGGGATTAAAACTGCTGCGTAAATTGCAGATAGCCCCACGAATGATCAGGCCCTTTGCCAAGAATTTTAGATATTATAAGCAGCACCCTGAATTATACCTAGAAGCTTCTGGCATCCAGTGCAGCTCATGAAATAACTGTACTACATTGCCATGCTGAGATGTGTTAGTCACTACCTAATGCATCGACTTTATAAGATGGATCTGAACAAAGATGGGATAGAACTGCACCAGGACCCTCTGAGCCACAGCTGCCACCTGTTTTTCAACCAAACATCTAGTTCAAAATATGTTGCAAAAGAAGCAGAAAAAAAACATGTAAAAATATTAATTAATGGTGTGTGTAGGTCTAGAATGGAAAATGCCATATTATTTAAAAATATTGGGTGAACCATCATTTTAATTCTACTTCCAAATAATTATGAAAAATAATGCTTTTGAAATGTTAAAAGGTATTAATATAAAAGCAGTCTTAACTCTTTTGCCACTTGACAGTAAGTAGCCATGGCACAAGCATCTCCTAGCAATGCTTTTTTCTCATGTTCCCACTATATACTTTCATCTTGACACCAACCTTAAGTCATCTGTAGCTATACCAGCATTACAGGCATATTCCACACTTATTCCAACACCATATAGTAATTCCCTCCAGTATGGGTAAAATAAGTGAGGCTTGGCCACCCTTTATCTTGAAACAAAATTACCGGACCACAGTGATTCGAAACAGGAACAGTAAATGTGGGATAAACATCAACAATGGAGAGAAAAAGTTTCAAGTCAGTATAGCTTTATTCTACTTATGCAAGAGGGGTGATAGCACTTCAATTCTATAGCAAAAAAACCCCAGTCCTAGATTGTATATTTAAGATATGAAAGAGGACATCTGACGCTAAGATGTCAAATTGCTCCATATGTCAAATTGTCCAATTTAGTGCTCAAAATTGTTCCATTAAGTGCTAAATGTCAAAGTGATCCAATTTAATAACAGGATTTTTGTGCCCTTTGTACCCACCAAACTAAATATAAGAAATAATTATTGTGTTTACTAAATAGTTTTTGTAGTTCTGGAAGAATAATGTCTAATATTATTTTCTCCTTTTTTACAGGTAGCAAAGATGCAAAATTTATTTTGGTATTCAGACATGCTGCTATTCTTCATTTGCTGGTTACAGTTCGTGATCTTTTATTAAACTGTAACCTGAAAACTGCATTAGGTAATTTTTATAAAGAGATGTAATCCTATGTTAGTTTATTGAAATATAGCATTCTATGTCTACCATAGATTGAAAGATGGAAAATCCATTTATATTTTCTACAAATTTTATTTGTCAGGCTACATGTAGTGAAATTTCTTTAATTTTTAAAATAAAAATAGCAATGGAAAAAAATAATGTTTTAAAAAGTAATGTTTTACTTTGAATGAGCAGGCCTTGGGCATAAAACTTGGTTTAGTGTTCAGTTTTAAAATGCGTTAAGAAGGGAAGACATGAGGAAGAAAAATAGGATTTGAAACTGACTTATGTGAAATATGCAGAACGTGATAAATAATGTTTATTTGAACAGAATATCTGTCCAAGGCAAAAGACAATTATAAAGATTTCCAAGACTATGACCTGGATATTATTTGGAAACAGCTGAAAATTGTGGAATTTGTTGTGCAGGAGCACAAAGTCAGTCCCAAAGTGACAGAATTACAGCATCAAATTTCTAAGTGGGTACAGAATAATGCAAATGATCAGAATAAGGTAAATAACACAGAAAACTTGGTATTTGTGGGTTATTGTGGAGAAAATAGTCAAACTACAGTTGCAGTGATCCCTGGGAGAAAGAAACATTTCAGTCAAGTTTTAAGCTTTTGTTCAGTACAGAGATAGTGTTAGTCATACTTCTAGTTTATATCTGAAAGACCAGGACAGGGGTTTCTGAAACCTTGCTCAACTTTTGAGTAGCTTTCAATACAATCTCTCATGGATTTCTTGGGTTAGGGCACTGTTTTGCAGTAGTTCCCATTATTTCTGAAGGAACAGCTCCAGTTCATGGTGATATGTGGGGGAAAGACCAAGCACTTGAGCCCCTCTGTTGTGAGCTTAATAGCCTGCCTGCTCCTATTCAACACCTACATGAAACGGTTTCTTCAATATGTTGTTGAGACCGAATTCAACATATATGATGCTGCCAAAATGCTATCCAGATACTAGAAGATAGCCTGAATGGAGAGTAACAGGTTGAAACTCAATTACAGAGTGGCTTTAGGTCTGAAGGCCTATCAATTCCAGTTAGATTCCACTTTAATTCTGAATGAGGTTATACTCCTGATAACCGGTTTGCAATCTGAGGATCTTTTGCCCTCACAGTACCTGCTGGAGAAGGTGACAGCTATGTTGAAGAGGGCTTTTGCACCAATTGCAACTTTTCCTGGAATAGGAAGGGTAGTCACTGATAGTTATGCTTTAGACAACTGTAATGTGCTATATATGGGACTGTCTTTGAAGAGCATCTGGAAACTATAGCAGGTCCAGAAAGCAGTAATTCAAATAGTTATGGGTGCATGCATCCCAGGTACCCACGTAATACTTCTGTTTCAAGAACTGAGTAGTTGCCAGTTGGTTTAAAAGTGCAATTCAAGGTACTAGTTTCAGTTTAAATCCTTCATGGTTCAGGACCTGGTTATCTATGGGATCTGGTTGGGTGGGCTCTCAATGTGTTCTCTTAATGTGGTTTTCTTGAGTTAGTACTGATCAGAGACACAAGATTTAGATATAACCATCACCACCCCCAAATTAGAGCTCTTTTCAGGGGTGGTATTCACTTAGCTTCACTACCGGTTTGCAAATGTGAGCGCACGCATGCACAGATTGTCAAAAACAGGACGTGATGACGTCCGGGTGGGTGGGCAGAGCCTCATGCAGCTGCTGCTACCAGTTTGCCCGATCCAGGTAGAACCGGCTGAATACCACCACTGGCTGTTTTATTATACAAAAATACAGTGTTGTAATTATCCTACTTTCTACTTTTAATCTTAATTTTAACACTATAGATTTATGTCTATTTTTATTGGCTAGGAATTTCTTATCATTATAAGTTTTGTCTCTACTTCTTAGAATTACTACCATCTTATTCAATCAATTAATGTGTATTATCTATAGCTCTGTATCCTGGTTGTAGATTTTCTTACATCTACCATTTCCTATCTTGATATTTTCCTAGCTAAACAGTATCCTATCTCTAGAGATTTTAATTTTCCAGGTCTTCATCTCTTCCCATCCACCGTCTGTTTCTCAACTTCAGCAAGTATTGTATGAGATATGTGGACTTCAGCTCCCACAATCCCTAGCCAATATAAAGTTGCTGAGGTTTAGAAATACTGCTGTAGACGGAGGAGAATCTTTTACTCATTCCAGGTGGTGATTTCATCAATGACACACCTTTATTTCAGATTGTCTATTTCAATCACAGAAACATATGTTTTAATTCAATTCTGCTAAATTCTAGTCCCCTTGACATTGCTCACCTCCCCTTCCTAGTGTTAAAAAATTGATGTAAACCTAAGTATTTCATCAAGCAAGGGGAATTGTCATTGTGTTTATCCATTCAGATATTAGATTAGTTTTTATTGTTTAACCCCAGATTTTACATGATTATACTCTATGGGTTTTTTTTATTAGTTTGGTTTGAATCTGTCTGTTTTAATCCAAATTCATACTGGATTTCTATATGCTATTCATAGTTGGCTAATCTGAGCAGTGTATAAGGATAAATAAATTCTTTTCAAAACCATGTCAGGTTCTGATTGGTGAACTGAATTAGGATCCAATGTGAGCAAGGAAGGAAAGGACAGATCTATAGTCATGAATGCTTCAGCTTCCCAAATGAAATGAAATGGATCCATTTAGCTGATCTTGACTAGAAGTTCCCTGGAAAGTGCAAAAGGTTATTATGACAACCTGCATGCTTTCAGATGAGAGAGAAAAAAATGCTTACTTATTATATTGCCAATAACCTGACGTAGGAATATCAGCTTTTCACAGAAAAAGTTCTCATTAGAACCAGAGAATAGGGGAAGCCTACATATAAAAAGAAGAATCTTTAGTTCAGTAAAAAAAACTAATGACATTGCATTGAATTTTTCCACATTAATATATTCCCATTTTTTTCTTTATTGTTGCTTCAGTCCTATAGTCATGGAAATACTCTACCAATGATTTGGGTTACTGTTAGAGCCCTTATATATCAAATGGAGATTATTAAATTGTTTAATTGTCTTTTAATACTGTATCAGGTAGTAATTGTGATTAGAAGAGTCTTTGCCAGATAATCTTGGATATGATCTTCTGAGGTTGTCAATTCCTTATGTTTTCTTGACATCTGAAGGACTTCTCAATACCCCAGAAATCCTTCAGTTACTAGAATCCAAGTAAGCAGTGAAACTCCAAGGCTGGAAAAGTTCATATTTTCATTTTCATTGTCACGTATCCTTCCTAGCCCCATGTAATCTTAACATTTTTCTTGCCTTATACATATGTCAATTTACTTTTTAAAATAGTTTTAATCATGCATTAAGGTCCCACTAAGATTCATCTTCCTTTTTACTGAGAAATAGCCAAAAATACAGAGTCCGTATACAGATGTGTACGGACTGGACCTTGATTTGTGCTCCAGCATTAGGCATATAAGGGTCCATAGTATTGTCAGGGACTTTACACAGTCTCTCCATGGCTGCTTTTCTTTGTTGCCTTCTGGGAGGAGGCTTCCTGTTATCTGAAAGCAAAACAACTAGATTCTGTAACAGCTTTGTTCCATATATAGTGTTAACCTTGTCAACTCTCAAGACTCTTTTTTTCCATTAAGTATTCAAAATGGATGTGAGTTTTGGTGTCATTTTTGTATAATGTAGCATTTTTGGTGGTGGTACTGTTATTATATTATTACTGTTATCCTTGGGGTAGTGACATTGTTCAGTGGGTGGTGTTCTTTCTTTTGAGAGCAAAGCATCGGATTTTCATTTTAATGTGTGCTGTTGTGAGACAATAAATTACAGTAAAGGCATATAGTAAGTCACTAGTGACATAGGCAGGACATGATTGTTGGAACTTGGAATGTGGGTACAGCGAAATTGTAATATATTCAATGGATTACTAACAGGAACTTTCACATGCAGGTATAATATTACTTTAATTGAAAGAAACTGCTGTGAGGCCTTAAACTATTTTGGAGGCACAGAACATTATGTGGTAATGACTATAGATGAATGCACAGCTATTGTTATGCAGGTAAAAAAATATTATTACGATACTGTTATCATGTATCCCTATAGTATAATTGCCTCACATTCATATCACAGGCACATACAGGTAGTCCTTCACTTACGACAGTTCGTTTAGTGACTGTTCGAAGTTACAACAGCACTGAAAAATGTGACGTATTTTTCACAGTTATGACTTCTGCAGCATCCCCATGATTATGTGATCAAAATTCAGATGGCAACTCGTTCATACTTACGACTGTTGTTGTGTCCCAAGGTCATGTGATCACCTTTTGCAACCTTCTGACCAGCAAAGTCAATGGGGAAATCAGCTTCACTTAACAGCTAGGTTACTAACTTATCAATTGCAGCGATTCACTTAGCAACTCTGGCAAGAAAGGTTGTAAAATGGGGGCAAAACTCACTTAACAAAAGTCTCGCTTAACAACAGGAATTTTGGGCTAAATTGTGGTTGTAAATAGAGGACTACCTGTATACATTTTTAATTATTTGATAATATATATACTAGAATTATTTTTACTTTTTTACAAAGAGAAACTGAATAATCTGTCTTGCATGCAACCTGTATTTTGAACTAAACCTTATTGAGCTATATCAGTGCTTCTCAGCCTTAGCATGGCTAGGGAATTGTGGGAGTTGAAGTCCAGACCTATTAAAGTTGATAAGATTGAGAACACTGGGCTGTACCATATCAACAGAATCTTACAAGTATGATTGTGTCCCTCTCTCTTATACCTTACTGAGTAAGGAAGGAGCAGCCTGAGCTTCCTCCTAATATTATCTCGTTTCTCGGAACTTAAGGAACAATTTTGTTCTTGTTTAGCCACTTCATACATGTGACAACACTCACAAAAGCTTCTGCCTTTAAATAAAACTTGTTGGTCTGAAGAAATGCTATCAGCCTCCAGAAAATATAATTTGCCATATTTATTATGGCTACAATATTGAATCTGACTAGTAAAACTTCAGTCACTACTAGTTGGCTGCCTTCTAGGGATTTTCCACATTTTTGCAGCTCAGATATATAGCCTTAGCCAACTTCTTATAGTATCAGTCATATCTCTGGTCAATTATTTTATAATACTACACATCAGTTTATTTACTTGCTTCATGTCACTTTTATTATTAGAATAGAATAGAATAGAATTTTATTGGCCAAGTGTGAATGGACACACAAGGAATTTGTCTTGGTGCATATGCTCTCAGTGTACATAAAAGAAAAGATTCGTTCATCAAGGTACAACATTTACAACACAATTGATGATCAATATATCAATATAAATCATAAGGATTGCCAGCAACAAGTTATAGTCATACAGTCATAAGTGGAAAGAGATTGGTGATGGGAACTATGAAACGATTAATAGTAGTGCAGATTCAGTAAATAGTCTGACAGTGTTGAGGGAATTATTTGTTTAGCAGAGTGATGGCCTTCGGGAAAAAACTGTTCTTGTGTCTAGTTGTTCTGGTGTGCAGTGCTCTATAGCGTCGTTTTGAGGGTAGGAGTTGAAATAGTTTATGTCCAGGATGCGAAGGATCTGCAAATATTTTCACGGCCCTCTTCTTGATTCGTGCAGTATACAGGTCCTCAATGGAAGGCAAGTTGGTAGCAATTATTTTTTCTGCAGTTATTAGTAGCAGCATTTATTTGTTTGTATCCCACCTTTATTATTTTTACAAATAATCCAAGGCAGTGAATATATCCAACACACCTTCCTCCCTCTATTTTCCTCACAACCACCCTGGGCTGAGAGAGTGTGACTGGGCTTTTTTTTTTTTTCATTTTGTTGTAGAATATGGAAGAACTCAATTATGAAAACTCCTCTGATAATATTGTCTTAAGACTGGTGGCACTATCACTCCAGTATGCTGCCTGTTGGATTATTTTATACTCCCGAGAAAGATTAAATTCTAAGTAGGTAAAAAGCTTTAAATTAATTCTTAAGCTTAAATTTTGAAGTATACATTTTTTTGAAATAAAAGTTAGAATTGTGATATTCTCACACAGTTGTTGCTGAAACAAAGGAGATATTCTGGAATACTTTAGTAAATTAAATTTTGTAGATGTTAAAATGCAAAACAAATCATGGAAGCAATACTCTAGCCTGTTTAAAATAAATCTCTATCTTGTGATTGCTTTATTATAATAGTAATAAAAACATAATGAATGTTTTTATTACTATTTCATGCATTAAAATGTTAGAAGTAACTCAAGTTTCAGCTACCTCTCACATCCCCACATTAACCTTTCTCATTAAAAAGACATACCTTTAGCTTTAATAGGAATGCTCTGTTGTTACTGTTGTATGGTACGCTGAAGACACAGATTTTCTACTATAACACTGAACCATTTTGTAGATATATCTGTTAAGTGAGTCTACATGTAGAGTGTAGGCCATTAAGGTTCATTCTTTTTTCTGTTTTTATTTCTCAGATGCTGAGACACCAAATCTATTTCCAAACTTTGGGAAGTAGATATACCAAATAACATTAACCTGTTGTAAATATTTTTCCCCAGCAAGTTCATGGAATAAGTCAGAGCTGTATGAATGAATTCAGTCATCCTTAGGTTTCTGCTTAATTGCAATTGAGTCAAATAGTTTTCTCTTTGTAGGGTTCAGGAAAGATTTGTGTGGGAAATAGAACATTTTGTTAGGTTTTGCTCACTTCATTGCAACATTTAGCCTTGCATTTGAAATATATCAAATAAACAGAATGTTATCTAGTTAGGATATTAATATTATACAAAAATATAATATTTTGTAGCAATTTTTGCCTCAATCTATATGTTCAAGCACGATTACCGTACAGCAACTTTGGTTTTCTTAAAATGTAAAATGTTAAAGAAAATATTTAATGTTCAAAAAAGGCTTTTAAAAAGGAATACTCTCTCTGCCTCTTTCTCTCCCTCTCTCTCCCCACCCCCTCTGTCTTTGTGTGTGTGTGTGGTGTGTGTCTCACTTTCTGTTTGTGTGTGTGTAGAAGAACAATAATAAAATATGCTGTTTTATTTAGATATAGCCTATCTGCAAAAATTCTGCATCATCTTGCTTTGATTTATGCAGCATTGATTTCTTTTGCTCAGAAGTCAGAAGACTTTGAAGTGAAGGTAATTTGTATATAAATGTATGTGTCGCTATGTTCCCACATTAGAAATAATGTAATCATTATGTCTCAGACAATAAAGGGTTATCATATATTCAGCATTCAGTACCCAGATTTGTTCTGTATACATTTTACTGGCCTTCTCACTACCATTCCAAACATGTGATTCCTAATTTGGGAGTCAGGATACTTCAATTGAGTACATTTGACCCCTGGGATTTTGCATTTTTATTCTTTTACTAAACTAATTCAGACTGTAGAAGAGCAGGTAGAGCTGGAGGGTGGAGTTAAATGAATCATCAGCCTATAATCATTACATTCCCACAAACAGTCTAAGGCCAACCACCCTTGAATTCCATTGACTCTTACCTGGTGCCAATTTAGCAATGAATGCAAGTTGACTAGATTAATGTCAGGCACGAAGGATCAAAATTGCACATAAATTCCAGCTCAGCAGATTTATTGCTCAAGCTCATACATAAGAATATAGTCAACTCACATCCAATGCTAAATTGGCACCAGGTAAGGGTCAACGGAATTCAAGGGGAGGTTGGCGTTAGACCATTTGTCTGGGCCAACAGCGGATGACTCTCTTCACTTCACCCCCCAGCTCTGCCTGCTCTCCTCCTGTAGCTGGTTTAAACACATATTTCCTCTATCTGACCTTATTTTGGAACTGTCAAATATGTGTGATAAGACTCAGCCAAAAGTGCTTGTATCGATATATCCTAAAATTTGATTCATACAAAAAAGTTTAGTAGTGACTAATCCTTCATTCATTTAACCACATTCTCCCTTCTTTCCTGTGGACAAGAAGAGTATTTTAAAAAGCTTTGTCTTTTAAAGTTAATACTCAATAGAAGTTCCCCTACCCATAATCAATTATGCAGAACTATACAGGAATAATATATTTATAATTCTCAGTCCCAGTTAGGTTATCAAAGCATAAATAATAGAGATAACACTTACTACATTTTTCCAACTAGGCTAACAGGGTGAACATGCACCATCACTTGGGCATTAAACTATCAAAAGATTATTTTTGTGCATCTTACTTCATATAATTTTCATTCTAAATTTAAAAGACAAATATATTTTAGATGGCCCTTACACCAGGAGTTGAAGAAACAGCACTTTTGGTTCGCCAGATAGCTGACCATATATTATTGGCATCTAAACAACATCCTCAGGAGTGGCTAAACAAGTCATGGCTTTCTGTCCTGCCATTAGAAGTAAGTGATCTGGCTTAATTTTGCTTACAGGACACCATTATTTCTAGTGTTAATGTCGTAGAGACCATTTAGGAAATGTGGTATTAAATGTGATATCAAGGTGTGTTAGTTTAGTTCAACATTTGTTTTGGGTGGCAATCTCAGGGAAATTGGCTGATTTTCTTAGAAAGACTAGGAATAGGGGAGTTGGTTGACAAAGAATAAAAAATGTGCCCTACTTTATGTGGAACAGCAACTCCTTGCTTCAGGTTTCCCAGGGAGCTGATAGACAAAAATAAGCTGGAGATCAGGAATAAATTATATTCATGGGAGAGTCAGTTCAAAAGCAACTGTATAAAGCAACTGATCAACTGATCATAGAAATTTCATTGATCAATCCATTAGGCAAGACAAGGTCACTACATGAAGAAAGACTGAAGGAGAAATATTTTTCAAGCAACCAGAAGTTTGCAACTGGAGATTTTTACATATGAAGTTTCAGTATTGCACTCAAGCCTGTGAAAAAGATTCTTGCAGATACTTACAGATCTTGCAGAAGAAATAAGTCTCTACTTATGTGAACCACTGCTTATATGTGCATTTTTACACTCATCAGTCTGGATCCTTTGATGGTGGTGTTCTATAGCAGGGTTCTCCAACCTTACTGGCTGAGGAATTCTGGGAGTTGAAGTCCACAAGTCTTAAAGTTGCCAAGGTTGGAGACCCCTGTTCTATAGGACTAAATAGAAGCTCAATTTTGTTTTGTTTTTTTCAAAAGCAGAGGGGAGATTCGTTCAACTTCATGATTCCTCAGAGCAAATTCTTCTTAGGGAAGTCAAAATGTTCTTAAGAGGAATCCTCTTTGGTAACATGACAAAGAGTAAGAGGTTAGTTGGAATGGCAATAGAAGTAAGTACATTGGAAAGTTATTTGAGCAAAAATTGAATTGGATGGGGGAAATTTATTTTGAAAATAATCTTCCATTAGACCTGGAGAATATATTAATTTTAGAAGGATTTATTTAGAAAGGTTAATTTAAAGATGGTTTGGGGTTTCTGTTTCGTGAGATGAATACAGGAGAAAATTGTAGATTCACAGGAATGTTATATTTTGGAAGTGAATCCAAGCATTACTCCAAGTTGGAGGCTCTTATACTAAATTAGTTATCTATAATTTCTCAGATGCAAACTTGACTGTTGACCATCAGAAAATATCAGTTTATCCTGTTCATTTATTCATCCAACCAACCCCTTTTTTCCTACTTATAATTAGACAATTATAGCGGTAAGGTAATCTCATAGCCAATCAATCCACTTTTATTTGGTCATAGACCAGCAATTAAAACAAAAAAAAATCACAGTTAAAATAAAAAAGAGAAACACATAAAATTCTAAAATATTTCAGAAAAACATTGGCTAACTATCCGCACTACAGTTAGCTATGGTCAACAAAATAACCACATAACATCTTCAATTGCCTGGATTCATTTATGGTAGAATACTTAAACAAAATATACAGTAAATCTAATTCTACTTATTTATTTCCCCTAGGCAGAGAAATGCTTGCTTACATTTCCATGCATGAATCCACTAGTTGCTCAAGTCATGCTAAAGAAAAGTTCTTCATTGGAATGGCTCCTTGGAGCATCTTTTGCTGAGCTTCAGGAACTTCTGCCTGAGGTGCCAGAAAAGGTTTTGAAGGTCAGTTGTCCAGGATATAAGCATGATGTGTATAATTAAGTTATATTGTTGCTTCAATTGTTGTTGAAACAGGAAAGAAACCAAAATAGCTTCTGAGACTGAATTTTTTTGGATGTTTTTAATTCATTCCTAAGCATATTTGCTTCTGTCAATACAATTCCAAAAAAACCTTTTGCATTAAATTAAAAACAAACATACAGTAATCTGGTCATTCCTAGTCCTTTGCAAAACCTCATACAGCAAATGCTGCTTATCAAAAAGATTATAAATCAGCAATTCACATGTATTCTGATATTAATTCAAATTAATGTGATACCATAACAACCTGTAGTGTTCCTACAGCACAGTTTAATATATCCTAGGCTACCACAGTACCAGTTTTAACAGTCTGGTGCCCTATGTAATCCTTGTTTGAGATATGATTATTGGGCTACAGATGTTTCCTCTTCAGGGTAGGGTTATATTGTATGCCAGTGTTTTTCAGTAGCAAGTTGATAATAGTAATACTATACTTTGAATTCAACTTTGTGAATACTTTCATTATTGTATGGGTAGAAAAGATTGAGGGTGACTGCAGCTTGCTGTAGAACATCCTTAGGAGACAATTATGGCACAGGTTTTTGTTTTACTGTTCTATTGTCTTACTGTTTTATTATTGTTTCATAGTTGTTGGTTTTATTATTGTTGTAAGCTGCCCAGAACTGCTTAGGATGGGCAACTATATGTATAAATTTTATGTATTTTAAATAAATAAATTATGGCATACAGCCTTCAAAAGAAGCACTTCTGATCTTGCTCTTGTTAAAGCAGTTTATTGTTAAAGCAGCTATATCTTTATCCAAGCTGGGCTTGCTGTGCATATGCAATGCACTGCTACTTTGCTTTGCATTTCCCATGTGATAAGAAGCACATCTTCCGAAGAATTTCTACAGCTCTAATGTGCGACCCACCAAGGGAGTTATTGGTGGTATTCTGTAATGCTATTTTTTTCCTCAAAATTCTTAAGTATTTTCTTAAAATGTTGCAGTTTGCATGGAAACACGGCAATCAACATAACATTACTAGCATTTCTTTCAGTCCATAAATTTTCCCCCTTATTCCCAAGCTGTACTCTTCTTAGGGTGGATAACATTTATGTGCAGGTTGGAGTTTCTGTAGTAATTGTTACATATTAGTTGAATATTCACACTAAAAAGCTGCATGTGTTTTATTTTTATGGACTCAGATCTACTTCTTACTTTTTTTCAGAATTTTAGTGATATCACTTCATTATACATCCTCAAGCCACTAACAAGACCAGGAACACAAAAAGAAACCATGTCTCTTCAAGGAAATATTAATTCTGCCATCTGCTCTTGTTCTCAACTTCCATTTCCTGAGGCTTTGTTCTCCAGATTGCAAGGACATAGTTCCTGTACTGAGTATTCAGAATGCTTTCTTGAAGAACAGAACAAAAACTGTTCCCAGAATGGATCTTGTGGTTGTCTGAAATCAGCTGGAGAATTTAACTTAGTTGTACCTTCAATAACGTATGAAGGAGACACCTGTCCCTTTCAGGAGAATGTAAGGGTAGAGAGGCAACTTTATCTCCCATTTCTGAAAAATGTGGAAACAGAAACAAGAATAAATGCATCATATTTAACATTTAACATTGGGGGACCTTCCCATGTCAATAATGAAACCACAATGCCATATTTGCACTGTAACCAGGACACTAGCTCTTATATTGAGAACTATCCACTGAATAGAATGACTGTATCAAAAGTGGACACAGGCAAACAGAGAGATATCTCTGAGTTCTTGAAGAAGCCTGTCTATCCTGATGCTAAAAATGAACGAAAAATTCAACCTCTCGCGCAACAACTAAATTCTTTCCATGATTTCAAGCATTCTTCTCATGTCGTTTCTAGTCGAAAAAATGTTCTGTTCCAGGAAAACTCAGGCCGTGTTTTAGAAATAGGAAGAAAAGCAAGCAGCAGTCCTGCATTACAATCTGAGGAAAGATTTTGGGGTAACCCCCCATTCATACAAGCAATGGATTCTTCCCCCTACAATTCACATGTAGGCAAAGCTATAGCCAGTCCAGATAGGTTCATGAATTTGGGCATTCAGTTTACTGGAGATCATACCAGGGGGAAAGGACAGAATTCATTATCAGGTGAACAAAGACAACAAGATGTTTCAGGTAAGAGCATAAAGCAAAGTGCTGTTATTTTCTAAATTATAAAATACTAAAAATTACAAGGAAATATTCAGTGTTGTCTTTGTTCTAATTAAGAAACAACATTTATTAACTTTTATGAATTGGGGGTGGTGGTTGGCATTTCTCCATTGAGGGTTCATCAAAAACATCTTAAGAGTCAACAGAAGATCAGCCAACCACTGAATCCAACCATTTTTCTTCCTTCCCTAGAGGTAAATGGCAGAACCTCCCACTTGGGGGGCAGAAATGCATCTTCCTTTTGCATCCAAAAGCTAAACTACTCTGCCTCCTGAGAACAGGAATTGTAGCACTATTTTATTCTAAATCAGTGATATTCAATCTGTAGTTAAAATATCTGTCTGTAGAGGTCCAGCAGTGGCTTCTCCACAGCCTTCTGCATTCACTAGCCAGAATCTGCTTGCCAGTTCATTCCCTGATATTTTGCATTCTTCACAACCAATCAACTAGCTAGATCAGAACCAGGAGCTGTCATTTCTGATTGGTGCAAATACATCTGTGACTAAAACCGTTAGCAACTTGAATGCTGAAATCTAGAAAACTGACAATAATGAAGTAGTCTCAATGCAGTTAGAGTCCATGTGCACAATCATGGTAGCTGCCATTTTGTTCAAAAAGTTTTTATTAGTCAAAAAAGGTTTATACAAATACATATCAGGTATGGTAAATTTTCATTTTTCTTATCTAAAATAAGAATTTTACTCAAATTTTTTAACACATACAACAGCCATAAGGCAAGCAGGTGACACGAAGTAGCAAAGTTTGCAAATTTTAAATACGTAATAAAGAAGAGTCAAGAATAAACAGAATATCGTACAAAAGAGAATAAGGAAAACCAACACAATCCCAAATATCTTTATCACTTCCTAGTTTTGGATCTCAGAACTCTGGGTTCAGCCTGACCCAACTCCAGGGCCGCAACAGCGGCAGCCGCTTCAGCCCCATGATCTATAACCTCCCCTTCTTCAATTCCTGGGTCATCTGATTCCAGGAAGGCTTTGTGTTCCTCCACATAGGCCGTAGCCTCCGCAATTGTACTGATTTTTATCGTAATGCCCTCCCGGAAAATCATCAATCCTCTGGCATCAGCCATCTGAAGCCCACTCCTTCTGGTACAATTTGCTTGACAAAAATAATATTTCTTTCTTTTTCACGTACCTGTCTGGGAATCTGCCTCAGAATGGCTATCTCCT
The DNA here is from genome assembly GCF_028640845.1 of Ahaetulla prasina. NCBI lineage: Eukaryota > Metazoa > Chordata > Lepidosauria > Squamata > Colubridae > Ahaetulla > Ahaetulla prasina. Next base: position 210,523,772 of record NC_080540.1, read on the forward strand.
GCCCCTGTAAATCAGTGCCCCACTCCTATGTTTTCTAAGAATTTCATCTCTCGTCTCTCTTCTCACAAATTTGACATGAACCTCTCTGGGAACTGCATGCGTGCGTGCATATTGCGAATTAACTCTATAAACTCGATCCACATCCCAATTCATGAAATCAACACCTCTCCCAAGAAATTCTCCCAACAATTTAGTCACAACATCTCTCAAGTCTTCTTGGTCCACTTCTTCCAAATTTTGAAACCTAAGGAAATAAGACATTTTATCCATCTGTAGTCCAAGCACAGCATTGCCTGTCGTCTCCTCTCTTTTCTGCACTGCCCGCATCTCACCCTCCAGACCTTCCACTTTCTGCTTGTTTTCTGCTGAGACTTGTTGAGTATCCTTTAAATCCTTTTGGATAGTCACAATTTCTTCTCTTATTTCCGTTTGGCCTCTTTGCAAATCATCCAGTTTCTTGTCCATATTGGATAACTTTTCCAGAATTCTCCATCTCTCCAGCAGTTGGTCTCTGACCTTTGCCATTTGAAAAAAAGAATCAAAATCCTCAGGCAAGCACAGTATCCTTGTAATTTCCTCCGGATCCACCAGGGGCACTCACAGGAGCAACGAGTCCAGAGTACAGTTAGTCAACCAGGAAGTCAAGGGAAGTGATGTCATCAAAATTCTCATAGTGAAGGCGGAAGCTGGACGCCACCACTGTTCCCCAGAAGGAGGGGGGGCCTCAAACCTTCCCTCCTAAATTTCTCCATCACCTCTTCTCTCCAGAGCTCCACAAAACCGGTAATCTTCTTATTTTAAGTTCTCCTCTCTCCAAAATAACTCGTGCTCCTTCCAACCGCAGGGGAGAAAACCCCCGCACTCCGGAGCACTCCACCACGCCACCGATATTCCTTCCTTCTCCTCCTCAATTCTACTCCGTGCCCTGTTCACCACCAGGCTGCTGCAGTTATAAATCCAATGCCCCGGTGTCACCGGGCACAGCGGCCCAGGCGACGACCAAAATAATGGCCGCGGCCTGTGGCCTCCGAACCCCGCCAAGCCTAGGACGCGCCAGCATCGGTCCCCACAGTCCTGTATGTCGGCTGGGAGACCCCTGGCGAGCCGTCCGTACGGCAGGTGTCCTTTTCGGAACACCTGGCCCCTGAGGGCCTCGGCGGCGGCCGGATTCGGGCGCTGGAGGCAGGAGAAACCTTCCAGACGTCCGTTGCCACTGGATACCGGAAGTCGTCTCTGGTAGCTGCCATTTTGAACCAGCACAAACATGTTGACCTGTTTCACGTAGGTGCCATTTTGTTCTATGAAAATGATTATTGAAATGTTTTGTTGCAAGCAAATTTGTGTTAAGAATTATTTGTTAAATGATATATTTGACCAAGTGCCACCTCTGTAGAATGCACCTAGGGCCTATTTGTATTAGATTCTGATACTATCTTGCTTTGATTACAGCTCCCAATTTGCTGCTTCAAACATTGTCAGGCTGACTAAGGGAAGCTTGAGCTGAACAGAAAAAAGTTAATTGAAATGTTTTAGGCAGTTCATATTGTCAGACCTTGGGGAGCTAGATGATTGTTAAGAGAATTATAAGCAATGCTATAATCTATTCCAGACGGGGTAAAGATAATACAGTATTCTACATAGAATCTGTATTTCTACATACAACTCTTTTTTCTATATATTTTGTAGTGTAGTGAATTCTTTGTAGTTTTTCAAATGACAAAGAATTGTGAAACATTTTGAAGACTATTTTAATTAGGACAGAGGCCTTTTTGGACCAGGCTTTACTAACAGAGGCACAAAAGATTAAAAATGTATATAGAAAAGAAAATAGTACAAGGGGAAATGAAGTGAAAAATATTTAGACTGCAACAATTTCTATTCAAGGTTAAAACAGGGCCATGCATATTTTTCAGGGCAAGGAGCAATACTTCACTGTTGGATGGCAGGCTTAGAACTATTCCATAAAGTAGGTGACTGATCAGAATAAAGTCTAAAGTTGATTAAATTTAATGAATCAAAGTTATTTTAATAGAAGTTAAGGATTTCATGGGTTCTTGATTTTAATCTGTACATTTATTAGATTCACATTAGTTTCAAAATATGGAATGTTTCATTTGCTATTTGCATAGAATGGGAAAATAACTGAAATACAATAAGTTTTGATTTATTAAACAATTAAGAGATTAACACATATTAAAATTACATTTAAAAAGATATACAAATAATATTTACAGTTTTTCTTTAGGTTAAGCTTCTTGATTATTAGCAAATATTTGATTCAAGAAGAGATATAACAATGTTAGAGTTAGTTATCTATAATGAATTTGCTAGTAAGCATTGAACATTTTTTTATTTATATCAGATAAAAAGGGAGTTTGGTAACATCTGGAAGGTTTTAGAGACCACATGACATCCTGAAGCCTCTATATATTCTATATATTCTAAAGTCAAACCAAGTAATTAGGCGTAACAAAAGGTCAACTAAAAGCAGAAGTTTTGGCTGGTCTTCCAAAGGGAAATGTACCTGAGCTCTCCTAACAAGTATATTTATGTGTTTTATATCACTTATACTTCAGAGAAATAATATGAAATTTCAGACCAGATATACAGGATGTCACGTGGTCCCTAAAACCTTGCAGATGTTACCAAACTCCCTTTTAATCTGATATAAATTAAAAAATGTTCAATCTTACTAGCAAATTCATAATAGATAACTCTAACTTTAACATTGTTATATCATTATTATAATGATACACACACACGCATACATACTGTATGAACTGAATTTGTATAATTGTAAACTGCTTATTTGATAATGATTTATTCTTTTTCCCTTCCTTCCTTCCTTCCTTCCTTCCTTCCTTCCTTCCTTCCTTCCTTCCTTCCTTCCTTCCTTCCTTCTTATCTTTCGTTTTTTTTGGCAGCTTTAGAATTTGTGCATTTACCACAGCTTAAAAAAAGGCGTCTAACTTTTGAAAAAGATCCTAGGAGACCTGATGGCCAAACACGTCTCAAATTTTTTTAGAAGAAATGGAGGTTAACACTTCAAGAATCTTGTTATTTGCAATACATAAAAGCAAATTTAGCAGATTTAATCTTCTTTTATAGTAACTTATTTACAATTTGTTTCAAACTTGTATGTACGAATTATTTTTTAAAAAAATAAATGTGGACTTTTTGCCATTTTAGGGAATAAGATAAAAGTTAAAGAGTTTTTTGGGAAAAATTGGTGCTATTTATGACAATTATATTAAAGTACTACAATTTAATTATGCATAATCTATATAATTCATTTATATACTCTGTACGTAAGAGAAATATATTTGAAATTGCATACATACTTTGGAAGGGCTTGGTCAGGGAGTCACCGCAGTTGTCAGAATGTGACACATCAGAACTTAGTAATCTGCCTGTTCAGTTCTGCATAGCAGTTGTTATCCCTAAATGGGTTAGTATCTGGGCAAATGAGTAAAATGAGTAAAATCTCAAAACAAAAATCAGGCAGGATTATTAGGTATTTTCTGCCTTTGTAAGATAAAGGTTTCTGAGCTCTGCCTTGAGTTATGGAACTACGGTGCATAAATCCTGCCAAATATAGATTGATAAGGCAGATGCTATGGGGAAAGGCAGTCCTTCAAGTAACTAGGCCCTATTATAGATAGCAACCAGTACTTGAATCACACCAGGAAGCAAACTGGCAACCAGTGTAGTTTACAAAGTTAAATGAGGATGCCAAAGAATGCTATCACTGCTCATGCCACTACATTCTGCACTAGCTGAAGCTTCCAGTTGGTCTTTAAGGATAGTCCATGTAGCGCTCGTTGCAGTAATCAAGCCATAAGATGACCAGTGTATGAGTGATATCGGAAGCCTCCGCTTACCCACCTTTATCCCTATGAGGGTTTTTTTGCTCTCCAAGAACTACTGTGTTTCCTTGAAAATAAGACCCTTATAATATATAAGATCTTACATATAAGATCTTATATTTTTTTGAACCCTGAAATAAGCACTTGGCCTTAATGCCATGCACTCAAAAGCCTGATTGAGGGAAATAGAGTAGGCATATCACAGCATAGCAAATCTGCAAAATTCTTTATTGCAATACACATCTTACCCAACAATGTTATTTCATTGAATTCCAGCCTTCTACATTTTGCAAGTTGATGTTGCCACATAAAACATGTCTTTACTGCTCGGTCCTTTAATACTTATTCTTCAAATACTCAGTTGAAACTAAAGTCTTTAATATTTTATCTTTTTCCAAATATCCTTGCAATAGTTGGGATGAGGTGCTATTTCAGTGTGATGATTCTTCTTCTAGTTCCTACTAAGCCTCCACCAAGATATGCTGCCCACCACAGCTTGTGGTCTTGGCAGTTGAATGAAAGTTCTGTTGTAATAGCTGCCGATCTCCAGATGTCGCCTTTGCTTGCTTCTCTATAAGACTTTTGCTTTCATCTTTCCTGCACCCTTCTTTCCATTCTTTCTTAGCACTTGCTTTTATAAGTTCAAAAGCCTGGGTGAAGCTTCCTCTGGACATCAGCACATCCTTGAAACACCAGTGGGTGGCTCAGTTAGCAAGGCAATTGGAACACCAGCTTGAATGCCCGTGAATACAGTTCTGAAGGAATGGATGAATGATTGTGGGAAGGGGAGGGGCGAAGCTTGTCTGCAGTACAGCTACTGTACATTTGAAAAGAGCAGACATGACCCAACTTCCCTCCTTCACACACACCTAATCTATGAAAGGGTGCAATTGGCACACCAAATGAAGCTGGGCAAAGGCCTCCCTAGTCTCATCACTTTGTGAGCTCAGTAAAAGGTAGTTTCCCCCTCGCACATATGTGCTAGTAGTTCTCAACTCTAGGGGGCAGTGGTCAGAGGTGGATTTCTTCGCAGCTTCTGACGAGTTCTGGAGAACTGGTAATGGAAATTCTGACTGGCCCCGCCCCCATCTATTCTCTACCTCCCAAGTCCCAGCTGATTGGGAGGAAATGGGGATTTTGCAGTATCCTTCCCCCGGAATGGGGTGGGAATGGAGATTTTACAGTATCCTTCCCCTACCATGCCCACCAAGCCATGCCATACCCACCAAGCCATGCCCACAGAACCAGTAGTAAAAAAATTTGAAACCCACCACTGGTGGTGCTCATCTCCATTTCAAAGCCGAAGAACCAGCACTGTCCGAAGACGTCTCCGTGGTCATGTGGCTGGCATGACTAAATGCCAAAGGCGCGTGGAACGCTGTTACCTTCCCACCAAAGGTGGTCCCTATTTTTCTACTTGCATTTTTACATGCTTTCAAATTGCTAGGTTGGCAGAAGCTGGGACAAGTAACAGGAGCTCACTCCATTACGCAGCGCTAGGGATTGAAACTGCCGAACTGCCAACCTTTCTGATCAACAAGCTAAGCGTCTTAGCCACTGAGCCAATGTGGCCCTTGTAAGCTCAGGAAGACCTCCAAATTGTATGTTTCCCTTGCATTGGGAAGTGCAACCCCATCTAAGGTCAGAATATTTCCAGATTCAAGTAATCCAAACACCCCTAACCATCTGGTTCTGGTATGACTGAGTCAGTTCCTCCCCATCCAATCCCTACACATACTGAATCCCAAACTGGCAGATGATGTCTCCCAATGGTTTCATGTAAATGTTCCAGAGGAAAGCAAGAATAGAGCTCTGCAGGATCCCCCAAGGGGCCTGGAGGATGATCACTCCCTACCAACCATTGGGTGGAACCAGCCCCTGGAAGACCACCACTGTAAAACAGAGGTCAGAAACTAAAGCCAGTCTCCCTTTTTTGTCATCTCCTTGTGGTAGCTGGCTGCCCCTTCCTGTTGTTTTTTTTAATTGAAGCTCTTCACTATCCCCTTTATGTCTCCAGTTCATGCCCTAAAATCCATGGAGTTGAAAATAGCCAGAACAGCATAGACACTGCTCCAGGAGCAAGTCAATGTTGTGAGCATTCCTGCCATTTGTCTTGGAGGTCCAATTTCGTCTTAGTTCAGACAGTACACTAGAACACGATTTTAGTGAATTAAGCAGGCTTATGTACGGTGATCAAGGTGTTGCATGGTTTACACTATATGCCAAATCAAATGCAAACATGTCCAGTGAAATACCATAGATAGTAGAACCTCTAGTCACAACCATAATTTGTTCCATAACTTTGGTCACAAACCGATTTGGTTGTGACCTGAACCTAATTTTGGAAATTTGGCACTTACAAAAAAAAATGGCGTGGAAGGGAAAATCAGCCACAGAAGAAGGAAAAATTGTGAATGTTTTGATTGGAATCCAATTTGGTTGTGGTCAGAAGCATTCGTGACCAGAGGCTCTACTGTATATGTAAATGGACTTTGTGAGCCACACTGGAAACCGCTATGCATAAATCTGCCTCAGGAAAGCATTCTTGATGGCATTACTGTCTTGTCTTAGAAGTGCAATTATCTGAAGAGTTCACTGCATAGGTGTGTATGTGCACATTCACTTGTTTTAACCAATTTCTAGCAGAGGAGAAAGGGGAAATGGTTGGAAAAGCATTATTGGTGCCGACACTGATAGACACAAATCCTAAAAATTGTTTTTTTTAATTGAAGCTCTTCACTATCCCCTTTATGTCTCCAGTTCATGCCCTAAAATCCATGGAGTTGAAAATAGCCAGAACAGCATAGACACTGCTCCAGGAGCAAGTCAATGTTGTGAGCATTCCTGCCATTTGTCTTGGAGGTCCAATTTCGTCTTAGTTCAGACAGTACACTAGAACACGATTTTAGTGAATTAAGCAGGCTTATGTACGGTGATCAAGGTGTTGCATGGTTTACACTATATGCCAAATCAAATGCAAACATGTCCAGTGAAATACCATAGATAGTAGAACCTCTAGTCACAACCATAATTTGTTCCATAACTTTGGTCACAAACCGATTTGGTTGTGACCTGAACCTAATTTTGGAAATTTGGCACTTACAAAAAAAAATGGCGTGGAAGGGAAAATCAGCCACAGAAGAAGGAAAAATTGTGAATGTTTTGATTGGAATCCAATTTGGTTGTGGTCAGAAGCATTCGTGACCAGAGGCTCTACTGTATATGTAAATGGACTTTGTGAGCCACACTGGAAACCGCTATGCATAAATCTGCCTCAGGAAAGCATTCTTGATGGCATTACTGTCTTGTCTTAGAAGTGCAATTATCTGAAGAGTTCACTGCATAGGTGTGTATGTGCACATTCACTTGTTTTAACCAATTTCTAGCAGAGGAGAAAGGGGAAATGGTTGGAAAAGCATTATTGGTGCCGACACTGATAGACACAAATCCTAAAAATTGTTGTTTTTAAAACTAAGTTTTAAATAATTTATTATTATTTATGCTAATGTAACATTTTGTACAATTTTTGCATTGCTCTTAAGCAGTTTTGAACCACTGATCTTTAGAACATGGTATTTCAAGCAAGTTTCTTGGGTTAATTTACTTTTTTTCCACACTTTTTCTTCTATTATCCTCTTTATAATTATTGTGTCAAATTTTTTATATTGACTTCTTCTCAAGATACACATTACAATTTTTGAAAAGGCATCACCAAAGCTTTTTCTTTTCACAAATGTAATATTACTATTGTCCAGTCCTGTTTTTTTCTTTTTATCCATGCAAATTAGTGCAAATGTGGGGGGAAAAAGTGCTGAAAATCATAGGACAGTGTAAACAGCCATAAATGTGGGCTGGCTGCCTAACACCCAAAATGGGATCACATGACCATAGGGAGGGGAGCCATTGGAACTTTGAAACCAGATTGTAAGCAGCTCAGGGGAGGTCCATTGGAACTTCGAACGGTCAGTAAGCGACATGTTGCAAGTTGAGAACTACCTATATGGAAGTTCATGTGGGCTGAATACAAGGGAATACTCTATATGAGCTCTGCAAATTACTGACATCGGCATCTATGGGCAGAATAGTAACTTCTTGGCAACCTTTTAACTTTTATCATGAATGTATTGGAGGTAGCGCAGACAGATGTGATTTCTCCCCCCTATTTTTCTAACATAGGTCAAATGCTTCAAACATTCCCCCCCCCCCCGGCCCCAAAATGTGATTTCCTGCAACAAAAAAATCCCACTAATTGAGAAAATATTTTTTTAAGCTTTTAATATATTAATACAAACCAAAAAGAACTTTCTTTTTAAAAGTAAACAGCGTGTATAAAAGTGCTTGGTAATCCAAAATCAAAGATACCTGACCCACCAAAAAAAAAAAAAAAAGTGAATTGTTCCAATAATATTGCAAATGCTAGGAAAATTTTGCCTAAATTTATTGTAAGTATTGTAGTGTTATTATCAGTGATTATTTGCCAAACAGGCATATTTTAAGGTTATAAACCTATAGACCCAAAGAGGTTGTCTTGGAGAGCACAGGATTTGTCCCTCTCTGAAACTGAGTAATAGATTTTGTAACTTCAGCAGGAGGCAACACCAGCAAAAAATGAAGCATCTTGATGCAGGTATCCAGTATAAATGGATTGATTCTTAGGCTTCTTTTCACACTCTTTTAATACATGTCCAAATCCGTCCTGTTCTATGTGAATTGTTTTCTGTCCTGTACTGCAGCATCTTTTCATCAATGAGAGTGGAACGGTTAAAAAAAAATAAAGGGTGGGGAAAAGGGCAATTTTCCTTCCCTAAGGCTTGCAGACATCCGGCAGAGTTTAAAATTCTTTGGAGTCTGTGACATTGGAATGTCCCGAATAGCAGGCATTTTCTACAAGGTAACTATGTTATGTGAAAGCACAGAGACAAAGATTAGTTCTTCTGTAGTGAATATGCAGCCCCAAGGGCTGTATGTACTAGAGGGTCAGGAACCATGTGATTGGTAGACTTGGCCAAAGTTGGTGGGTCCTATTCTGAGAGTTGATGCATCCTCCCTCACTCTTCCTTCATGGTCTCAGTGGACCAGGCTCTTTAATCTCCCCTCCTTGTGCCTTAATCTAACTGTACTATCCTTCCCCCTTGCAGACTGGCATGAAGAGTGGTTTATCAATCCTTGGCAGTTGTCAGTTCCATTTAGCTGCAAATGGACCACTGTGCCCAGCTTAAATGGGAAGATGATTTATGACATGGTTCCTCTTGTACCTCTCAACCCTCCGAATACACTTCTGTCCTTCCTAATCCACTGGAAAGATGAAAAGCAAGATTATATTTCTGGATAAAATTGGGGCTTGGGCATTCAAGGGAGCTCTACTAAGTGCCTCTAAATATGAAGTGCATCTTCTTCATTTCAACCAACTGGAACAGAGCAGCACTTTTCTTTTAACAAACTGGATATACTCCAGCCAATGCAAGGTATTTTTAAGGGAACCTCAATTTTAGAAGTTCTATAATACTAACTAGGAGCTATAGTTCCTTTGATTCAAAAGTAACAAATGTGCGTAAAACTGTAGCCTTAAATGGCCAACTTTGCCTGGATCAAACCAGCTTGAAAACATCTCTGATTAGAAAATAGAAAGTCGACAGTAGGGAGGTACCTGGGGCGTGTTTCATTCAAGCACAACAGAAACACATCATTGGCATTGTCCTTTTCTAAATGTAAACATCTCAGAGGATTAAAGAAAGGATATCGAATCAATTACAAAAAGGAAAAGCTGTTCCTTATAAAATGCTTTATATTAGCAAAAGATTTAACCATTTACTAAGACAGTCAGGCAGACTAATAAATATCTAAAGAAACAGTTTAAGCCCTACATAAAGAAATCGTTGGTTTGGAAAACAAGGAAGACCGCTGGGTTTCTTCTTGTACTTGAGGACTTTCAGAAAACCTTCCCTGAAACATGGGGAAAAAAACACATTTTATTAAAAACTGCTCTCCTTCAAGATTTCATAAATTAGATTGCATTACAGTAGCAAAATGTTAGTTACTTTAAAAAGGTTACTTTATTCCACACAATTCATATATAAAAGAGAACAACTCAGCAGAAAAAAAGACACTCTGCACTCTCATTATCCCTTTATATATACCGTGTTTCCCCGAAAATAAGACCATGTCTTATATTTTTTTGAAACCTGAAATAAGTACTTGGCCTTATTTCCATGCGCTCAAAAGCCCGATTGAGCTTATTATCAGGGGATGTCTTATTTGGGGTGAAACAGGGTAGAATAAAGCGAATACTTGGTTTTCATCATCGTTAGCTCACTGTTAGCTCATGTTTTTAGGAAAAAATTAAACGGATGTAGCATGAAAGCCCCCAAATTTGTGCAAATCAACTCCATAAATATAATATAACAAGAGCCGTGGTGGTGCAGTGGTTAGAATGCAATATTACAGGCTACTTCTGCTGACTGCCCAGTGCCAACTTCTTTGGCAGTTCGAGTCTCACCGGCTCAAGGTTGACTCAGCCTTCCATCCTTTTCCAGATCAGTAAAATGAGTACCCAGATTGTTGGGGGCAATATGCTGACTCTGTAAACTGCTTAGAGAAGGCTGTGAAGCACTGTAAATGAAGTGATATTGCTATTGCTATATTAGAATGAGAGAGAGAGCACTATTTGACAAAGCCATGGACTTATACCTACCCGTCTTCAGAGCAATGCGCAGGACCTGGGCTCTCGAAATGGGTTGCTTCCAGCCGGAACTCCAACAAGCAAAGCATCTTTGCAAGCATTCTGCATACAATACTGCTGAAGCTCTGCAGCTGCCTGAGAGACCTGGATAAGAGGAAGCACAAGAAAATGACAGGCAAATGAGAGTTTTTTGGGTTTGTTTGTTTTTTAAGAACGTGGCATGGAAATCCTGGTGGACCTTTATTTCCCCAAAGTGAAATAACTGGTATTATCTTCAACAGCTATGATATGCTTCCTTTTCTGTATTTGTAGCTGGGCTGCTTCAGAATAGAAGATGGAGACCTTCCATCTTGAAGTAGCACTGGCTAGGAGTTCTAGCTGAACAATATAGCTCAGGGGTCTCCAACCTTAGCAACTTTAAGACTTGTGGACTTCAACTCCCAGAATTCCTCAGCCAGTAAAGCTGGCTGAGGAACTTTGGAAGTTGAAGTCCACAAGTCTTAAAGTTGCCAAGATTTGAGACCCCTGATATAGCTGGAAGGCTAGTTTAACAAGTGGTATTCAGCCAATTCGGACTGGTTTGGGCGAACTGGTAGTGGCAACTGTGGGTGGGCCCCTGCCCACCTGCCCACTTGCCCAGACATAATGCCATTCTATTTAGCCATGTTTTCAAGGCTGGGCACATGCGCAGAAGGGGTGTGTGCGAGCAAAGCACACATGCGGAAGGCCAGGCACCCACGCAGAATGCATGTGCGTGTAAGCAGCCACAGACGCTGAATTGGTGGCAACCATATGTGAAACCCACCCCTGACTAGATTGATTACTTAAAAAAAGGGACAGGCAATAATTGTAAGGCATGCAGAACATGCTTTCTCTGTAAGCTGCTGAAACCTTTTCTTTCATCGTGGCAATATAGGAATCTATATATATAAAAAAGGATCTATGTGTGTGTGGTACATAGATGACTTACTCTCTGGAAAAAAAGACTGTGGGGGTAAGACATCCCTGACACAGCTCGGTGTGTGTGTGTGTGTGTGTGTGTGTGTGTGTGTGTGTGTGTGAGTGAGTGAGTTTGTGTGTGTGTGTGTGTGTGTTCCAGCATAACTCTGGAACGCCTTCAGCAATTCTTACCAACTTGCTACACAGATGACTTACTCTCTGGAAAAAAATACTGTGGGGGGGTAACACCCTTCACACCGTGTGTGTGTGTGTGTGTGTGTGTGTGTGTGTGTGTTTTCCAGCATAACTCTGGAACGCCTTGAGCAATTTTAACCAAACTTGCTACACAGATGACTTGCTCTCTGGAAAAAAAATACTGTTGAGGTAAGACACCCGTAACACCCCTCAGGGTGTGTGTGTGTCTGTCTGTGTGTGTCTGTGTTCCAGCATAACTCTGGAACGCCTAGGCTGCTGAAATGAAAAGAAATGAATTATCTATTGTGTCAAATCACAGTACTTTTGACAGTAATAGTGTCCATTTTGTATTCAATTTCTGTTAAGATACAGCCTGTTGTGCCTTAAAATGGTTTCTAATGTACATCATAATGGAGTTGCCATTGTAAAAGCTTCACAGTACTTCACAAGGGGGCTCCCTCTGGTAAGGGGGATTGGTTCTTAAACAAAAAAATAAACAAACAAACAATAAACCCCCTAGGTCCTCAGCTTCAAGCGAAGAGGGCAAGTTGTCGGGGGAAGTGCCTGCTAATGCAGATAATCACCTCAAAGGCTTTTCTCTGTAGAATTTTTCCCAGGGCAATTAGGTCTCTAATTTTCACCACAATGAGTGATGGTTTTCCTGTCTAATACAGAATTGGGATAAATAAATATCTGGGCAAAACTGGGTTATCAGCTAGTTAATAAACAAAAGAGTATTTAATAAATGAATATCTGTATGTAGGCATGGGGACTCAATTACAGAGGCAGGGAGTGATCCTTTACAAGACTGAAAGGACTAGATTGGGGAGAGGCGTGCAAATAGTCCTGGAGAAAATCTATCAATGTGGCTGCTGAGTGTCAACACAGACATGATGACACATAATCAATCAATCAATCAATGCAGACACTGGGAAGTGCAGGGCTGGGTGGCATATGCTCAGCACAAAGGGGTCTATGACAATTCCCTGTGGCCAACTCGCTACAGCCAACTCACCATGGCCAGTTTGCCATGGCCAAATTACCACAGCCAATTTGCCGCAGGACCACTTGCCATGACCAATTCACCACGGGACAACTTGCCACAAGAGAAGAGTTATACTAATATCAAAGAAAGGGTGGAATAGAATCATTAAAGAAAGGATGCAAAAGGAGAGACAGAATGAAATGTGAATGACAAAAAATATTTTTTATTCATTTTAAATAATTAAATTGAATTGTTAAATTGTTGCACAGCGAGTTGTGCTGCAGTGAGTTGGTCATGGCGAGTTGTCCCAGGGTAAGTTGGCTGCTTGGTCATACCAAGTTTGCCATGATGAGTTGGTTGCAGCGACTTGGTTGCAGCAAGTTGTCCCACTCTGGCGCAAAGAAGGCTCAGAATGGAACAGTAACCAACATTTGAAGCCACTGCTTAATAGCCATAGAGCTATATTAGGGAAATTTTTCCCTCCACAGTTCTCTGTGTAGTTCAGCCATTTCAAAATTGATCTCCCTTCTGTCAACCAGTCCCCATCTTGATCTATTCAGGTTTTGGATAATCATCCTGCTGACAATCACAAAGAATCTTGAAACCTTCTATATAATTTCTTCCCAATATGTTGCTAGGTTGAAAAAAAAAATAAGTAAAACACAGGCTTAGGCATCTGTTTGTTTTGGAATGACAAAGCTTCAGCCTTTGAATGCTTAAAAATAAGAAAAAAGATGAGCCCTGCTTAAAAGTCAATATTTTTAAACACATACACACACACCAGAAACATACCAAGCAAACCTCTAGGAGACTCCTATACATCTGAGATACTACTAACTATGCCCTTCTGATATAATTATATTCATTATTTCACCTTTCCAGCAAGAAGGATTATGACTCTTACTCTGCTCTATGTTAGTCAGCTATGGCCTTACTTGAAGAGGTCTCAGTGCTGGTTTCATGAGTATTCAAATAAGAATAAACGTCACCAGAACCAAACACAAGGAACTAATCTGTAAACGTCAACTCTAAGGACGATGCTTCATCTAGAGCAGGGGTGTCAAACTCAATTTCATTGAGGGCGACATCAGGGTGGTCCGGGGGGGGGGGGTAGAGTGGGTGTGGCCTGCTCAATGTTTCTGTCGGGGGCGCCTATGGCAGCCTGAGCACTCTGCCAGCGAAAACAGGCTTCCGAGCTCCGTTTCCGGCTGTGAAGATCTCCTGCAACCTTCTGCCAGCAAAAACTGAGCTAAGGAGGGCTGCACGTGGCCCTCCCGAGCTCCATTTTCACTGGCAGAGGGTTGCAGGAGGCCTTCACAGCCAGAAATGGAGCTTGGGAGCTCGTTTTCGCTAGCAGAGACACCGCAGGCTGATCCCTCACTGGTTCCAGGGTGGCCCCACGGGCCGGATCTAAGCAGGCTGGATGTGGCCCCTGGGCCTTGAGTTTGACACCCCTGATCTAGAGCAAGCAGTAGGAATTGACATGCTGGCGTGAAAACACTCTAACAAATTTACAAAAGGATTGTACCACATTATGGGGGAAGAGTATCTGAATCACACACCAGGTGCAACTCAGGTGAGATCACCAAATAAATCTCTAAAACACCCAACACATTATATCCATTCATGGCTGAAGGGTGTGCGGTTGTTGGTTTGTCTAAATAATATTTTACTTCATTTATCGAAAAACAAACAATCCTAAATTATTTATTTACTTAGATAAAGCAAATAAAAGCAGTATAAAATGCAAACTCCACCTGGAACATTGACGGTGATGCCTCCCTCATAGAGAAATATTTATGCGCATGAAGGAGAGAGGCACGTACTTGTGTCTCTGTATTTCAATCTTGCTCCACTTCAATTGATAACTTTAATTGGCTAAAAAAACTGAGAGGAGGAAAAACCAGAAAGACCAATTTAAGAACTAAACCAAAAAAGCTGAAATGAATGCTTTTTGAAGCAAGGATGAGCTCCTCTCAAATAAATCTTTGAAAACATCCAAAGCAACATTTGCAGTCATTTGCAGCCATTATATTAATCATTCCCAATTATGTCCAATTCACAGGAAAATATTGAGGGAAAACCTTGCATTTTTATTAGGAAATGAACTGGCCAAGTTTCTATATTAGTTTGAAAGTGCCCTGTACTGTGTTTTTCATTCATTTTTTCTGGTAGATGGGAGTGGGTATCAGCTATAATAGGGGTGTCAAACTCAAGGCTTGGGGGTTGGATGCGGCCCGTGGGGTGCTTAGATCTGGCCTGTGGGGCTGTCCTGGAAATAGCAAAGGACTGTCCCGCGGTGCCTCTGCCAGTGAAAATGGCGCTCAGAAGGGGCTGCTGCAGGAGGCCGTTACAGTCATTAACGGAGTTCGGGCTCCCAACTCTGATCTGCTGTCTTCTCCTTCTACCAAAGGTGTCTTTTTTTGCTTGCCCAGAAAACAACCAGGAACACACCTTCATAGATTTTTCAAAAATAAATATGATGGATGTGACTACACATTAAAAGCCTGCTCCTTTTATGTGCATGCAACACATGCAACATACATGAAAAAGGAATGGGGCTTCAACCGTGCAGTTGTACCTGCTATAATTACATATTTGACTCTTCCCCGCCAATTGCTCTTGAAAGGCTCATAGTTCTTATGGAGCTGCTATGAGGGCCACCTGTTCTCCCTTAAAAAGCAGGAAGCAGGAATTGGTCCCAGCAAAACCTTTTTTATTTACGTGACTGTGAATTACTTTCACTCACAGTCAGCAAGGTTTGTCCAAACAGTTTTCAAATGAATATTTCTCAACACACTTTATCTTGTTTGGCAAGCTGCCACTTAACTTGTTTCCAAACGCAGAGTAAGGCAAAACTTGGCACAGAGTCTCTTAAGTGTCACAAACAGAACCTTCCACTCTTGAAACTACCGAACGAACGAACTGTTTCCTGCAAAAGCCCTCTCCCTTGTTCGCTCTTCTTTTGTTTCCTATGGGAGGGGCCAAATATCTCCAAGTTTACTCCCAAGGCGACCCTACTTTCTGAGTTGTTCTTGTCTTCTGGCAGCTCTGTGCATGCGCATACTGAGAACGGGCTCCAGCTGTTCTTCTGCCTCGCTGCTGTTTATATCCCTCTCTGCCTCCAACGCAGAGCCCTCATCCAAGCTTTCCCTAGCCCCCAGGACTGGCCCATGTTCCTCCCCAACATCCTCACTGACTGACTCTGCTGCCAGCTCTGCTGGCTGCCGGCGGGACACAACACCACCAAATCACATTTTCTCTTTCATCTTCTCCTTCATCAATTCAAAACAGCTCCCATTCCCCCCTCCAAGCTAACAATAGCAATAGCACTTAGACTTATATACCACTTTACAGTGCTTTGTTACAGCCCTCTCTAAGCAGTTTACAGAGTCAACATATTGCCCCCAACAATTTGGGTCGTAATTTTACCCACCTTAGAAAGATGGACGGCTGAGTCACTCTTGAGCCTGGTGAGCTTTGAACTGCCAATTTGCAGGCAGCCAGCAGTCAGCAGAAGTAGCCTGCAGTACTGCACTCTAACCACGGCACCACCGTAGCTCATAATAGTGACTGAACAAGGCTCTCAAAGAGACACTGATCTTAAAAATAAACACATACCGTATATTGTACTTGATCTAGCTCTAAGGTCATCCAGGAACAGAGCAGGATATTTGGATGACCTTGCAGTGAGATCAAGCACATGTAGTTATTTTACGGCCAAAGACCAAAACAAACATATTGGAAAACAGAAAAGCTCATTATGGATAATTGAATGTAATAAGCAACTACATAAATAAGAAGTAACTAAAACTGCTAACAGTTGATAGCAAGGGCAATTGCACTAAATCGGTTTTGGAGATAACTGGTGATTTATCAGCTAAAAGGAGAAAATCTCTTCCTCTGAGTTGGCATGAGAGAAGGTTTAAAAAGACATCATTAGGCCAGCTCACCATAAGCCATGCAGGAGACACGAGAGGTTTTCTGTTTCTTCTAGTAAGCAAGAGGCAGAATTGTTCTTATGCAGGGATGTGACTGAAGAGATGGTAAAACACTTCAATGGGCAAGAATCAAAGCTCTTCTATGGGACAGGCAGGAGAATGTTTGCTACATCCTTGGCAAACGAATCTTCTTCACCCAGGAACATAGGTCATGCATGTTATAGGACTTTGCTTCAACTCAGAACAGGCTATCTGAGGGCCAAGCAAAGGCAGATGGTATTCATAATTCATAAAATTTTAAATTGATGATGATGCTTATATAGCAGGCATTTTCACAGATTGTCGTACAAAACTAGGAAAGTCAAAGAAACATTAACAATATTTCAGGGGGCAAAGCTGCTCCTAGGCCTCCACAGCAATTAGGCCAGCTTCCACTCTCAGGAAAGAATTTAATACACAACAGAGCACTTGCAACAAAGCTCTCAAAATTTAAATTGAACTTCTTCTACAGAGCTTATGTTGCAGTAATGATAAATCTGAGCACCATGTAAGTGTGGCTAATGACACTAGCTCTGGAAGTAATAATTGCAGTTGTGGTACGGCTATGGCCATTACAATTAGTGACACACTAAATTGCATTTCAAAGTTTACAACGCCTAATGGGAAATCCCTTGGCTGCTGATTCCAGGACTTCAAAGTTGGGAAGAATATGCCCCCATTATTATTATTTTTTAAAAAGCTGAATCTGATCAATATTATACTTAGTATATATAGGTAATCCTCATTGAATGGGCCAATTTTTCAAAGTTACATCAGTGCTGAACAACAGAAACTTGCAAGAGGTCCTCATAGTTGCAGCTGTTGCAGCTTCCCTACAGTCACCTACTTGTGAACTGAGCACTCAGCAATTAGCTTGCAATTACATCATAGCAATCGCATGATCGCCATTAGTGACCTTCAATGCCCGCTTCTGACAAGCAAATCAATAGGGAAGCCAGCAGGAGGTTGCAAGGGGAAATCACATGACCACAGGACAGTGCAACCAGATGGTATATAGCATTTATATTCAGTAATTTTAGTATATACAAATATATATACCCAGGTTTCCCTGATTATAAGACCCAGTCTTATTTTCTTTTCGGCCACAAAATAAGCACCAGGTCTTATTTCCTGGGGATGTCTTACCCGCTTACCTTAGGACCACTACAGCCACACATCCCATGCCGCAACATTTGTTGCGCTGCTGCCCGACTTCTTCTGTGGACACTCATGGCTGCACACTGTGTGGCCCATCACACCAGTGTTGCTACTCGCAGAAGACCATGTAGCTTGTTGCGGCGGTGCTGCTGCTCATGGCAGGATGCCATAAGGTTCATCACGCTGGTGCTGCCACTCGTGGCAGGACGCTGCAGAAGTTGTTTGATAGCAGCATGACAGGTGTCAGCGTATGGAAGGCCTGGCTGCAGCAGTTATAAGGTAAGTGGGTGCAGGGCATGTGAGGCAGCTCCACCCTCACCCTAGCTTGATTTTTACATCTGCGCTTCAACCCATCTCATATAACCAGATGGTGGGTGGGGCTTAACTAGGGCTTATTTTGGGGGTAGGGCTTATATAAGGCACAGGCATGAAATTTGGGTTAGGGCTTGTTTTCAAGGTAGGTCGTATTTTCGGGGAAACTGTGTGTGTGTGTGTGTGTGTGTGTGTGTGTGTGTGTGTGTGTGTGTATGAGTTTTAAAAAGAATATAAAAACTAACCAATTCTGAAAAAAGAGAGCAAAGAAAAAGGGAAAAAAAGAAATGCAGAAAGAATAAAAAGAAATAGAATTTCCCTTGTAAGAAATAAAAAGTTCACTTTTTGCCACTATCCATTTTTTTCTAATCAAAGGCACAAGTCATAAGTGTTGTTTGATAGTGAGATGTATGGCATATCAATTTAATAAATAACTAAATAAATTGAGTTAAATAAGTGCATTTTTTTCCTATTTCACGAGAGAATCTATAGGGGGCTTCCAGTCATCCATAAATGTAGAGATCAAAGAAGTTAGTTCAGCCATCTCATCAAGTTCCATCATCCTCACCAGCCAATTCCACTGTGGGCAGTTTCAAACCTTTCCACTTTTGAGCATAGAATAATTTTGTTGCAGTTGTCATACATACCTTAAAAACAAAGTTCCATGACAAAGTTCCAAGCACCAAATTTCATAAAAATTATTCCATTACTTTCTCCATATGTTGTTTATAAAAATAACTTTACCTTCATTTGAGGCACAACTCCCAGGACCATAATTTCAACCTCGTATAGCTTCTACTCCAACAAATCTACCATGTTCAACAGTTAGTACAGGTAATCCTCGACTTACAAGAGTTAATAACAGCACTGAAAAAAGTGACTTACGACTATTTTTCACACTTATTAACCATTGCAGCATCCCCAAGGTCACAAACATTCTGGCAAGGGACTCATATTTATGACAGTTGCATTGCCCAGTGTCATGTAACCGTGACCTTCTGACAAGCCAGATGAGAAAGCCAGATTCACTTAACAACCATGTCACTAAGTTAACAACTACAGTGATTCCCTTAACAGCTGAAGGTCATAAAATGGGACAAAAATCACATAATAAATGTCTTGCTTAGCAACAACATAAATTTTGGACTCGGTTGTGGTCGTAAGTCAAGGACTACCTGTAGAAGTTCTGGGTTTAGTTGAGGGTTAATATACAATATGGTATTAATTTTCCAAGAGTGGCAGTGAGTAACAGGCATTGTAGAAAAGCTGACCTGTTACTCATGATTTATTGTCATGAGTAACTATTGCCACTCCTCATGGCAATAAGAGGCAAGAACACATAGACTTTCAGGCTTGCTGATTCCAAAGGGGAGACATTGCATCAACCAGCATATAAAGTAGAAGCATAGAGTCAGGTCTACTGCTTGGAAACAGTATTTGAACTTTGGCATTCTCAAAACCCGAACCATCAGAGTGATACTTCAATACAACAGTATCAAAGAAGCCAAAATATAACCCTTTTTGCCTATTTTTGGACACAGCTTATAAGATAAAGATACCCTGAAGTACTTCATGAAAAACATATCCCATTGTTTGGTGTAGTTTCCTATTGAGCAGCAAAAGGCATCAAGTGATAGAATCAGCAGTCTCCCAAGGCCAAACTCCAGGGATCGAATCAAAGCCGCGTTTAAATCAATAAAGGGAACCCAGAGGACCACCCCCATGGCTAATTGAAATCACGAGGGATAAAGCACAGATTGCGCATCTACCATCCCTTCCTGAAATCGGTTTCCTCCTTCTTAGATCAGTCTTCCGTGTTAGTGAGAGGAAGGCTGAATGAATATGTGCTATAATGTAGGGGGAAATGTGTAAAACTTCCCAAAAATAAGCCCTCCCCTGAAAATAAGCCCTCCCCCGAAAATATTTATACACATACGCAGCCGGTCCCCTCCATTTCTTCTGGTCAGGGTTAGGGAGTCAGAGCTGGAAATCAGGTAAGAGAGCAAAAGGATCCCCGTCTTGCTCCACCTGCCCCAAAATAGTAAGTCCCCCCCAAAAATAAGGCCAAGTGCTTATTTCAGGGTTCAAAAGAATATAAGACAGGGTCTTATTTTTGGGGAAACACAATCTAGAGGAGAATTTCCGTCATCTCTGTCTCTAACCATTCGGGCATAGATTTGGCACAGTATTTTCCGCAAGTAAATATAGCCCTTGGCACGATATAAATCCTATACAAGTTATCCTCAACTTACAACTATTCATTTAACAATGGTTACTTTAAAGTTATAATGGCCTGGGAAAAAATGTTATTTGTGACCTATTCATGACGTTTGCATTGGCCCTACAATCAAGAGATTGCAAATCTGGCACCGGGAATCCATTCACATTTATGACCTGCAGTCATGTGATTGCATTTTGGGACCCTCCCAAGAACTTCAATTAGGGAAGCCAGATGCACTGAATGGTTGTGCAATTCCCTTAATTATTATTATTATTATTTATTATATTTGTATACCGCCCATCTCCCGAAGGACTCAGGGCAGTTCACAGCCAATAAAACAACAGAAAACATATAATACATATAAAACAGCAAAATTATCACAGAAAGCAGGGGGTAGAATCAGGACTGGTCACATGATGATTCACTTAATGACTGCACTGCTTAGTGATCAAAATCCCGATCCCAATTGGGTCATAAGTTGAGGACGAGCTATAGCAATTATGTTTGTTTATGGTACCGTCTCTGGAAAAAAAATAAAGCAAAGATCTAGAGAGCCAACATTCTGGAAGGGCAATTTTGTAAACACTTTTTACAAAATTTCCTTACAGAATCCAGCTGCCTGTTTCTGACGCATGGACACTGTTTACAACATATTTTATTTTAATGTAATCAAAATGATAACAAAAGTCAAAACACAAATGAAGAACAAGTTGCTCTAACTGCAGCCTATCTATCTTCAGGCCTGTAATGCCTTGATGGCAAAAACCTTTGGTCTTTCATAACAACCATGGGAAAAGCTTCCGTATTATTTATGTTGCAATCTGCCACCCTAGACAGATAGCCTTTGTTTCTTCAGCCTCATTAACCATAATGACATGAACTGAATTGAACTGACCTGGCATATTTTCCGCAAAACCAGCCATAGGATGATTCAGCCAACACCCTCCTACAGCACAGGATAGAAGGGTTTGTAAAAGCAGCCACCAATTTTTTTTTAAAAAATTAAACTGATAGCAACACCATGTAATATAAAATCAGGAGTCTTATTCAAACAATAAAAACTAATCTAACATCTGAAGGGATAGTTATAATCACACCGTACCCCTGGACCAGGTTTACATCAATTTTATCAATAATAGAGTGAGGACATGTCAAGGGGCCCAACTATTCAGCAGAACTGAATCAGATGGTACCGTATTTTTCGGAGTATAAGACGCACCTTCCCCCTCCTAAAAGGAGGTGAAAATTTGGGTGCGTCTTATACACCAAATGTAGCCCCGCCCATCCACTGGCCCCCACTCTTTGGCCTCTGCCTCCTAGCAATTTACTTCCTTGTGGAAAGCAGCAAGAAGAGCCCATTTCAGCTTCAGCACAGCATAATTAGCACAAATTGATTGTCTCTTGGATCAGCCTCCTGACTCTCAGCTGTTTCAGGCTCCATGGATTGCCATTGCCTATTGCTGTGCAGGGCTTTGCTGCTTGCTGCAAGGAGGTAAATGGCTAGGAGCAAATTTGTTTTTCTTGTGCTAGTCAAGCTATGCTGAAAACGAAAATGAAAGTAAAGCAGGCTATTTGCTGTTTGCTGCAACTAGGCAAAATTGCTGGGAGGAAGAGGCAGATTTCTTTTTGTTTTCCTGACCAAAAAAAGATAGGTGTGTCTTATAGTCCTGAGCGTCTTATAGCCGAAAAATATGGTATGTTTCTGTGGTCTCGAAAGAAAGTTATCTAAAATCAAGGTGTGTCAAGGAAGACTTCACCACTTGGAATGAGTGGGAGATTCTCAGTATAGAGCACTGTTTCTTAATCACAGCAACTTTAAGCTGTGTGGACTTCAACTCCCAGAATTTCCCAACCAACATGCTGGCTAGAGAATTTGGGGAGTTCAAGTCCATACAGTGTAATGTTGCTGAGGTTCAAAAACTGTGATGTAATGGGATATTTTTTTTGTTGAAGAAAGATAAAAGAAGTAGAATCAGAATTTCGGGGGGGGGGGAGTGTGGGGGGGAGAGGGAGAGAGGGAGGGAGAGAGAGAACTTTTGTATCTCAGCTCCCCACCTGCATAACCACCAGTTAGTATTTTTCTAGCACAGAATTACAAATGCTCCTAGACTTAAAATCTGCAACACTGTTTAAATTTAAATTGGGTCAGTGGGAGTAGAAGCACAAGCAGGGAAACAGGTCAGGGTCAATGTGAGAGACTGCTCAAACTCGAGCCAACCTCTTTGATTTTCTGTTTTACTTCTCTGGTTTTCGTGAGACCCAGAAGAGGTAAACGCAGAGAAGACAGTCTTCTTTTAAATTTGTTTAGGTGTTTTTTTTTTAAATTTTCTCCAATACATATACAAAAGAATAAATCTGAACTGGAGAGGGTATGGACAATCCAGCACAAATCTTTAAATAGTGGCATGTATCAGTAATTATTCTCAAGATGCAAAACAATGACAAATATCCTTTGTATCCATCTACAATGAAGGACTCTTTTGATACGTGCTAGGTGAAACTTACCTCACAGGGCTGTGGTAAGAATAAATACGTTTCGAAGAATAGAAATGCTCCATTGTGTTTCTATTTATTTATTTATTAAATGTTTGCCACCCATTGCAGCATGAGGCGACTCTGGGCAACTTACCATGTTAAAAAAGAATAAAACAATACAAAAACTATAAAAATACAAATTATCAGCTATTTGTGAAAGACGGGGAGGGCGGAGGGAGGATGAGCAGGGGAGAGAGGTGGGATCCGTTATTAAACTATGAACCACCTTCAGTGCGATGTTTCCCCACTGGAGCTCCAAGTCAACTGGCAGTGCCAGCTCTTCAAGCTCCTTACCTTTGGTCCAGCTTAATGCAACTTGAAGCTTCTGTAGTTGGAATTTTCTACCCTATCAAGGTGATGGCAAAAAAAGCTCTGCCACTGTTGTAAGACTGTGTGGTTATGGTTTTGTTCCTTTTTTCCTCTGGCTTTATGCTGCAATTAATTTCATTTTTCTCTCCTCTAACAGATGGGAGGGCATAGAGTGCAAACAGTGACATCGGGGGAGGGATAGGGTCAAGGTCGATACACGAAATGATATTCAGTACCAATGCTGCTGATCTATGTTGTCCCACAGGACCCCATTTTGCCCAGCACATTGACCAAAATCTGTACAAAACCACTTTAAAAGGTTGTCCAACAGCTTGGAGAAGAGTAATACAGACAGGCTGATGATAACCAGGTCTATCTCCAGCAAAGACCAGGGAAGCAAATGGTACCTTTATGCTCTGCTTCGATTCACTTAACAGGCTGGATGAGAGAGAATAAACTTAAGACAAATCCCAAAAAGATGGGGTGATGCTGATAAACTAACTTGGGAATTTAGATTCATCCGCCTTGGACTGGAAGGAAGGTGGGAGCTTCCAAAGGGCAGGAGAGGATGGACAGCAGAGAAGGCTCTTCTCCTGAAACCCAGAGAAACAGGTGAAGCGTTCAAATCCCATTGGGATGAAAAAAAATCCTAAGGTATGTTGTAACCAAGGCCCAAGTAATGATTACTAAACACAATTCAGTTCTGAACAAACTTATTTTAATAAAAATAAGTTAATAAGTTCAAAACATAATTCTTAATAACCAGTCCCTTGGCCTTATCACCAACTTTTAATGTCTTTGGCAACCTGCCAAAGGCTTTTCTTGGCAA
Organism: Ahaetulla prasina; assembly: GCF_028640845.1. Taxonomy (NCBI): domain Eukaryota; kingdom Metazoa; phylum Chordata; class Lepidosauria; order Squamata; family Colubridae; genus Ahaetulla; species Ahaetulla prasina. The sequence goes on from NC_080540.1 coordinate 210,547,780, forward strand.
AACCCTCACAAAGTTCAAGAGACACTGACAAGAAGCACGGAAATCAATGTTGCTTTCCTACAAAGAACCCAACGGCTCGTTGCTGCTCTTTTAAGTCTTATGGGAGTGGCCAATCTTCTTCTGGCCTTATTCCCGAGTTATTCTTTTTTCTTCAGCTGCTTTTGCCTTCTGGCAGTCTTCGCATGCATGCAGTAGGAACAGACTCCTCCTGTTCCACTGCCTCTCTGCTGTCTGCCTCTGGAGGCTCCAGAGTCTGCACATCGCTCCCTAATGGCCCTGGCCCCATCTTTGCCTCCGATGCAGAGCCCTCGTCCGGGCCTTCCCCTGACTCCAGAACTGGCCCATTGTCCTCCCCAGCCTCCTCAGTGTCTGACTCCGCTGCCAGGTCCGCAGGCTGCTGGTGGACCACAAGGTATTACTGTCATTCTTACCTTAGTTTCAATAAGCAAATGCCCTTCAGGGGTCTAGGCCACAGCCAACTCACCATGGCCAATTTGCCAAAGCCAACTCACCATGGGACAACTCACTGTGGGGCAAGAGTTACACTAATATCAAAGAAACGGTGGAATAGAATCATTAAAGAAAGGATGCAAAAGGTGGGGCAAAATGAAATGTGAATGACAAGAATTTGAAATATTTTTTTATTTAATTTAAATAATTAAATTCAATTGTTTATTTGTCCCGTGGTGAGTTGACTTTGGTGAGTTGTTCTACGGCAAGTTGTCGGTAGTGAGTTGGCCATTGCGAGTTGGCTGTGGCGAGTTGTCCCATTCCACCACTGAGAAGTAGAATGAGTGCAGATATCCTGCCTCATCTCAGAAATAGAACCTTTATTGCAGTCAGTGATATCCATAAAACACTCAGATCCATAAAAATAATATGGATTAGCTACGTAATTAGGTGAGCAGATTTATCAGCTAGACTGCTGTGCACGTTACATATAAATGTGTCAGAATCTGACTACACTTAAATGGATAGAGACATTTGAATCAAAGAGCAATAACAGGATATTTAATCAGATGATTTTATCAGGCATAAAATGGATAGTACACTAAGACATGTTTGATGGTGTCTGTGGCTTCTTTTCACCTTGATATGGGCTGAGTTTGGATTCAAATGGAATCTGTTTATATTGTCCCTCCAAAACCCCTGATGGAAATGTATTAAACCTCCATGTCATTCACTAATTGAAACAGGACCTACCAGGCTTTCTGTAGCTTGGAGATGCACTCATTTTAGTTGAGCTTTTCCCTCAGTGGTCAAGGTGTACATGGATCATAGTACTGACAGATCACTTAGTAGAATGTCCTTCTCATTTTTATTTTAGAAACATGGTCATTTTCTAAAACAAAATGTACATCAAAGTTATTGTATGCTTAATACATTTAATCTTCCTTCTTTGTCCCACCATCCATTACAGCCAAGTTATATCCAGTGGTGGGTTGCCCCCGGTTCGGACCCGTTCTATAGAACTGGTAGTAAAACTGGTGGGATGCTCCGCCCACTGACCCGAACGTCATCAAAAGTGATCTGCGCATGCGCACACGGGCACGATGCGAACTGGTAGTAAAGGTAAGTAGAACCCACCCCTGGTTATATCTCTATCGTTTGGACAGTTGTCATCATCTGGGAGCACACTTGTAGGGCTCCGGTGAAGAGGAGAAAAGGAAGTGTGGGGAAATTTGTAATATTTAAAGCAGGCTGCCTTGCAATGAAACATAATATAAGAGAAACCCCTTGAACATATACATGGGAGCTGAAACCAAATAAAGCTATAACCATAAAAATTCTAACAAGCAAGAGCATGAACCCCACTGAAAACAGAAAAATGCATTATTAGCTGAACAGTCATGCAAGGTTTACATCTTTCTCTAAACTGACTGTGTCAGAATGCTGAACTAGCATGGGAATTCTGGGACGCTGGAGGACATCCAAAAAATGTAATTTGAAAGGCTAAACAAACAAGTCATTTATGTTCTGCTCTTTCTCTTTACAAAAAACGGCTACTCAAATTAGTTTTATATATACCTAGCAAATAGTAGACTCTAATTATATAATTGTACCTAATCACCATGGCCTGGGATGCTAACCATGTTTCAATTACGAAGTATTTTGTTTCTAGATGATGCCCAGAGGAGCCAACCAGAAAAAAAAACAAAAAAAAACAGGGAAGGGTGGGGCAGATAATAGCATAGCTTGTAGGATCCTCTGCTACCCTTTGTCTTACTGGCAGAATTCCAAGTCAAAAAATGGGCAGAAGATGCTTCCATCAATGGGACCAAATTTACTTAATATTCTACTCTTTTAAATGAACTGTCACCCATGTGACAAACTTCCCAAGAGCAGTTTGACAATTAGTCCTCTTCCCCGATGTGTTCAAGGAGAAAATGGGTATAATTGTGGTGGTGGTGAGGGGGCTTTGCTTGGAATTAGATAATCTAATAGAGTATTGAACTGTGTAATCTATACATGTATAATCTAAACATGACCTATCCATTTATCAAAAGTGGTGTTGATTATTTCTTTTATTTTTTATTAGCTTTTCATACTGAAGAGTTGTGTAAGAGTTGTGGAAGTTGTTCACAATTTCCCTGTACTGCAGTATTACAAGAGATCTCTTACATTTTTGAAATTAATTATTGATTTCCATAAACATGCCCATGATCACATATTAACAGAAAGCTCCTTTCTATCAGTTATTCTTGGGAACTAAGGTATATTTCAAAAGCAGATTCTAAGAATCAACCAGGAGAATATGAGTGTGAAAACTCTGCTTTGACAGAAAATAAAATTTTAACCATTCAAAACCGCTCAAAGAATGAGGTTAGCTAAGGATGGAGGACAAAAGTCCTTTGAAAAGGACAAAAGTCCTTTGAAAAATATAGAATTTTTGGCAAAGGTCTCTCTTTTTTTATTGTATTCTTTCCACCCTGGAATAGGCAGCTATCGGGGACTTTCTCTCTTATAAACAGTCACAAGTATTACCTACAGCCACAAAAGGCTTATGATCAAGCCTGGTTCATTTATAACCCAACCCCCTCCCCGCTTTTAACAACTCCATTGTACTCGAAACACTCGATAGTACGGGATACTATCAAGATACTACAGGCTACGCCAACGATGGCCGATTCGTTGCATTTTACATCAGAAGTCACACCCTCTTCGTGAGAAAAAAAAAGACGCCTTAAAAATTAATACCCCGGGCTTTTACAACACACCAGTTCAGACAAGAGTCCAAATCCTCCCCTGAAAGAGGTTGGTCGGGAAAACGCCACAAAATTAGCAGGAAAAGAGGAAAGGCCACCGGCCACCATTCCAGCCAAGTCGAGGCGAAAAGAAAGCCACGGCAACTAAACGAAGCCGCAATGGTGTCGTCCAAAAACGAAAAAGAAAAAGAAAAAAAGGGGGGGGGACCCCGGCCCTGCCCTTCGCAAGCCCACTAGATCGTCCACCGACCATGGCCGATTTCTTCCCCGCAGCGCCCATCTAAACCTCCAACATCAGCGGATCAAGATGATCCGGAGACAAAGCAAAGGCCAGATCCCCAATTGCGATCCGATCCAGAAAAACAACAGCCGGGAGCGGCCCTCTCTTCCCTTCCCGGCGCTTGATCGCTCAAACTCCAGCGTCCCGCCTTCCGAGTCGGCAAAGGAGACAAAGGCAGGCTTTGTGATGCCGCCGGCTCCGCTCGGGGCGGAGGTGGGGTGGGATGGGGTGCGGTGCGGTGCGGGGGGGGGGAGAGAAACGGCCCCAGTCCCTCCTCGCCTCCTCGGCCGAAAGCAGAGAACGGCCGAAGCGGCCCCTTTTTTTTTCCTTTTGGGAAAGGCGGCTCACCCTGATGCGTTCCACGCCGGCCTCGAGTTTCAGCTGCTCCACTAGGCGCTGCAGGGTGTTGACGCTGGAGCTGGAAGACATGCTGGCAGCGAGTAAGCGCTCCACGGCTCGCGCTCTCTCTCTCTCTCTCTCTCCCGAGCGATTCCGCGCTCCCTTCCCCCCACCCTCTCACTCTCCGGTCCCGAGGCTGGACGTAAGCGAAGCCTTCCCGTGGCAAGAACGAAGCGCAAAAAAGGGGTGGAGGCAGCAGCACTCGAGCGCTCCCCCCCTTCCCTCCCCAATCCCTCTGGGGAAAGAAATGGCGAGGCGAGATGGGTCGATTTGGCAGAGCGCAGCCGCTCTGGAAGGACAAATCGTTCCCGACATCTTTTAATTTATCCTCTAAAAATTCATATCCTGCCGGCCCCCCCCCCCCGCCTCACTTCTGCTTTCCATCGCTATCTCAGCCTGTCTGCTGTACAGTAGAATCCGGGCTTGGTGGTGGTTATTATTATTATTTACTTTATTCATTAAACATGAAACTCAGTCAACTGAACATTCAAAAAGGCATCACAAATACCATTGAGTGGTGCTGATGGTTGATACGGGTTGCTGCCAGCATCCTAGCTATCAACCAAGTACCTTCTTAAGATATATGATGTTCCAAGTAGCGCAGTTTTTTTATTATTATTATTATTATAATTATTATTATTAGCTTTATTCATTAAACATGAAACTCAAGTCAACTCTTCGCAAACTGAAACCATCGTTATCTATTGGGCCTGATGGACTATGTGCATACTTCTTAAAAAAACTTTCCACTAATGGAATGGCAGAAGGGAATTAATAAATTTATATGGGAAGGTAAAAAAGCTAGGGTTAAAATGAAAATAATTCAAGATTCCCGGGAAAGGGGAGGTTTAAAAATGCCCAATTTTAAATTATACTATGAAGCAGCTGCTCTCTCTGTAATAAGTGATTGGTTTAATTTAACGGAGGAAAGAATTTTGAATATAGAAGGTTATGACTTGCTATATAGATGGCATGCATATTTAATTTATGACAAAAAAGTGGATAAGGCCTTTAAAAATCATGTGTTAAGAACTGCTCTTCTGCATGTTTGGAAAAAATACTCTTACAAACTAAATTATAAGGTTTCTATATGGGCAAGTCCTAGACATACAATAGAGAATATAAATATAGAACAGAATCAGGAAATGATTACATATAAAGATCTTTTGTATACTGAAAGAGGTAATTTGCAATTAAAATCTCTGCACGTACTAAAAGAAGAAGGGGAAAATTATACTTGGTTTCAATATGAGCAACTACGTGCTAGATGGAAGGAAGATCAGAAAATTGGTATAGAGCAGAACGAGGGAAATTTGGTAAAGCAAATTAGAAATCAGTCTCAGGAGCATATAAAGAGATTGTATAATGTGTTACTTGAAATAGATTCTGAAAGGGACTTGGTAAAGGACTGTATGATAAAGTGGGCACAAAATTTTCAGGAGCCAATATTATTGGAAACTTGGGAAAAAATTTGGGTTAGAAATGTTAAATTCACGCAGGCACAGAATCTGAGGGAAAATTTTTATAAAATGTTTTATAGATGGCACTTAGATCCTAAGAAATTATCGTGTATGTATCCAGATATGCAAGCAAAATGTTGGAGATGTAATTGTGATGATGCTACATATTTTCATATTTGGTGGACTTGTAAGGATATAAAGGCCTTTTGGATAAAAATTTGGTGGATTTTACAAAATGTTTTGAAAAAGAAAAAGTTCCTGCCGCAATTTTTTTTGTTGGGAATTATTACGGACTGTACAGTAATTGAGACTAAATTGATTTTAAATCTAATAACAGCAGCAAGATTACTAATAGGACAATACTGGAAGAAAAAAGAAGTACCTACAATAGAAGAATGGATATTGAAAGTTGCCAATTTGGCTGAGATGGCAAAGATATCAGCCTTTTTGAAAGACAATACGCAAGAAAGATACTTAAAGGAATGGGAAAAATGGATTGACTATATTCAAAGTAGATATCAGACTAAGAGTTATCAGACTGTTTTTGAATGATTATGATGTATTATTTTTTATTGTTTTCGGGGGAAGTTAGGAATTGATGATTGTAGGGATATAATTAAGTTGGGATGAAAATTTTTTTAGCATATGTTTGTTTTATTTTTAACTATACCTTGTGCTCGTTCTGGGAAGTCGGGGGGGGGGGTTGTGAAGGGAGGGGGGGGAGGTGGGGGGAAAGGGGAAAAAAATTTCTGTAAAACTTTTTGAATAAAAAAAAAAACTTTCCACTAATATAGCAGAACCCCTAAGCATAATCTTTGATAAAGCTTTCACGACTGGTTCCCTTCCCAAACTTTGGTCTCTAGCCACAGTCATCCCTGTCTTCAAAAAAGGAGATCCCAGCCTAGTTGAAAATTACAAACCAATCTCTCTATGCTGCATCACCTGCAAAGTAATGGAATCTATCATCAACCAATCCATTACCTAGAAACAAACAACCTACTCTCTAATAAACAATTTGGTTTCAGAAAAAAATTATCATGTAACTTACAACTTCTCCACTGCAAAAACATATGGACTACTAATCTTGATCAAGGCAAAGCAATAGATGCAATCTACATAGACTTCTGCAAAGCTTTTGACTCAGTAGTACATGATAAACTTCTCCTAAAACTGAAATCCTACGGCATTTCAGGACCTCTTCATAATTGTATAACTGCTTTCCTGTCAAACAGACAACAAGTGGTCAAAATTGGCAATGCTATGTCAAATCCTGTTCCTGTCAAAAGTGGCGTTCCTCAAGGCAGCGTTCTTGGACCAACGCTCTTCATACTATACATAAATGATCTCTGTGACCTTATCTCAAGTTATTGTGTTCTCTTTGCTGATGATGTCAAACTATTTAACACCACCAATATTACTACCCTTCAAAAAGACCTTGATTTTGTATCCGATTGGTCTAAAACTTGGCAACTCCAAATCTCAACCAGCAAATGCTCAGTCTTACATATTGGAAAAAAGAACCCAAACACTAAGTACAAGCTTAATGGACATTACCTTACAGATGATCCCCATCCTGTTAAAGACCTTGGAGTTTTCATATCAAATGATCTAAGTGCCAAAGCCCACTGCAACTACATAGCAAAAAAGGCTCTAAGAGTTGTAAACCTAATTTTGCGTAGCTTCTTTTCCAAAAACTCTACACTACTAACCAAAGCATACAAAACATTTGCTAGACCTATTCTTGAATACAGCTCACCTGTCTGGAACCCATACCACATCTCTGACATTGATACAATTGAACGAATCCAGAAATATTTTACAAGAAGAGTTCTCCGCTCCTCTGTAAACAACAAAATACCTTATGCCACCAGACTTGAAATCCTGTGATTAGAAAACTTAGAACTCCACCGATTCCAACAAGACCTGTGTTTAACACACAGAATCATCTATTGCAATGTCCTTCCTGTTAAAGACTACTTCAGCTTCAATCACAATAATACAAGAGCAAACAATAGATTCAAACTTAATGTTAACCGCTTCAATCTTGATTGCAGAAAATATGACTTTTGTAACAGAGTTGTTAACGCTTGGAACACACTACCTGACTCTGTGGTCTCTTCTCAAACTCCCAAAAGCTTTAACCAAAAACTGTCTACCATTGACCCCACCCCATTCCTAAGAGGACTATAAGGGGCGTGCATAAGAGCACAAAAGTGTGTACTGTTCCTGTCCTATTGTTCCCTTTCATTATACATACACTTATATGTTGTATAGTTGTTTCATGCTTATGCTTATATATACTGTTGTGACAAAATTTAAAAAAAAAACCAAAAAAAACCCTGAACATTCAAAAAGGCATCACAAATACCATTGAGTGGTGCTGATGGTTGATACGGGTTGCTGCCAGCATCCTAGCTATCAATCAAGTACCTTCTTAAGATATATGATGTTCCAAGTAGCGCAGTTTTTATTTATTATTATTATTATTATTAGTTTTTTCTTAAAATCTATTTTAAGGGGTTGCCACAAGGAAGAGGGAGTCAAGCTATTCTCCAAAGCACCTGAAGGCAGGACAGGAAGCAATGGGTGGAAACTAATCATGGAGAGAAGCAACCTGGAACTAAGGAGAAATTTCCTGACAGAACAATTAATCGGTGAAACAACTTGCTTCCAGAAGTTGTGAATGCTCCAATACTAGAAGTTTTTAACAAGAGATTAGACAACCATTTGTCTGAAATGGTATAGGGTTTCCTGCCTCAGTAAGGAGTCAGATTAGTAGACCTCCAAGGTTCCTTCTATTCTATTCTATTCTACTCTACTCTACTCTACTCTACTCTATTCTATTCTATTCTATTCTATGAAAATAATTCTCTGGGTTTCCAAGCACTGATAAATCCACCCAATTTGTTATTCATTACAAATTGGCTGGATTCGAATAGCAGGCTAAGTCCTAAACCACGGCTTATGAGCTCAAAATGATTGGATTCAACAGCAGCCTAAGCCAAAGAACACAAATCTCATTAATGCATTAAAATGGGGGGGAGGAACTGGCTGCTACCAAGATGTATATTAAGATTTAATGTTTAATGTTCCACCAGTCTTGTATTCCAATTCAGCAATTAAGCTGAATAATCAAGGAGAAAAGCAACCTAGAACTAAGGAGAAATTTCCTGACAGAACAATTAATCAGTGGGATGACTAATTGTGAGTGCTCCATCACTGGAGGGTTTTAAAAAGAGACTGAATAGCTATTTGTCTGAAATAGTTTAGAATAGAATAGAATTCTTTATCGGCCAAGTGTGATTGGACACACAAGCAATTTGTTTTGGTGCATGCGCTCCCAGTGTACATAAAAGAAAAAATACATCCATTTAGGGTTTTCTGAGCATGGGGTTGAACGCGGACCGCAGTGTGGCTCAGGCTGTAAGAAGCCTGTTATTAAAACACAGCAGCCTGCAATTACTGCAGGTTCTAGTCCCACCAGGTCCAAGGTTGACTCAGCCTTCCATCCTTTATAAGGTAGGTAAAATGAGGACCCAGATTGTTGGGGGGGCAATAAGTTGATTTTGTAAATATACAAATCGAATGAGACTATTGCCTTATACACTGTAAGCTGCCCTGAGTCTTCGGAGAAGGGCAGGATATAAATGTAAATTAAAAAAAAAACACCTAGAAGACTTTTTTTTTTTTAATTTACATTTATATCCCGCCCTTCTCCGAAGACTCAGGGCGGCTTACAGTGTATAAGGCAATAGTCTCATTCTATTTGTATATTTATATACAAAGTCAACTTATTGCCCCCCCAACAATCTGGGTCCTCATTTTACCTACCTTATAAAGGATGGAAGGCTGAGTCAACCTTGGGCCGGGCTTGAACCTGCAGTAATTGCAGGCTACTGTGTTCTAATAACAGGCTCCTTACAGCCTGAGCTATTACGGCCCATGCCGTAGGTCCATTCTATTTTGTTATTCTGTTAAGCCCCTATATCAGTAGTGGGATTCAAATCCCAGCGCCACCAATTTGCTATTGGGCGTGCACGCGTTTCTGTGCATGTGCAGAAGGCTCTGCTCATACACAGAGCATTTTTGATGACGTCTAGGTGGGTGGGTGGAGCCTCCTGCCCCTGCCACTCCTGGTTCACCTGAAGCGGGGCGAACCGGTAAGCAACCCACCCCTGCCCTATATGTATCTAGATACATTTGGTGGCAACCATGCTGAGGGTCCATAGGTTCACATTCGAGTTCATGCATTGTATGGATTCATATTTGCACAGAATTCACTGGCAAAATCACAGCTGATTAGATTTGTACATGCTAAGCTTGAAGCCATACATACTTACAAAATTAAACAAACGGCACTATGGCTTAAAGCAATGTTTCCATTTTGGATGGGGGGAAAAGGGGGAGGGAAGCAAGGTTCAGTGTATTTTTTTAAAAAAATTCTTGATTTTAAATATTCTGGAGAGTATATCTGATGTTTTAACTGATATGCCAGGTTGTGATTTTGTTCACCTTAAGACACAATTTTATTGTATGGATTCCTTTCCCTTAAGCAGTCCTGCAACAGAACAAGACATTTCAGAAATGGTCATCGAAAGGGTCTTTTCTTTCATTGCTACCTTCATGTGCTGTGCTAAAACGAAGACATCTGCCTCTCGCAGTTGGTGTTCCTTGTAAAATTCCTCCCACATCTTTCTTTATGATACCCTCCTCTAAATATTCTTCATACCTCTGGTTATATATCATAACTGAAAATTGACTTCCTTTCCAAAAAGCCTTCTTAGTAGTTACTGCTGTCACCACCTTTCTTCTATGGAGTGCTTCACCTGGTGTCCTCTCCCCAATCCCCAGCTGTGAAATAGGGTTCCCAAAACCTATGCAGCTATACAGGTAGTCCTCGACTTACAGACTACAATTGAGCCCAAAATTTCTGTTGCTAAGTGAGAGAATTATTGAATTTTGCTCCATTTTACGACTTTTCTTGCCATGGTTGTTAAGTGAATCACCTCAATTGTTAAATGAGTAACATTTAACATGAATCTGGCTTCCCCATTG